>NC_086218.1:6683989-6983989 GCF_035770615.1 Melospiza melodia melodia | reverse complement strand
GTGGGGGAAGGAGGTGTTGGGCTGTGCCCCCTCAACCCTTTCACTTTCCTTTTCCTGAACAGGAAGGAAGAGGCTGTTTGTGCTGAGAGTCAGATGGGAAAGGGAGGGTTCTGTCCTGGGGAGGCACATCCAGGGGGGTCCTGTCCTGGGAGGAACCTGTGCCAAGGGGTGACACATCCTGGCATGGGGAGTCCTATCCAAGAGGGGGACGGTTCCAGAAATGTTCCTGCACATTCCTGGCTGGGTACCTGTTCCAGGGATTGGCACATCATGGGGACCTCTGTCAATGCAAGGGTGGGGCCCAGCCATGGCCCAGCCCCACTGCACAGGGATGGCCATTGCCCACCCCTGCTCTGGCCAGTCCCAGGTGGCAGCCAGCACCTGAGGGTCCCCCCTGCCCCCTTGGCTTTGATTCTGGGAGCTTTAGAGCTGCTGCAGAGGTGAGAATTCTGTGGGGGAAAAAGTCCTGCCTGTGGTTTGCTCAGCCCTGCAAGAAGCACAAAGCCCAAAGGGAGCCCAAGCAGTGGCTCTGTGAGGGCCTTTGATGGTTTTCAGAGCAGGGCTGGCTGGAAATCCCCTCTGCAAGGGCAGCTGTGAGGGAACCAGTCTAGAAATGCAGCAATTGATCATTTTGTGCCTTTACCCAAAAGACTGAGAAAACCATAAAACTTCTACAAATTCAACAACAATCTGCTCAACAACCTGACCTGGACCCTCTTTCTTGAGGGAAACTCCCAGAGAGAATGTTTGTGTCCTGCATGCGCACACCAGAAGAGAGGGAAAAGGGGCTGCTCATGAGTGGCTGGGAAACAGGGGTGTCACAGCAGGAGCAGGGAGTGCCCAGGCAGGGGAATTCAGGGCAGGCTGGAGTGGATTTACCAGGGAATCAGACTTTGAGGCACACAGGGGCATTTCCACAGATTCCTGTGTACTGTCCCAAGGATGGACAGTGCCTCCCTTTCTCCCTTCCTCCATGGGAATTCAGTCAAGTTTCAGTGTGGGAATGAGAAAAATGGGAAGAGTTCCTAAATGTGGCCCCAAGAAAAAGCTTCCTTCAAGGCTGGGTTACTGCCAAGCAGGCAGGGAACAATCCCATGGGGCTGTTGGACACTCAGGGAGATTCCACACTCTGTGTTATCCACAAGCAAATACTGCTGTGGGATGTACCAATGGGCTCCTAATGGGAACAAGAAAGTCTCATTTTTTTGGGATTTATTTTTGTGTATATTGTGCTAGATTGGTCGGGAAAGTAATGGATTCTCTAAACCAGAGCGTTTTATACCTTGTCAGTTTTATTTTTGCTGAGTTTGTTCTTTATTGGGAAAATAATGGTGTGGGAAACATTTTTGCTTTTATTCTATGGATGTGTAATTTTGTGTCAAGCAATTGGGCATCCAGTGTTTCATGGGATGGCTGACTCAGGAAATGGGGGGACCTTACCCAGGGGTGTGTGGGGCAGGGACACAGAGACTCCCAGGGCAGCCCTGGGGTGCCCTAGTCTGGGGACTGTGCTGGGCTCTGGGTCATCCCAAAATCTGAGGCATCCCATGAAGGAGCTGTGACCCCTGTGCCCACCCAGCCGCTGCCCATCCCTGGCACCCCATTCTCCTGGGAACTCAACTTGGGACCCCCATTGCCTTGGTCTCTCCTCCCTGGGCACACCTATCCCAGGACTGCCATTGCCCAGCATCACCATTGCCTTGATCCCATCCCATGGGCTGCTTCTTCCCCCACAACCCCTATTCCCGAAGGTCCTCTTTTTCCCCCTGCACTCCCAACCCTGGCACCCACATGCCATGACCCCAAATCCCTGGGAACCATGTTCCCACAGCACCCCCATCCCTGAATGTCCCCAGGCATGGAGAACACAATTCCCCTGGACCCCCATTCTCCTGGACACCCATCCTTGGTTCCCCTCATTCCTGAGACCCCTACTCCTGGCAGCACCATCCCCACCATGTCCCCCGACTATCCCATCATGTCCCCATCCTTTCCCCAGCTTCTGGCAACCCTGCCCCCACCAAGGGCCACCTACACGTGGGGACAGACGTGACCTCGCTTCCTTCCCCTTCATCTGAAGAGCTGCCAGCCAGGGGACCGGTGGCCACAGCAGCGAGTGACAGCCAGTGCACATGGCTGGGGACACCGGGATGGTCGGGAAGGTGGCGCTGCTCCTGTGGGGTGAGTGCCCGGGCATGGGCCTGACACCCTGGGATGGGGAGAGGAGGGGGCACAGGGGGGCTGTGAGGTCCCCTGAGGTCCCCAATGCCAGCAGAGCATGGAGACCAATATGACCAGAGTTGTGGGGTGGCCAAACAGCAACAGGAAGAGTGGAACCAAGATGTGAGGACAGGGAGAGGAGGATGGAGTTGTGAGGACAAGGATGTGGCAGAAGGACCCTTGGGGCTGGGGCAGCTGCGGGGACAGCGACAGGGACAGGCATGCAGGGGCAGGGACAAGGGGACAAGTACCATGTGTTTTTACCATGGGACAGGTGCCAATGGAATTGGACCATGGGCACAAGGCCATGGGTGTGTGGCTGTGGCACTGGTGGGGATAACGTTTGTGAGCATGGGCAAACCATGCCTTAGTATGGGTTGGCTGCTGTGTCCCTGTCCTTGAGACATCTGTGCCACACCAGTGCCCCCACTGAGACCTTTCAGGGGCAGCCCCCATGGCCAGGTTCCCCATGCTGCTGTCTCTGCAGTGCCACTCCCAATGAGCCTTGTCCCTTCTCCCTTCCAGCCCAGACCCTTGGCCTTGCTGGTGAGTCCTCGGGGGATGCCATGGTCCCATCCCACTGTCCCGAGCCCTGCACTGGCCCTGGCAGGCTGGTGTCCCCTGTCACCCACAGGCACTCAGAACACCAAGATCCTCGTGGAGCCCCCCTGGACACCACCTGTGCTGTGGGACCGGGTGACACTGACCTGCCATGGCTCAGGGACTGCCAGTGCCACCACCTGGTACAAGAAGGGGAAGCGCTGGTGGGAACCAGGACTCGACCGTTTCACTGTCACCCTGAGTGGCACCTACACTTGTGACAGACCCGGCAGTGCACTCAGCCCCCCTGTGAACATCTCAGATGGTGAGGGTGTTTGGGTGTCCCCAGCCCAGCACCCACGGGGACCCCGAGGGCCCTGGATGGGCACCACTCCATGGGTCACCTCCTGGAGTTACCAGAGCCCGTCCCCTGCCCTGAGGACATCGCAGAGCTTCCCAGTGTGGGGAAAACCATGTGGGACCTGGGGTCCCCTGTGTGACCTAATGGGGGCGCCCCAGTGCCATCAAGTGTGACAGGACCCCTCTGTCCCCCAGACTGGCTGGTGCTGCAGGTGCCAGCACGGACACTGCTGGAGGGGGACACGGTGACACTGCGCTGCCGGGGCTGGCGAAACAACCCAATCACCTCAATGTCCTTCTATCATGAGGAGAAGGAACTGTGGATGGTCTCCAATGGGACTGAGCTGTCCCTGTCCCCTCCGCAGCTGAACCACAGCGGCAGCTATCACTGCAAAGGCTGGGTGAATCCCTGGGGGTGGCAGGAGTCAGCACCAGTGACAGTGACAGTTCAGGGTGAGCACCCCACATCCCCCACCCCGACACCCCCAGAGCCCCTCCCAGGCACTCAGGATCATCAATCCCCCTCCCCTCTCCTGCCCTGAGCTCTTCCTGGTGCTGGAGGGTCCTCCCAACCCCTCTCAGTGGTCCCCTCCTGACTCTCAGCTGCCTCAGCACCTCCAGTTCCCTGCGGCCCCAAGCCCCCCTCCTGCACGTGTTCTATCAGGATGGGCAGGTGGTGAGAGGCCTGCAGGGGTCCCTGCAGATGCTGGTGCTCAACGTGGGGGTCTCCCACTCGGGGAATTACAGCTGCCAGGTGCGCTCCGAGGCTGGGGCCGTGTGGAAGAACATCACCCGGCTCCACGTTGTGGTGCGCTGAGAGTGCAGGACTGGGCACAGGGAGCCCCCATAGCCTCCTTGAGTGCCCTGCCTGGGCACCTCCATGTCCCCCAGACACCTTTACCAGGTCCTGCCATCACTCCTTGTGTCCCCTCGCTCCTCCATGGTGTGACACCATCCCTGACATCCCCCACCACACCCATCCCCCTTTCCCTATTATCCCATTCCTGGCTGCCAGCCCCTCCTTGTGGCATCAGCCCTGTCTGTGTCCCTGCAGTGCCTGTGGACAATGCCACCATCACACCTGGTGTCCTGGAGGTGACACCGCCGGAGACTGCGACACACAGGGACACAGGTGGGGTCACACAGGGTCACCAGGGTGTGTAGGACCCCTGAGGTGATGGGTGACCCTGATGTGTCCCCCTCTGTTCTTGCAGTGGCTGCAGGGGCCGGAGGGGCCCTTTTGTTTCTGCTCCTGCTCATGGGGGTCATTGTGACCTGGCACCGGTGGCACCGTGTGGGTGGGTGACACAGGGGGAATGGTGGTGCCAGGGAATTGTAAAGGTCCCCAGAATTGGTCAATGATACGGTGGCATCCACAATCCCAGAGTTGTGATGTGTGCTGGGGATGCTGCAGAGCTTGGGAGATTCTGGAGGGTCCTGAAGGGATGTTGGGGGTTTTTTCAGGGGCCCTGGGGAGTGTTTGTGGGGAGGGTCTCTGTCCCTGATGGGCTTTGGATTTTTGAGTTTGAATTGATTCGGGGAACTGAGGATGTTCATGAATTCTGGGGTGCTCTAGGGATTCTTGGAGGACCTGTGGAAGACTGAGGGTCCCATGGGAGTTCAGGAATCCTGAGATGGGTCAGGGCCCTGGGGACCCCACAGTCACCCCTCTCCTCTTTCCTCTGCAGCTGCCAGGAAGAAACAGGAAAGGTGAGTGGGGGACTCAAACCACACTCTCCCATTTCACCCCAATACTCAAGACCTCCCATTCCCTCCCCTACATCCTTTTTATTCCCTCAGGGCCCACCCAGATCCACCAGCCCCTCCAGAGGAGGGGGAGGTGCTGTACACCCACGTCGTGGTCACCAAGAGGGCAGGGGGTGAGTACGGGGGGGACACGAGCAGAGGGACACGTCACACACGAGTGTCACCCCACCCAGATCCCACAGCCCGTGTCTCTTGCAGTGTCCCCCCATGCCATCACCCTACAGGATCCCCAGGTGACCTACACGGAGCTGCGGGGACCCCAGGGGCGACTGCGGGAACCTGGTGACATCTACAGGAATGTGCTGTGACACTGGGGGGAACTGGGGGGCACTGGGGTTCCCCACCCATGGGCACCCACTCGTGTGTGTGTGCTGCCACTAAAAACTGCCCGACTCCCTCCCCATGAAGGTACAAAGATTCCAAAGGGCTGAGAGAAGAACAATTTCCTGAAACAGCAACGAGAGAGAATAAAACCAACAGAAATAGTAACGAGGTTCAGAGTTCAAATTGTCACACAAGGAACGATTTCCAGGGAAAGCTCCCAATAAGGAACAAATCCCTGACATTTCCCCCTGCACGTTTCCTCCACCAGATGAACCTGGCAGGGCTCTGGACCTTCCTCACTCTGATGGCCAAAGTGGCCTTCAGGAGGTTCTGGATTCTCTTGTCCCCTGTCCCAAACCCCTCCTCAGCTGTGTTCCCAAACCAGGATGTCACAAAGGCCCTGTGGGGGTTCCAGAGCTTCCCCTTTCCCAGGGCAGTTGGAATCAGGCCATGGCACAGGGCAGGGTGTCAGAGACAGGAAAAATTTGAAGTCTGGAGACATTTTGGAGCACCTGTGTGTGGCAGGAGTGGGTCAGGCTTTGCTTTTGGTGAGACAGGGCCCTCAGGGTCTGTCCATCATCTGTCAGCCATGGCACACTGGGGAAAGTGTGACACTCTGACAAAGCCAGCTCTTGAGTGGCCGCGGGACCAGAAGTGCCACTTGGGGAGAGGGCTCTTAGTGACCCATCTGGCTTAGAAGACAAAGCATCAGGCGGCCAAGTCCTTGACCATAACTTCTCTTAGGGTGTCTATCACATGCACACTGGAACCTGGGAGTTGGCAACTCATTTAAATGAGAACTATCATCCAAGGAAAGTGGGAACATTCCTGGAATGGAAAGAAGACCCATGTCAAAATTGTTTTGCAATTTCAAAAACTATGAGGCTCCTAGGCCAAAGTGTAGGAAAAAGAATAACAGCTCTTTACTAGGAAATTTATAAACCAGAACAGAACAAACAACACAAACCCACAACTTTCCCTCCCACTCAGCGCTGTTAGTTTTTGTGGCAGTTATATCCTGGTCAGCAGGGGGCGCTGCAGGGAGCACTCCCGGCCAGCAGGGGGCGCCCCGGTCCAGCTCCATCCCCTCAGGGGCCGTGGGGGCCTCGGACGGGAGGGAGGAGGGGAAAATCGCTCCTTTGGCAAACTCACGGGCACCAATTGGTCCTGGCACCACCACTGGCAGAAGGCAGAAGCTGCCAAGGCAGCAGGTTGGATCCCAGTGCCCACTGACAGTGTAACAGTGTCCTGGGGCCAGGCACATGCCCTGCGCAACACCCACAACAGTTCTCCATGATCCCAAATGCAAGGAAGGCAGCACCTGACCCCAGGTAGTTCTCGGGTCCACAGCAGCACCTCTGGTGGCTTTGTGCCACAATTCCTGCAAACCCTGAGCCTTTCACTCCTTTTTCCTTTTTCAGCCCTGGTAGAGCATCTCTGGGATTGTTGAATTGCCCTGGGACATCGAGAAAGGCTGGTGCTCGGTGCTGGCTCTGCCAGAGCTCATTTGGACTTCCTGCTCTTCCTTGGCCACTGCTGATCCCCACACAGTAGCCCCAGCTGAAGGAGGAGAAGGAGTGCAGATCAACAGCCCCGAGGGCTCTGCAGCTGCAGCTGGAGCACAGGGAAAGCCTGAAATGGGAGCATTGCCTTGGGACGACAAAATGGGGCAAAATTGGATCTGTTTCGGTCAATACCCCTGTTATACTCTGGGAGCTGCAGACACTTAGAGAGTTGTTGTAATTAGGGACGGGATTCCTATAGTTTAGCCATTCTCCTGAAGCATCCCTGTGCACAAACACACAGCTCTGCTGCCTCTCCTGGGGATTTTGGGATCCCATGGCTGAGGCAGGAGCGGCTGGAGCAGGTGGCCCACGGGAACAGCACCTGGCCATGCAGCTGGAGCAGAAGCACTGGCAATTCTGCAGGGCACTCAGGAGAGGCTGGGCCGGGCCATGGTGGGGCATCACTTGCCATTCCTGCTCTTCCCAGATTTTGGGACAGAGCAGTGACACCCATCGGGCTCCCAAACCCCTCAGGGCTCAGGCGCAGCCTCACAGGAGGTCCCGGCCCAGGCCTTGGGGATGATTCAGGTGCTCCTGGGCTCATTCCTGACAAAGGGCAGCGCTCCAGGAGTGGTCAGCACATCCCGAGGGAGCAACCCAGGGCTGCTGGAGCCTGAGTGCTGTGGGCAAGGACGGTGTGAGGGAGCCGGGCCCCGCTCAGCCGGCACTGCCCCAGGAACGTCTCATCCTGCAGGAGCTCGGCAGCCTCTGCCAGTGCTGGGCCCGGGGCTGTCAGGGGGCGCGGCCGGAGGGTCCGGGGGGCAGCGGGTGGGAGGGGCCGGGATGGAGGGACCGGGACCCCACTGGGGAGCCCCGAGCATGGAGGGAGCGAAACGGCGGAGGGGAGACCCCGGGACAGGGGGGAGCAGAGACCCTGCGGTGGGGTCTGTGGAAAGGAGGGACCGCAATGGTGGTCCCGGAGCACCGGGAAGGGCCCAGCTGCCATCGCGCTGCAAGTGCTGGGACTGTCACAGGGTGTCCGAACTGACTGTGGCAGCGTCCAAAGCCACTGTCGCGATGTGTCGGGACCAAGCGTTGCCGGGGTAAGACCCCCACAGCTCCGGGAAGTGGAGGGGTACCCTGAAAGGGGTGCAGCTGGTATGAGGCAGAGCCCTGTCTATTCCCTGTGCCCTGTGCAGGTGAGGCGGGCAGGGATGGAGCAGCTTTGGGAACACCTGGAATCCAGACAGGGTCACTCCCCACAGCCCCTTCACAGCCATAGGGCAGAGCCACTGCTCAATATTTCCTACATTTCCCACTTATCTGGCAGCCGAGCCAGAACCCAAACTTTCTTTCCAAGACATTCCAAAGGGCTGCAGGTTTTGTTCAAGAAGGAGGACCAAGTCAGGTTTTTGAGCAGATTGTTGTGGCATTTGCAGTAGTTATCGGGCTCTCTTAGTCCCTTGGAGACAGGGATTAAATGATCAATTGCTGCATTTCCGGACTGGTTCCCTCACAGCTGCCCCTGCAGGGGGGGTTTCCAGCCAGCCCTGCTCTGAAAATCATCAAATGCCCTTGCAGAGACACTGCTTGAGCTCCCTTTGGGTTTTGTGCTTCTTGCAGAGCTGAGCAAAACACAGGCAGGCCTTTTTCCCCCCACAGAATTCTCACCTCTGCTGCAGCTCTAAAGCTGCCAGAATCAAAGCCCAGGGGACAGGCGGGACCCTCAGGTGCTGGCTGCCACCTGGGGCTGGGCAGAGCAGGGCTGGGCAATGGCCATCCCTGTGCAGTGGGGCTGGGCCATTGTTATAGGTAAAAGTTAAGTTAAAATAGGATATAGTTCAATTATATTGTATTAATTATATTTTTTGTATTATGTTAAAGGGGGGAGGGCTTATTAGAATGTGCTAGAAGGGTCCAGGGTAGGGTGAAACAAGGGTCTGATGGGGCAAGGCAAGGTCGAAGAGAGATTGGATGAAACATCTGACCAATCATTCGAAGTCCTGCAGAAATGATTGGTCCAGAATGAACGGCGGTAAAGACCAATGAGAAGCCTGGAAATGGACCAATCATCATGAGGATCCAAAATGCACCAATCCTGGACTCGAGGGGGACTATAAATGTGGGGAGTTCATGTGGGTTGGGGCTTTTCTTCTTTTGGGATATCTGTTGTTTGGGAGAATCTGGTGCATGTGGGGTGAGGGCGCTGTTTTAGTTTTTAGCTTGCTGTGTGGGTGCCTGGGCTTATCTTGGGCACTCCGTTCCTTGTAGGTATTTTAATAAACGAGAACCTCTTTCTGTGGATAAAGTTTGGCCTTGTTCCTATCCATAACACCATGGCTGGGCCCCACCCTTGGATGGCCACTGGCTTCAAGGATCAGGAGTTTGAGAGATCCTTCCTGCCCCGGGTCTCCATTCCCCAGCTGCTCTTGCAGGCTCACATCCTGCAGGGGACGAGCAAGAATGGAGAAATCTGGACCACCCCTCCGGAGCTGCCATCCCCCAGGAATGGACCCCCTTGTCCATCATGTGTCCCCCCTGGGATAGGATCCCCACATGACAGAACACCCTCCCCCCCCCTCCCCCCCGCCATGTGACACTCAGTACAAATGGCCTCTTCCTTCTTTGGCAGGACAGAAAAATGAAAGTGTTGGGGGGCACAGCCAGACACCCCCATCCCCCACAGCCTCCCCAGCCCTCTCTGTAGACCCTTCACTGTTACTTGCCCCACTGTGGGGTTCCCCCAACCCATTCCCTACTCAATTGTTTCCCAGAATAATCAAGGAACAAACTGGGGTGTTGTGAAATTGAGGAATCAAAGGGAGGAAATGGAAATGAAGAGTGGAAAAAGCCCCTGGGAGCTGGGGGCACACTGACTGAGAGCCCCTCGGAATCTCCCTGGGGTGACCCCCAGGACATCAGAACACTTTGGGGGCTGTCCTGAGCTGTGGGTCACCCCAAAATTTGAGGCACTCAGGGAAGGGGCTCCAAATCACAGACCCACTGAGCCACTGCCCATCCCTGGCACCCCCATTCCCCTGGGAACCCAACCATGGGACCCCCATTCCTTCAGTCCCCATGTCCCAGGGACCCCATGCCAGTACTCACATTCCCCAGGATCTCCATGGGCCAGGACCTCATTCCCAAGGAACCCTCTCCCATTCATTCCATCCCCAGAAATCCCTCTTACCCCAGAACCTTGATTCTCCCAGGAACCCCCATGCCCACTGGATCCCTCATTCCCCCTGGTAGTCTCATCCCTAGGTCAACCATCCTTTGACCCCAAATCCCTGGAGCCCTCATTGTTCTGGGACTCCCATCCCTTAGTTCCCCCATCCCTGGGCACCCCCATTCCCATGGCACCTCCATCCCTGGTGACACCCCCTTCTCAGAAACCCTATACCCAGGGACCCAATCCCTTGGGCTCCCCATTCCCCTAGAACCCATCCTCAGCTCACCAAACACTCTGTGCCCCTCATTCCTGCTAAGCCCATGTCCCACCTTCTGGCACTCTGTCTTGTCCCCATCCTGTCCCCACCCTGCCCACAGCCTGTCCCCAGCTTGTTGTCACCCTGCCCCCACCAGGTGCCACCTACGCATGAGGATGAGACCTGACCTCTCTTCCTTCCCCTTTTGCCAAAGAGCTACCACCCAGGGGACAGCCACCCTGGCAGCAAGTCCAGATGTCTGGGGACACCGGGATGGCTGGGAAGGTGGCGCTGCTCCTGGGGGGTGAGTGCCCTGGGCATGGACCTGACACCATGGGGATTGACCCCAGTGAGGCAGAGACCACTGGGTAGGGGGCACAGGGAGTGGGAGAACATGTCGGTCACTGAGGTGCGATTTTGCTATGAGGACAAAGAGGTGTAGGGGTCCCTCAATGGGACTGTGCTGTCCCTTTCCCCTCTGCAGCTGAATCACACTGGCCACTACTGCTGTGTGGGCAGAGTGAGCTCCAACGTGTCCTCGTGGGCACTCTCAGTGCCAGTGACAGTGACAGTGCACAGTGAGCACCCCACGACTGGAGCTCCAATCTCCGGACCCCACCACCACCTCCCAGCAGACTCACAGTCACAGTCCTTAGCACCCCTCTCCATCCCAGAGCTCTTCTCAGTGCCAGTGCTGGAGGGTCCCCCAAGCTCACTGTGGGGTCCCTCCTGAATCTCAGCTGCCTCAGCACCGCCAGTCCCCTGCGGCCCTGAGCACCCCTCCTGCACGTGTTCTACTGGGACGGGCAGGTGATGGGGGGCCTGCAGGGGTCCCCGCAGCTGCTGGTGCCCAATGTGAGGGTCTCCCACTCGGGGAATTACAGCTGCCAGTGCGCTCCGAGGGGGGGCTGTGCGGAAGAGCAGCGCCCGGCTCCACATCACGGTGCACAGTGAGTGCGGGGATGGGCACGGGGAGTCCCCAGAGACCCCCCGGGTCCCCTTCCTGGGTACCTCCATGTCCCCCTGACGCTTTATTGTATCCCTTCACATCTGCTCTCAGTCCCTTCACTCCTCTGTGGTGTGACCCAATACCCAAAGTCCCCCATCACACCAATCCCCCCGTCCCTATCCCCCCACACTGGCTGCCAGCCCCTCCCTCTGCCTCAGCCCTGTCTGTGTCCCCACAGTGCCCGTGGCCAATGCCACCATCACCCTAAGTCCCCTGTCACATCAAGTGCACGCAGGTGACAACATGACCCTGCTCGGTGCTGGTGGGCTCAGCCCCTGTCACCTTCACCTGGCTGCACAACGGGCAGGAGGTGGCCCAAGGTCCCCTCCTGGAGCTCAGGGCTGTTGATGTGGGACATTCGGGCACCTACCAGTGCATGGCCACCAACCAGCTGGGACAGGATGGACACCAGGCTCTCAGCCCTGAGCTGGCCCTGGAGGTGACACCTGGCTGACCCTGGGTCACAGGTGGGGGTCACATAGGGTTACTGGGGTGTTCAGGACCCCCAGGGTTCAGGGTGACCCTGGTGTGTCCCCTCTGTCCCCAGCAGTGGCTGTGAATGTTGGCAGGACCCTCCTGTTCCTGCTCCTGCTCCTGGCTGTCATCGGGGGCTGTCACTGGTGGCACCACTAGGGTGGGTGACAATGGGGGACGGGGGTCCTGGAGTGATGGGGAGCTCCCAGAGTAGGGGCAGAGATCAGCAGCACCAAGGGCCCCTGAGCTGGGGAACACTGAGCCTGCAGTGACCTTGGCTGGGGGTCCTGGGGGATATGGGGGGAATTTGGAGAGTCTTGGTTGGGCTCCAGGGCCATCCCAGATGGGCTTTGAGGAACATTGCGGTGGCATTGGGAGTTCCTGGAGGGTTTGGAGAGCTCCTAGAGGGCTGTGCAGGGATGTTGGAGGATCTTTTTGGGTCCTGTGGGAGTTTGGGGATCCCCCTCTCTGCCATGCTTGGGGTTCTGGGGGCTCAGAGGGTTGGGGGCACCAGGGGGACTGGGAGCACTGCAGTCATACAGAAGTTCCGGGAAGTTCAGGAGTCATCAGAGTGTCCTGGGGGAATCAGGGGTCCATTGGGAATCAGGGCTGCGGTGGGGATTTGGGGGTCCCGTGGGTGGTTGGAGCTGCCGAGGTCCCAGGAAGGTTCAGGGGTCCCGGTGTCCCCACAGTCACCCCCTCCCCTTTCCCTTGCAGCCGCCAGGAAGCTCTAGGACAAGTGAGTGGGGGGCTCGGGGTAGGACTCCCCTTTCCCCCTCCCCTGACACCATGCAGACCCCCCCATCCCCACAGGATCCCCCTGGAGCAGGGGGCTGTGCTCAACACCCACATCATGGGCACTGAGTGGGCAGTGGGAGAATTCCAGGGGGGTACAGGGACACATCACCAACATGTGTCACCCCCCCTACCAGGTCCCCACAACCGGTGTCACTCTCAGGGCCCCCACAGGTGTCCCCCAGCCCTGCACCACCTTGGAATCCACAAGTGACCAATGCAGAGCTGTTGGGACCCCAGAAGGGACAGCGGGACCCCCTTGACTGTGAGAGCGTGCCGTGACACTGAGGGCACTGGGGGGAACTGGAGGGCACTGGGGGGCACTGGGGGCATCGATTCCCCTCAGGGGTCTCTTCTTCCTTTTCACTGCACCCCATGGGGCTCCTCATTCCCTCTACCAGTTTTGGAGGAGCACACAACACTTTTCCATCTAATTGTACCCAAAATTCAGTTTTTTGGTCAAACTGTGTGAGAAACAAGGCTCACTCTTTAAATTTCTTAAATGGTTAATAAGGGATAAAAGGGACAGTAAAGAGCGTGCTGGGTGCTTGGCAACTGCCACAGGCACATGGACAACTACAGCAATTCTCCTTACATACTTTTTCATTGTCTTGGTGAAATACATACTCAGGAGTGTTATACATATTCAAACATTTTTTCCAGTTCACATGTTCTGGGAATCCCTTTTGCTTGGTTTGACCCTTGATTCATTTTCATGAAGTACATGCCATAGTGCAGATTAAATTTATTTATTTCATGTCCTCATAAGGTCCCCCTGTTCTGTGGTTTGATAGTTCTTGATAGCCAAAGAGTCAGTGGTAAATTCCTTTTGCATCCTTTCATTTGATGTTTATTTATTTGCTACTTTTCAATGTGTTCTTCTCATACAGACGAGATACTCCAGCAGTACATTAAATCAACAAGATCTATTTCACAAATTATCTGAGTTATTCTCACCGTTGTCACTTAGTCACACAAATAAAGGCATTAGCTACTTATGCAACAGTTAATGTTGCAATGCACATTGTCTCTGTCTTGATATTCTGGGAGAGCCTAAACTATAATGTATTTATCACACTAAAATAGATGTTCTCCACAGGGATTAGGGTAAACAGGCTGACAAATTGTCAAATCAAAAGCAGTGAAAAACTGATTACAATCTGTATTATATCAAAATAATTTGGAAAAACCAATAGAATAGGGAAAGCTGATGACTACATTGGTATTCACAACAGGCAGAAGGTGTATTGAAGGGTTTATCTGACTTCTCCTTATCCTGCTCTGACTTTGTCAGCAATAAATTCAATTCATATCTCTAATTCCGAGGCAGTTATGCCTGTGACAGGATTTGATGAGTGATCTCTCCTGGTCCTTGTCTCAACCCAGGAACCCTTTGCTCAATTTTATCTCCCCATCCAGGTGTGGAGGGCAGTGAGAAAGTGGCTGTGGTGGGTGCGGGGCATGCGGCCTCTGTCTATCCACGGCAAGGCAGGGAGGAGGAGGAGGGTCCAGGTCAGGATGTTGAGCAGATTGGTGTGGGATTTGCAGTAGTTTTGTGGTACTCTTAGTCCTCTACCAAGAGGAGCAAATTATCAATTGCTGTATTTCCCTCACAGCTGCACCTGAAGGGGCGTTTTCCAGCCAGCCCTGCTCTGAACACCATCAAAGGCCCTGGCAGAGCCACTGCTTGGGCTCCCTTTGGGTTTTGTGCTTCTTGCAGGGCTGAGCAAACCACAGGCAGGCCTTTTTCCCCCCACAGAATTCTCACCTCTGCAGCAGCTCCACACACCCAGAGCCCCTCAGAATATGTCTGGGGTGACCCCCAGGCCACCAGCACCTGGTGAGGACTGTGCTCAGCCCTGGGTCACCCTAAAATCTGAGGCACTCAGGGAAGGAGCTGGGACCTATGGGTCCACCCAGCCACTGCTCATCCCTGACACCACCATTCTCCTTGAAATCAAATCATGAGTACTCCATTTCTTATGTCCCCACCCTCTCTGAAACCCATATCCCAGTAGAGATATTCCCCAGGAACTCCATGGCCCAGGAGCCCTCATTCCCAAGGAACCCTCTCCTACTCATTCCATCCCCTGAAATCCTCCTTTCCCCAGGACCTTGATTCTCTCCGGAACCTCCCATTCCCATGGGAACTCCCATTCCCCCAGCATCCCCATCCCATGACCCCAAATCCCTGGAGACCATGTCCCCCTGGGACTCCCATCCCTGAGTCTCCTCAGCCATGGCAACCCCATCCCCAGTGACTCCTCCTCCTCAGCTCCCCCATTCCCAAGGACCCTAATTCCTTAGGGACCCCCCCATTCCCCTGGACACCCATTTCTGGGACCCCAAACCCCCTGAGCCCCACACTCCTGGGAACCCCATGTCCCATTGTGTCACATCCAGCTTCGTCCCCATCCTCTCCCCTCCCTGCCCACAGCCTGTGCCCAGCTTGTGGCCACCCTGCCCCCACCAAGGGCCACCTATGCATGACGTGACCTCGCTTCCTTCCCCTTTGGCCAAAGAGCCACCACCCAGGGGACAGCCACCCCCGGCAGTGTGTGACAGCCAGTCCACATGGCTGGGGACACCCGGATGGCCGGAAAGGTGGCACTACTCCTGTGTGGTGAGTGCCCCGGGCACGGGCCTGACACCCTGGGGATGGGGAGGGAAGGGGGCACAGGGGGGCTCTGGGGTCCGCTGAGGTCCCCAATGCCAGCAGTGCCAGTCCATGTTACACACAGCGGACCCGAGTGGGAACAGGGATGTAGGGTGGCTTTGGAGACAGGAACAGGGAGGTAGGAATTTGGGGATGGGGGGACAGGAATGTGGGCCTGGCAACTTTCGGCTGATGTATCTCTGTGGATAGTGAGAAGTAAACGGGAATATAGGGACTGGAAGGGACAAGAACAGAGAGGATGTGGCCATGGGGATGGGTTCATGAGCTGGTGGGGGTGACCTGGGCCAGCATGGGCTGTGTCTGTGGTGTCCTCAGGCCCAGGGTGTCCACAGTGACCCCATGTTCTGCCTCAGCCCAGAGTGGCCTTGGTGTCTCGGCTCCCAAGGTGTCTGTGCCGCATGGATGTGGTGCATGGTTGGCTGTGACACAGACATGTCCCCCTGCCTCTCAAAATCTTTTGGGGACCACCTCCATGCAGTTTCTCACAAGAATTGCTGTCCCCATGGGGACTGTCCTCACACCCTGTATCCCTGTGCTGCTGTCTCCCTGTTCCACCCTCACCCAGCCCTGTCCCTTCTCCCTTCCAGCCCCGACCCTCGGCCTTGCTGGTGAGTCCTCGGGGGATACCATGGCACCACCATGTTGTCCCCAGCCCCACGCTGGTACTGGCAGGCTGGTGTCCCCTGTCACCCCTAGGTGCTCAGACCACCCAGATCCTGGTGGAGCCCTCCTGGAGGCCGGCAGTGCTGTGGGACCGGATGACACTGACCTGCCACGGCTCGGGGACTGCCGGTGCCACCACCTGGTACAAGGACGGGCAGCACTGGTGGCAGGGACAGAACACCGTCAGTGTCAACGAGACTAGCCACTACACGTGTGACAGACCCGGCAGTGGGCTCAGCCTCCCCGTGAGAGCCTCAAACGGTGAGGGGATGTTTGGGTGTCCCCAGGCTGGCACACACAAGGACCCCGAGGGCTCTGAGTGGGCTTCGCTCCATGGGTCACCTCCTCTGTAACCAGATCCTGTCCCCTGCTCAGGTGACATCCCAGAGCATCCAAGTGTGGGTGGAACTCGTTTTGGAATCGGGGAGCCCTGTGCACAGGGTGTAACCCAATGGGGGTGTCGTGGTGCTCTCCCCCAGACTGGCTGGTGCTGCAGGTGCCAGCACAGGCACTACTGGAGGGGGACACGGTGACACTGCGCTGCCGGGGCTGGTGGGACAGCACATTTTCCTCGATGTCCTTCCACCGAGAGGAGATGGAACTCGGGGGTGCTCCGCGGTGGGACCAAGCTGTCCCTGTTCCCTCTGCAGCTGCACCACAGTGGCCACTAAAGGTTCAGGGGCTGGGTGGGATCCTGGGGGTGGCAGGAGTCAGCACCAGTGACAGTGCAGGGTGAGCACCCTACAGCCACCACACTTATACCCACACTGCCCTTCCCCAGAGACTCGGGTTCTCAAATTCCCCACTCCTCCCCTTCCCAGAGCTCTTCTCGGTGCCGGTGCTGGAGGGTCTCCCTGATCCCACCGTGGGGTCCCCCCTGACTCTCAGCTGCCTCAGCACCCCCAGCCCCCTGCGGCCCCGAGCACCCCTCCTGCACGTGTTCTACCGGGACGGGCAGGTGGTGGGGGGCCATCAGGGGTCCCTGCAGCTGCTGGTGCCTGGTATGGGCGGCTTCTCCTCGAAGAATTCCATCTCCAAGGGCGGGGCCATGCGGAACAGCACCGCTCGGCTCTGCATCACGGGGCCCAGTGAGTGTGGGGATGGGCACGGGGAGCACCCAGAGACCCCCCAGGTCCCCTGGTTGGGCACCTGCATGGCCCCCAGAAATATTTCTTTTGTCTCCCCACATCTGCCCTGGGTGCCGTCACCCCTCTGTGGTGTAACCCCATCTACAACATCCACCACGACACCGATCCTCCCGTCCCTATCCTCTCACACTTGCTGCCCTCCCTGCGGCCTCAGCCCTGTCTCTGTCCCTGCAGCGCCAATGGACAATACCACCATCATCCCCAGTGTCCTGGAGGTGACACTGCCAGAGACAGGGACACACAGGGACACAGGTGGGGTCACTCAGGGTCACCAGGGAGTGCAGGACCCCTGGGGTGATGGGTGACCCTGATGTGTCCCCCTCTGTTTCTTGCAGTGGCCGCAGGGGTCAGTGGGGCCCTTTTGTTCCTGCTCCTGCTCGTGGGTGTCATAGTGGCCTGGTACCAGTGGCACCATGTGGGTGGGTGACAATGGGGGGATGAGGGTCGAGGAGAGAGGTGGGAAGGCCCTCAGAAAAGGGGGGCCATAGGGCGGCACCCACGGACCCTGACTTGGGAGGGGCTGAGCCGCCAGTGACCATGGCTCAGAGATATTGGAGGCTCCTGCAGGGGTGTTGGGGGTTCTGTCAGGGGTCCCCCTCCATGCCAGGGTCGGGGTTCTGGGGGCTCCGGGTGTTGGTGCAAGTGGGGTGGGTCAGGGATAGTGGGGGGGCATCAGGGATACTGGGGTGCCTGGGGAGAATTGTGTGTCTGGTAGTGGTTCAGCATTCCCAAGGGTGGATGGGGGCCCCTGGGTCTCCAAAGTCACCCCTCCAGTTTTCCTTAGCAGATGCCAGGAAGCACCAGGAAAGGTGAGTGCAGCCTCCAGCCATGATACACCCAAACCCCCAGCACCTCCCATCCCCTTCCATGCACCCCCTTATTCCCACAGGGCCCACCCAGACCCCCTGGCACCCCCAGTGGAGGATCCTCAGGCGATGTACATGGAGCTGCAAAGGCAACCGTGGGAACCCAGTGACATCTATGACAATCTACACAAAATGTTGTGATGCTCTGGGAAATGGGAGGCACTGGGTGACACTGGGGGTGCTCCCTCCATGGCTCCTGTGGTTGCCCATCCTTCCAAGGGAGGTGGTCATGGCTCAGGGGGAGGCTACACAGGGCACCCTGTGCTCCCCATTTCCTCTCCCAGTACCCCCAAGGGCTCCCCCATTCCTTTCCTTGTACCTGCAGGGGCTCCCCAGCCCCATCCAAGTGCCCAAGTACCCTCAGGGACTGCCCCATTCTCTCCCCACAGTGCTTGCAGTACACCCAGGGCTTCCTCATTCCTCCTCCTACTACCCCTGTCCCATCCCACTGTAAATGGGGGAGTCGGGGAGGATTCTTGCTGAAAGGTTTCTCGGGTGAAAATGAAGCACAAAAGTGGCAATATTATATCTGAGAACTGTTTATTGATAAAGGAGGGTAAGCGTTCATACCAAAGGGGGATAGAAGGGAGCATAAAGGGACAAGGATAGAGAGAGAAACAGAAGACAGGGACAGCGTTATTGCCAGGAGCCCGGGCGCTCTGTGGGCATCAGCTGGGCAGATGGAGTGTGTATGCTGCAAGCCAGGGCGAGCCCACATGGCTTTTGTCAGTGGCTGGGCGTGATTTCTAAGGACGGCACCTGCGTGTCTCTGGCATGGGCGAGCGATGGCTGCAGGCTGGCTGCTGCGGGCTGGCTGCGGGCTGGTGCTGCGGCACTGGTGGCTCTGGGCTGGCTGCCGCGGGCTGGGGCTGCGGTGGGCAGGTGCAGCAGGCTCAGTGCTGTGGGCAGCATGGGAAATGCGGCAGAGGCAGCGGGTGGGTGCAGGCAGCATCCGCTCCATTTGGGAGCAATGAAGGAATGTCCAGGACGAGCAGGAATGAGCTGCCTCAGGGAAGCAGCACTACAGGAAAGAATGGATAGAGGCAGGGGAGAAGGACCACTGAAAGAAAAGGCAAGGGAGGGGATTGTCGATGGTATTTTTACTGGATGTCCAGGAGGAATGATGCATCTGACCCCATCTTATCAGAAGGCTTATTAAGTACTTTTTAATACTATATTATTCTATATTATATAACATTACATCTAAACTGAATCTGCCAAGCACTCAGCTGCACTCCACTGAACACAATCTCATGACTGTCAGCCGACAGTCCCAACACACACACACCTGGATTCAAATGGTCAGTGAATCAAAACTCTCACATCAGAATCCAATCACCGATTCCCTTCAGGTAAACAATCTTCCACAATGCATTCCGCATGTGATCAACACAGGAGCAGAAAATGAGATAAGAATTGTTTGGATCATTCTTTGCCTCTCCCACTACTTCTCTCAGGTTCAGAGAATGTAAATCCCACAGTGGAGGAGGGCCAAACTGACCCTCTGTGCGAGCCCCTGATCCCTGCAAGAAACCTAAAGCAAAACACTCGTGTTTTGTCACAGTTATCTGCTTTTATTTGCAAAGTCTCCTCCCACAGCCTGATTTCCCGGGTGTTTTGTCACAGATATTTTTCCTCAGGCATCTGTCCCACCAGCCAGTGGGGGTCATTCATAGCCCGATCACTGAAGCTTTCTCTCCCCTGATTCTCTGTTGTGTGAAGCCTCGCCAGGGACAGGGTTCCCAGCACATGTACAACCCACAGAGTCATTTTTCACCTCATGTGTAGCATATGTTGAGACATAACTCAAAATCAGAT
This sequence comes from Melospiza melodia melodia, assembly GCF_035770615.1. NCBI lineage: Eukaryota > Metazoa > Chordata > Aves > Passeriformes > Passerellidae > Melospiza > Melospiza melodia. The sequence continues at coordinate 6,964,395 of NC_086218.1, read as the reverse complement.
TTGATTCTCTTAAGCTCAGTGTGCTTAGTGGCTCTGCAGTCCCCATCCCAGTGCTCCCAATGAGGTGGCTTACTGGTGACCATCCCAGTTCCAAGGGGACACAGGACCTGGTTCCCTGCTCCTGGGACAAAAATGCAGCTCTTTGATTAAACTGGCAGAAATGGTGTTTCTTTGTTCATCTCTTTCAAACAAGCTGAACAAGGTGGGAACCTCCCTTGGAGTGGAATATACGATCCCCTTCTCTCTGAACTATTATAATTTTGAAATTACAGGGCTTTTAGGTGGGAATACGAGTAACAGTTCTTTACTGGTATATATTGACAGAAACAAGTTGATGGAAGTTGGCTTTCACTGGATATTATATGAATTGATATTACATTATTGATTATACTGTTGATTAAATATTGCCATGTTGTTCAGATAGTGAAAAGTATTGTGGAGTGGCGGATGTGGTTGTGGCGGCCGGGCGTGCTCCCTGCAGCGCCCCCTGCTGGCCGCGGTTATAACTGCCACAAAAACCAACAGCGCTGAGCGGGAGGGAAAGTTCTGGGTTTGTGTTGTTTGTTCTGTTCTGGTTTATCATATTCCCAGCAAAGAGGTGTTATTCCTTTTCCTACACTTTAGCCTGGAAGCCAGATCATCTTTGAAATTAAAAAAATTTTCTGAGATGGGTTTCTTTCCATTCCAGGAATTTCCCCCAGTTTCCTTGGCAGATATTTCTCATTTAAATGAGTTGCCAGCTCCTGGGTTCCAGCGTGGAACAGACTCCCCATGAGCAGATAGGGCCAGGGACTTGGCTACCTCATGCTCTGCCTTTTAAGCCAGTTGGGCTACCAAGGGCCCTCTCCCCAGCTGGCTCTTCTGGTCACCTGGCTACTCAGGAGCTGGCTTTGTCAAAGCGTCACACTTTCCCCAGTGTGCCATGGCTGACTGATGATGGAAAGATGGGGCCCTGTCTCACCAAAAGCAAGGTCTGTCCCACCTCTGCCACACATAGCTGTTCCAAAATGTCTCCAGACTTCACATTTTTCCTGTTTCTGACACCCTGCCCTGTGCCATGGCCTGAACCCAACTGCCCGGGAAAGGGGGAGGCTCAGGAACCTCCTCAGTGCCTTTGTGAGATCCTCGTGTGGGGAACATGGCAGAGGAGGGGTTTGGGACAGGGGACAAGAGAATCCAGAGCCTCCTGAAGGCCACTTTGGCCATCAGAGCAAGGAAGGTCCAGGGCTCTGCCAGATTCCTCTGGTGGAGGAAACGTGATGGGGGGGGGAAGTGTTTGGGGATTGTTCTTTTTTGGTGGCTTCCCCTGGGAATCGTTCCTTGTGTGACAATTTGGGCTCTGAACCTTGTTGCTGTTGGTTTTGTTCTTTCATTGCTCATTCAGGAAATTTTTCTTGTCTCAGACTTTAGGGATCTTTGTGCCTCCATGGGGAGCGGTAGGGAAAGGGGCAGCAGCCCCTGGGTTTTAGTGGCAACACAGAACTGGAGAATCCCATTCCTAAACTCAACAAAGCTGAACAAACACCATCTCTACCAATTTAACCAAAAAGCTGCATTTTGGACTAAATAAAAAGGAAATGGGTCCAGTGTCCCCTAGCACTAGGACGAGGCTGGCAAGCCATGGGTGTACTGGGAGCACTGGGATGGGGAAAGGGGAGCACTGGGTGCCCTGTGCAGCCCCCCTGACTTGTGGCCATCACCCCAGGCAGGATGGGCCACCACGGGAGCCATGGGACGGGGACTCCCAGTGTCCCATATTGTCACAGCACGTTCCCATGGATGTCACTGGTGTCCTGCAGTCACCCATGTGGTCCTGGCAGATCTGCGTGGGTCACCTGGGGGTCCTTGGGGGGGACAGGAAGAGACACCTGGCTTGGAGTGACATCCATGGGTGACATGTCCATGTCCCCACCCATCCCCCATACTCACCCCCTGCCCCCTCATGTCCAGCCCCTCCCCCACCTCCAGGGGATAAGGGGGTTCTGGGGGGCCCTGTGGGGATAAGGGGGGTCTGAGGGGTGTCTGGGCAGGGGGTCAGGCAGAGTCATGGCTGGAACTCCCCACTCACCTGTCCTGGGATTTCCTGAGAGCTGCAAGAAAAAGAGGATGGGGTGATCATGTAGTCCCCTGGGCCCCTACCCTACCTGGGACCTTTAAATGCCCACTGGAGCCCTGCGCCCCCACCAGACACTGATTTCTACTAGACTCCCAGGCCCCTGTACCCCAAAGCACCCGTGAGGAGCCCCAGAACACCTGAGGCACCCAGGTACTCCAGCCCCCTCCCCAGGAACCCTGAACCCCTGAGCACCCCTCAAGCCTCCAGGAACCCCAAGAATGGAATGCAGAGAAGCCTCCAAACTGCTTCAGAATCCCTGAGGAGCTCTTAACATCCCTGCACAACTCTCCAACACCTCCCTAGAAGCCCCCAGGAGATCCCAGTGTCACCCCAATATTCCTCAAGGCCCTTCCTGGGACAGCCCAGGAGCCTCCAAAAGACCCCCAAGCAAAGGTCACTGGGGGCTCAGTTTCCTCCAGCCCAGGGGCTTTGGGTGATGCCCCAACAGACCCCCAGTGTGTGGAGCTTCCCCCCAGTTCCTGTAGGACCTTGTCTCCCCGCCATTGTCACCCACCCTGGCGGTGCCACCAGTGACAGCCCCCGATGACAGCCAGGAGCAGGAGCAGGAACAGGAGGGTCCTGCTGACATTCACAGCCACTGCTGGGGACAGAGGGGACACATTGGGGTCACTCTGAACTGCAGGAGTCCTGACCACCCTGGTGACCCCCTGAGACCCCACCTGTGACCCAGGGTGAGCCAGGTGTCACCTCCAGGGCCAACTCAGTGCTGAGTGCCCGGAACACGCGGTGCCCGTCCTGTCCCAGCTGGTTGGTGGCCACGCACTGGTAGGTGCCCGAATGTCCCACATCGATGTCCCCGAGATCTAAGAGGGGACCCCGGGCCACCTCCTGCCCATTGTGCAGCCAGGTGAAGGTGACAGGGGCTGAGCCCACCTGCACTGAGCAGTGCAGGGTCACAGCATCACCTGCATGCACCTGGTGTGCTAGGGGGCTGGGAGTGATGGTGGCAATGGCCACGGGCACTGCGGGGACAGAGACGGTGCTTGTACCTGGTGAGGTGGAATGGGGTTGCTGTGGGTGGGGTCACCCCCAGCCCGATGGTCCCGCTCACCCAGGACGGTGACATTCAGGGGGTCACTCTCGGCCACGCTGTTCCCGTCACTGACCCGGCACCGGTACTGGCCGCTGTCATTGTCCCCAACGTGGCACAGCTCCTGGTGGGGGCCGGTGCCCAGCAGTGCCCCTGAGCCTTCCCGGTGCCAGTAGAAGGACAGGGGACCTGTCCCCGCGGCCACCGCACAGCTCAGCACCAGGCTGTCCCTGAGTGTCACCTGCCCCCCAGGGGGCTGCACTGACAGGGACACCCCCAAGGGCGGGACCCCTGCGGGAGAGTGGGACACCAGGGGACAGTGAGGGACCCGGGGGGGGTGTCAAGGAGGGGCAGTGGAATTCCAGTGAGGGAGAGGGGGTGCAGAGATTGGGGGAGGGGGGCTTAGAAAGGAACCCCGAGGGATGATAAGGGGGTCAGGGAGGGAACACCTGGAGAGGGAGGTGGGCAACACCAGGAAGGGTACGGGGACCATGGGAGGGGATGGTGAGACTTGGGCAATGTGCAGAGACCTCAGAGAGGGGTGGAGGGACCCAGGGATGGGGGAGGGGACTCAACGAAGGATGGAGGGAAACACAAGCCAGGAATGGGGGGAGCTTAGGAGCAGCCGGGGGCAGCGATGGGAGGACACAGAAAATGCACCAGGGAAGGATGAGGGTACCCATGTACAGGCTGGGGGTCCCGAGGAGAGACCCGAGAAAGGATGGGGGGGGGCAGGGAGGGATCTGGAAAAGGTTGGGTGCCCCAGAGCAGGCGTCAGGGAGGCCTGGGAGATGCCAGGCAGTGTGGGGGACCCGAGGCATCTGTGGGGGCTCCCCGTGCCCATCCCTGCACTCACTGCACACCGTGACAAGGAGCCGGTTGCTGCTCTTCTGCACGGACCCCCCCTCGGAGTGCACCTCACAGGCATAATTCCCCGAGTGGTAGACCCTCACAGCGGGCACCAGCAGCTGTGGGGAACCCTGTGGGCCCCCCACCACCTGCCCATCCCGGTAGAACACGTGCAGGAGGGGGGCTCGGGGCCGCAGGGGGCTGGGGGTGCTGAGGCAGCTGAGAGTCAGGGAGGACCCCTCAGTGAGCTCATGGGGACCCTCCAGCACTGGGACCGAGAAGAGCACTGGGAAGGAGAGGAGAGGTGAGGACTGTGAGTCTGAGGGCACTGGGAAGTGGCTTTGGGAGTGTCAAAATATTAAAGTTCCAGCCATGGGCGTGCTCACCATGCACTGTCACTGTCACTGCTGCTGAACGTGACTGCCAGGACCCCACCATGCCCTCACATCGGTAGCGGCTGCTGTGGTGCAGCTGCAGAGGTGAAAGGGACAGCTTGGTCCCCTTGAGGGACCCCCTGAGATCCTTCTCATCCCAGTAAAATCGCACCCTGGTGAGATGGTTGTCCTGCCGGCACCGGCAGCGCAGTGTCAAGGTGTCCCCCTCCAGCAGTGCCCACGCTGGCACCTGCAGCACCAGCTGGTCTGTGGAACAGGAAGGTCACATCTCACTGATGAGACTGGTCTTGGGTGGGTGCCCATAGCACCGGGGACATGTGGGTGCTCTGGGGTGCTCTGGGGTGCACTGGGATGTCCCTGTGTGCAGGGGACTGGCTCTTGTCACACGAGGGGTGTGAGGCCATCCACGGAATGGAGCCCACCCTTACCGCTCTGGGGCCCCCATGATCATTAAAGGTCTCCCCTCACCATCTAAGACTGTCAAGGGGGGGCTGCGCCCAGTGCCGGGTCTGTCACATGTGTAGGTGCCACTCTTGGTGACACTGAGGCGGTCCTGTCCCTTCTGCCACCAACGCTGCCGGTCCTTGTACCAGGTGGTGGCACCGGCAGTCCCCGAACCCTGGCAGGTCAATGTCACCCGGTCCCAAAGCACTGCTGGCCTCCAGGGGGGCTCCACCAGGAGCTGGGTGGTCTGAGCACCTGTGGGTGACAGGGGACACCAGCCTGCCAGGGCCAGTGTGGGGCTGGGGACAGCAGGGTGGGGACATGGCATCCCCTGAGGACTCACCAGCAAGGCCGAGGGTCTGGGCTGGAAGGGAGAAGGGACAGGGCTCAGTGGGGGTGTCACCATGGGGACAGAGGCACATGGGGCAAGGGGTGTGGTGGCTGTCCCCAAACTGTCTCCGTGGGGACAGATGCTCTTGTGGGAAAGTGTGTGGGTGGTCCCCAAAAGTCTGGACAGGCAGGGGGACATGTCTGTGTCACAGCCACCCGTGTACCACATCCATGTGGCACAGACACTTTGGGAACAGGGATGTTGAGGCCACCCCGGGCTGAGGCAGAACATGCAGACACTGAGAACACCCCAGGCACGAGGACACCACGGACACAGCCCATGCTGGCCCAGGTCACCCCCACCAGCTCATGATCCCATCCCAGTGATCCCATCCCCATGGCCACATCCTCACCGTTCTTGTCCCTGCATCCCAGTTCCCTTGTCCCTTTCCCCGGAGCTGCCTGAGCCCAAAGGTGCCAGTCCCCACATTCCTGTCCCCACATCCCCATCCCCAAATTCCTGCCCCCTCTTCCTGTACCCAAAGCCACCCTACATCCCCAGTCACACCCAGGTCCACTGTGGGTAACATGGACTGGCTCTGCTGGCATTGGGGACCTCAGGGGACCCCACAGCCCCCTGTGCCCCCTCCCCATCCCCAGGGTGTCCGGCCTGTGCCCAGGGCACTCACCCCACAGGAGCAGCGCCACCTTCCCGGCCATCCCGGTGTCCCCAGCCATGTGCACTGGCTGTCACTCGCTGCTGTGGCCACCGCTCCCCTGGCTGGCGGCTCTTCGGATGAAGGGGAAGGAAGCGAGGTCACGTCCGTCCCCACGTGTAGGTGCCCCTGGGTGGGGGCAGGGTGGCCACAGGCTGGGGACATCGGTGGGTGGGACAAAATGGGTCATGGGTTTCCCAGGAGTGGGGAACTCGGTGGTTTTGGGGAGGCAGGAATGGGGTCACTGGTAAATGGGGTCCTGAGGAGGGGGAATATCCGGCAATGGGTGTGCCATGGGAATGAGCGTCTCCATACCTGGGGGGACTCAGGGATGGGAGTCCCAGGGGAATGTGGGCTCCAAGGATTTCAGTTCATTGGATGGGGGAAAGGTGGGTCCTAGGAAGATTTCAGGGGATGGAATGAATGGGAAGGGGTTCTTTGGGAATGGGGTGCTGGGCCATGGAGATCCTAGGGAGTGTCAGTGTTGGGATGGGGGCTGCAGAGAGAGTGGGACATAAGGAATGGAGGCCCCATGTTTCTGTTCCCGGGGGAATGGGGGTGCCAGGGATGGGCACTGGCTGGGTGAGCCCATGGGTTGCAGCTCCTTCCCTGGGTGCTTCAGATTTTGGGGTGACCCAGAGCCAGCACCACCCCCACATGGTGCCGGTGTCCAGGGGGTCACCCCAGACAGATTCTGAGCTGCTCTGGGTTTGTGCCCTCCTGCCTCCAGTGATTTTTCCCTCTCTTTATTCCATTTCCATCATTTTGCCCCTCAATTTCACAAGCCCCCAGTTCGTGCCTTGATGGTCCTTGGGGACACCTGGAGCAGGGAACAGATTGGGGGAAGCCCAGGGTGGGGGAAGCCCAGGGGTGAGGGGTCTGCAGGGAGGGCTGGGGAGGCTGTGGGGTATGGGGGAGTGCAGCTTTTACCCCCCAACACTTTCAGTTTCTGTCTCCTGCAGAAGAAGGAAAAGGCCATTTGACACCTTTCTCACATGGGGGAAGGGTTCTGTCCTTAGGGGGCACATCCAGGGGGCTCCTGTCTTGGGGGGATCCTGTCCCGGGGGGGACACATGCTGGGGAAGAGGGTCCTGTCCTGGAGCTTGGCAGCTTTGGGGGGGTCCAGACTTCTCCATTCTTGCTCGTCCCCTGCTGGATCTGAGCCAGCAAGAGCAGCTGGGGAATGGAACCCTGAGCAGGAAGGAGGCCCCAAACTCCTGCTCCTTGAAGCCAGTGGCCATCCAAAGGTGGGGCCCAGCCATGGCCCAGCCCCACTGCACAGGGATGGCCATTGCCCAGCCCTGCTCTGCCCAGCCCCAGGTGGCAGCCAGCACCTGAGGGTCCCCATTGCCCCCTTGGCTTTGATTCTGGCAGCTTTAGAGCTGCAGCAGAGGTGAGAATTCTGTGGGGGCAGAAAAGGCCTGGCTGTGGTTTGCTCAGCTCTGCAAGAAGCACAAAACCCAAAGGGAGCCCAAGCAGAGGCTCTGTGAGGGCCTTTGATGGTTTTCAGAGCAGGGCTGGCTGGAAACCCCCCCTGCAGGGGCAGCTGTGGGGGGAACCAGCCCGGAAATGTAGCGATTGATCCTTTGTTCCTCTTTGTAAGGGACAGAGAGAACCACAAAACTAGTGCAAATTGCACAACAATATGCCAACAACCTTCCTGGGAACCTCCTTCTTGAACAAAATCTGCAGCCTTGAGGAACCTCATGGAAAGAATGCTTGGATTCTGACTTTGTCCACAAAAATAGAGAGAAAAGTGTGGAAGTATCGGTCAGTGGCTCTACCCGTGGCCGTGGTGGGGCTGTGGGGAGTGACCCTGTGTGGATTCCAGGTGTCCCCAAAGCTGCTCCATCCCTTCCCACCTCACCTGAGGGAAAGACTGAGGGTTGGCAGGAATTGTGGTGTAAAGCCACCAGAGGTGCTGCTATGGACCCAAGACCTGCCTGGGGTCAGGTGCTGCCTTCCTTCCATTGGGGATCATGGAGAGCAGTCTCAGGTGTTTTGCAGGGCGTGTGCCTGGCCCCGGGACACTGCTATGCTCCCAGTGGGCACTGGGATCCAACCTGCTGCCTTGGCAGCTTCTGTCCACTGCTGGTGGTGGTGCCGGGAGTGATTGGTGCCCGTGAGTTTGCAAAAGGAGCGATTTCCCCTCCTGCCTCCCGTCCAAGGCCGCCATGGCCCCTGAGGGGATGGAGCTGGACCGGGGCGCCCCCTGCTGGCCGGGAGTGCTCCCTGCAGCGCCCCCTGCTGGCCGCGGTTATAACTGCCACAAAAACCAACAGCGCTGAGTGGGAGGGAAAGTTCTGGGTTTGTGTTGTTTGTTCTGTTCTGGTTTATATATTTCCCCGTGAAGAGCTGTTATTCCTTTTCCTACACTTCTGCCTGGTATCCCCATAATCTTTGAAATTAAAAACGAGGTTTAGAGATGGGTCTTCTTATTCCAGGAATGTTCCTACTTTCCTTGGCAGATATTTCTCATTTAAATGAGTTGCCAGCTCCTGGGTTCCTGCGTGGATGGGACAGACACCCGAAGAGGAGACACGGTCAGGCACTTGCCCACCTCATGCTCTGCCTTTTAAGCCAGTTGGGACACCAAGGACACTCTTCCCATGCGGCACTTCTCGTCACCTGGTCACTCAGAAGCTGGCTTTGGCAGAGCGTCACACTGTCCCCAGTGTGCCACAGCTGACAGACTGATGGACAGAGGGGGCCCTGTCTCACCAAAAGCAAGGCCTGACCCATCCCTGCCACACATAGGTGTTCCAAAATGCCTCCAGACATGAAACTTTTCCTGTCTCTGACACCCCACACTTTGCCATGCCCCGATCCTGACTGTCCTGGAAAAGGGGGAGGCTCTGGAACCCCCACAGGGACTTTGTGTCATCCTGGTGTGGGGAACATGGCAGAGGAGGGGTTTGGGACAGGGGAGAAGAAAATCTAGAGCCACCTGAAGGCTGATTTGGCCATCAGAGCAATGCAGGTCCAGGACACTGCTGGGTTCCTCTGGTGGAGGAAACATGCTGGGGGATATGTTTGGGATTTGTTCCTTATTGGTGGCGTTCCCTGGAAATCCTTCTTTGTGTGACAATTTGGACTCTGAACCTTGTTGCTGTTGCTGTTGGTTTTATTCGCTCTCATTGCTGTTTCAGAAAATTGTTCTTCTCTGAGCACTTTGGGATCTTTTTGCCTCCACAGGGAGGCAGAGGGGCAGTTTTTAGTGGCAGCACAGACACGAGTGGGTGCCCATGGGTGGGGCCCCCCAGTTCCCCCCAGTGTCACAGCACATTCTCATAGATGTCACCGGGTTCCCGTGGTCACCCCTGGGGTCTCCGCAGCTCCGCGTAGGTCACCTGGGCATCCTGGAGGGTGGTGGCACGGGGGGACGCTGCAAGAGACACGGGCTGTGGGATCTGGGTGGGGGACACTGGTGGGTGACGTGTCGCTCTGTGTGTGTCCCCCCGTATTCACCCCCGGGCCTCTTGGTGACCACGATGTCGGTGTACAGCACCTCCCCCTCCTCTGGGGGAGCCGGGGGATCCGGGGGCCGCTGAGGGAATAAAGGGGATGTGGGGGAGGGAATGGGAGGTCTTGGGGATTGGGGTAAAATGGGAGAGTGTGGTTTGAGCCCCCCACTCACCTTTCCTGCTGCTTCCTGGCAGCTGCAGAGGAAAGAGGGAAGAGGTGACTGTGGGGTCCCCAGGGCCCTGACCCCTCTCAGGATTCCTGAACCCCCACTGAACCCTCGATTCCCCTCAGGACCCCCAAGCATCCCTGAAGCCCCACAGAATAATTGAACATCCCCAGTGCCCTCGACCAACTCAGTCTCAAGAGCACAAAGCCCAGCAGGCACAGAGACCCCCAGATACCCCCAGGACTCCTGAAAGAACCCTCAACATTCCTGCAGGACCCTCCACGGTCTCCCCAGTTGCTTAAGGACCCTAAGGCATGGTCACAATTCTGGGGCTGTGGGTGCTGCCCTATCGCTCCTCACCTCTGGGGGCCTCTACATCTCCCTGGGAGCCCTGTCCCCCCATTGTCACCCACCCACACGATGCCACCGGTGCCAGGTCACAATGACACCCACAAGGAGGAGCAGGAAGAAAAGGGCTCCACCAACACCTGCTGCCACTGCAAGAAACAGAGGGGGACACATCAAGGTCACCCATTAGCCCAGGAGACCAGCACTCCCTGGTGACCCCATGTGACCCCACCTGTGACCCAGGGCGAGCCAGGTGTCACCTCCAGGGCCAGCTCAGGGCTGAGTGTCCGGAACACGCGGTGCCCGTCCTGTCCCAGCTGGTTGGTGGCCACGCACTGGAAGGTGCCCGAATGTCCCACATCGATGTCCCTGAGCTCCAGGAGGGGACCCCGGGCCACCTCCTGCCCGTTGTGCAGCCAGGTGAAGGCAACAAGGGCTGAGCCCACCTGCACTGAGCAGGACAGTGTCACGTTGTCACCTGAACACACCTGGTGTGGCAGCGGGCCGGGGGTGATGGTGGCATTGGCCACGGGCACTGTGGGGACAGAGACGGGGCTGGCACCTGGTGAGTAGGAATTGGGGTACCGTGGGTGGGGTCATCCCCAGCCCGAGGGTCCCACTCACCCAGGACGGTGACATTCAGGGGGTCACTCTCGGCCACGCTGTCCCCGTCACTGACCCGGCACCGGTACTGGCCGCTGTCATTGTCCCCAACGTGGTGCAGCTCCAGGTGGGGGCTGGTGCCCAGCAGTGCCCCTGAGCCCTCCCGGTGCCAGGAGAAGTACAGGGGACCTGTCCTCACAGTCACCTCACAGCTCAGCACCAGGCTCTCCCCGAGTGCCACCTGTCCCCCAGGTGGCTGCACTGACAGGGACACCCCTGAGAGTGGGACCCCTGTGGATGGCCACAAAAGGGATTGGGGACTCAGGAAGGGTGGGAGACACAGGAGGGGAAAGAGGGGATTAGAAGGGCACAGACAGGATCCCAGTGAGCAGAAGGGGACCCTGGGAGGCAGGTTGGGACCTAGGGACAATGGTGAGACCCCATGGAAAGGTGCAGAGACCCAGGCAGGGATGGGGAACCACAAGAGAGACTGAGGGGTCTCAGGGAATGATTTGGGGTTTATAGATAGGCTGGAGGACCCATGGAAGGAAGGGAGAGCAGAGGGTGGAGCAGAGACCTTGGGAAGGGTGGGGAATCCAGGAAGGGATGGGAAGGACAAAGAGAGGGATGAGGGATCAGGAGGGGGAACTGGGCAGTTATGGGGGAAACCAAGAGGGACGTGGGAAATTTTGTATGACCCAGGGAGGAGTAAAGGGAGGGATGAAGGATTCAGGCAGGGATAGGAAATCCTTGAAGGATGTCGGGCTTCCCTGTCCCCATCGTTGCACTCACTGTGTACTGTCACTGTAACCCTCTTCGACACGCTCCACTTTGACACCACTTTGCTCACCCAGCCCTCACATTGGTAGTTGCCGCTGTGGTGCAGCTGCAGAGGGGACAGGGACAGCTCGGTGCCATCATGGAGTCCCTCCAGTTTCTTCCCCTTGTGGTAAAATGACACCGAGGTGACCGTGTTGTTCTGCCAGCTCCGGCAGCGCAGTGTCACCGTGTCCCCCTCCAGCAGCGTCTGTGCTGGCACCTGCAGCACCAGCCCGTCCAGGGGACAGAGGGGTCCTGTCCTACCTGATGGCACCGGGATCCCCCCATTGGGTGCACCAGGGGTCCCCAGTTCCAACAAATGGTTTCCCCACACTGGGATGCTCTGGGATGTCCCCAGAGCAGAAGACAGTATCTGGTTACACAGGAGGTGACCCATGGAGGGAAACCCACCCAGAGCCCTTGGGGTCCCTGCAGGTGCCAGCCTGGGGACACCTGAAGCCCCCTCACCATCTAAGACTCTCACAGCAGGCCTACGCCCGGTGCCGGATCTGTCACAGGTGTAAGTGCCACTCTCGGTGACAGTGAGGCGGTCAGGTCCCTGCTGCCTCAGCGCCGTCCATCCTTATACCAGGTGGTGGCACTGGCGGTCCCCGTGCCCTGGCAGGTCAGTGTCACCTCATCCCACAGCACCCTCGGCCTCCAGGGGGGCTCCACGACAAGCTGGGTGGTCTGGGCACCTGCGGGTGACAGGGGACACCAGTCTGCCAGGGGCAGTGTGGGGCTGGGGACAGCGGGGTGGGGCCATGGCATCCCCCGAGGACTCACCAGCGAGGCCGAGGGTCTGGGCTGGAAGGGAGAAGGGACAGGGCTCCGTGGGGGTGGAACTGCAGGGAAAACAGCACAGGGGCAAGGGGTGTGGGGGCTGTCCCCAAAGTGTCCCTTTGGGGACAGCATTTCTTGTGGGAAAGTGTGTCTGGGTGGTCCACAAAAGATTCAGAGTTGCAGGGGGACATGTCTGTGTCACAGCCACCCGTGCACCACATCCATGTGGCACAGACACCTTGGAACCATGGACACTGAGGGCACCCTGGGCTGAGACAAACATGAGGACACTGTGGACACCCCAGGCATGAGGACACCACGGACACAGCCCATGCTGGCCCAGGTCACCCCCACCAGCTCATGATCCCATCCCCATGATCCCATCCCCATGGCCACATCCTCACCATTCTTGTCCCCTTCTGTCCCTGCATCCCAGTTCCCTTCCCCAATCCCCAGAGCTCCCTGAGCCCAAAGGTGCCAGTCCCCACATTCCTGGCAACACATCCCCATCCCCAAATTCCTGTCCCCTGTTCCTGTACCCAAAGCCACCCTACATCCCCAGTCCCACCAAGGTCCACTGTGGGTAACATGGACTGGCACTGCTGGCATTGGGGACCTCAGGGGACCCCACAGCCCCCCTGTGCCCCCTCCCCTCCCCATCCCTCAGGTATCAGTCCCGTGCCCGGGGCACTCACCCCACAGGAGCAGCGCCACCTTCCCGGTCATCCCAGTGTCCCCAGCCACGTGCACTGGCTGTCACTCGCTGCCACTCCCCTGGGTGGTGGCTCTTTGGCCAAAGGGGATGGAAGCGAGGTCATGTCCGTCCCCACATGTAGGTGGCCCTTGGTGGGGGCAGGGTGGCCACAAGCCTGGGGACAAGGCTGCATAGTCTGAGGATATGGTGGGGATGGTGTTGCCAGGAGTGGAGGGCTCAGGGGTTGTGAGGAACCAAGGAAGGGTGTCCAGGAGAATGGGGGTCCAGGTGAATTGGGGTCTCCATGCCTGGGGACATTCAGGGATGGGGGTGCTGTGGGAACATTGTCCCCAGGATTTGGGGTCATGGCATTTGGGTCCCAAGTTTGGGGGTGCAAGGGAAAAAATGGGACCCTCGGGAATAGGTGTTCTGAGGGAAGAAGCAGCCCATGGGATGGGATCAAGGCAATGGTGGTGCTGGGCAATGGCAGTCCTGGGATGGGAGTCCCTAAGGAGCAGAGACCAAGGAAATGGGGGTCCCATGGTTAGGTTCCCATGGGAATGGGGGTCCCATGGTTGGGTTCCCACGGGAATGGGGGTCTCATGGTTGGGTTTCCATGGGAATGGGGGTACCAGGGATGGGCAGTGGCTGGGTGGGCATGGGGGTCACAGCTCCTTCCCAGGGTGCCTCAGATTTTGGGGTGACTCAGAGCCCAGCAAAGCCCTATCCCTGAAGTACTCCAGGGCTGTCCTGGGAGTCTCTGTGTCCCTGCCCCACACACCCCTGGGTCAGGTCCCCCCATTCCCTGGCCCGGCAATCCCAGGCAACACTTGAAGACCAGTTGGTTCAGACCAAAGCCATAGAATAAGAGCAAAAATCTTTCCCACACCATTATTTTCCCAATATGTAAAAACTCAGTCAAAATACAACTGGCAAGGTATAAATGCTCTGCTTTATAGAATCCATTGCTTTCCCAATAAGTCACTCACAAAAAAAACGCAAACAAATCACAATGAAATGAGCACTTTCAGTTCCCTTTTAGGAGCTCATTTGTACATAACACAGCAGCATTTGCTTGTGGATAACACAGAGTGTGCAATCTCCCTGAGTGTCCAACAGCTCCATGGGATTGTTCCCTGCCTGCTGGGCAGCAATCCAGCCCTGAAGGAAGCCTTTTCTCGGGCCATCTTTAGGAACTCTCCCCAGTTTGCTCATTCCCACCCTGAAAATTTATTGACTTTCCTTCTAGGAAGGAGAAAAGCTCTGTTCATCCCTGGGACAGTGCACAGGAATCTGTATAAATGCCCCTGTGTGCCTCAGGGTCCAAATGATCAATTGCTGCACTCCTGGACCAGTTCCGTCGCAGGTGCCTCTGCAGGGGTTTTTCCAGCCAGCCCTGCTCTGAAAACCATCAAAGGCCCTTGCAGAGCCACTGCTTGGGCTCTCTTTGGGGTTTTGTGCTTCTTGCAGGGCTGAACAAACCACAGCTCAGCTCATCCTGTGGGGGGGCCTTTTTCCACCCACACAGAATTCTCACCTCTGCAGCAGCTCTAAAGCTGCCAGAATCAAAGCCAAGGGGGCAGGGGGACCCTCAGGTGCTGGCTGCCCCCTAGGGCTGGGCAGAGCAGGGCTGGGCAATGGCCATCCCTGTGCAGTGGGGCTGGGCCATGGCTGGGCCCCAGCCTTGCATTGACAGGGGTCCCCAGGATGTGTCACCCCTGGGACAGGCACCCGGCCAGGAATGTGCAGGGACATTTCTGGAACTGCCACCCTTTGGGACAGGACCCCTTATGCCAGAATTTGTCACCCCTGGGACAGGATCCCCCAGCTGAACTCCAGAAGAGAGACCTTAGAGCACAGAAGCCCCCTATATGTGCCCCCCCAGAAACAGAGAATGCCCCCTTTTCCCATCTGACTCTCAGCACAAACAGCCTTTCCCTCTCCTCCAGGACAAAGAAAGTGAAAGTGTTGAGCAGGCACAGCCCAGCACCTACATTCCCCAAAGCCTCCTCACCCTTCCCTGCACCCCCTGCTCCCCATTTCCCCCCTCTCCTGGGTCCCCCAACCCGTTCCCTGCTCAGGTGCACCCCAGGATTTCTGAGCCAGGAAGCGGGGGTGAGGGGATATGGCAAAAAGTAAGAAGAATAAGGAAAAAAGAGAAATAAAGAGAGGAAAATGTCAGGGTCAGGCGAGGACACAGAGGCCGAACTACCCAGGACCCCCATGCAATGCCTGGCCAGGAAACGAACACCCCAGGGGTGATTATGCGGGGACTAGCCTCACCCCAAAATCCAAGGCACCCAGGGAATGAGCTGTGACCCCCATGTTCCCCCCCACACTGCCCAACCCTGGCACACCCATTCCTCTGGGACCCCAACCTTGGAACCCAATTTCCTTCTGCCACCCCTTCCCTGAGACCCCCATCCCTGGACTGTAATTCCCCAGGATCTCCAACCCCAAGGAACACCATCCCGGTAATTCCAGACCATGGGACACCCCTGCCCTTGGAGACCTTGATTCCCCCAGGACCACCATTCTCACAAGGTCCCCCTTTCCCCTGGCACCCCCATTTCATGATGACAAATCCCAGGAGGCCACATTGTTCTGGGACGCTCATCCCCAATCTGAGTCTACCCAACCCTTGGGACACCCATTTACCTGGGACCCCATCCCTGGGCACCCCATTCTACTGGAAACAGCCCAGTCTCCCTACACAGCCTTAGACTCCAAATTGTGGCAACACAATGTCCCCACCATGTCCCACCATCCCCCACCATGTCCCCAGACTATGCAGCCTTGTCCCCAGCCTGTCCCCAGCTTGTAGCCACCCTGCCCCCACCAAGGGCCACCTACACGTGGGGACAGACGTGACCTCGCTTCCTTCCCCTTCATCCGAAGAGCCGCCAGCCAGGGGAGCGGTGGCCACAGCAGCGAGTGACAGCCAGTGCACATGGCTGGGGACACTGGGATGGCCGGGAAGGTGGCGCTGCTCCTGTGGGGTGAGTGCCCCGGGCAGGGGCCTGACACCCGTGGGATGGGCTGTGGTGAGGCAGAGAGCGGTGGGGAGGGGGCACAGGGGGGCTGTGAGGTCCCCTGAGGTCCCCAATGGCAGCAGAGGCAAAGCAGGGCATGGAGCTCAGTGTGAGCAGAGATTTAGGGTGGCTTTAGGGACAGAAATAGGGGAACTGGGATGTGGAGACAGGAAGAGGGGAATAGAGATGTGGGGACAAGTATGTGGCAGAAGGATCCTGGGGCTTGGGAACTGTGGGGATTGGGACAGGGGAACAGGGATACTGGGACATGGAATGGGGCCATATAACAATGCAGATGTCACCTGGCCATGGGGAAAGGTGCCATTGGAATGGGATCATGGGCACAGGACCATAGGACTTGGCTGTGGGGACAGGTGCTGTAGGGCTGGTGGAGGTGGGCAGTGCAAACATAGGGTGTCCACAATGTCCCCATGACCCTCACCAGCCCTGTCCCTTTTCCCTTCCAGCCCAGATCCTCAGCCTCGCTGGTGAGTCCTCAGGGGATGCCAGGTCCCCACCCTGCTGTCCCCAACCCTGCAACAGCCCTGGCAGGCTGGTGTCCCCTGTCACTCACAGGTGCCCAGACCACCCAGCTGCTGGTGGATCCCCCCTGGAGGCCGGCGGTGCTGTGGGACCAGGTGACACTGACCTGCCAGGGCTCGGGGACTGCTGGTGACACCACCTGGTACAAGGATGGGCAGCGCTGGGGGCAGGAGGGAGGCAACAACTTCACTGTCACTGAGAATGGCACCTATACGTGTGAGAGACCTGGAAGTGGGTGCAGCCCACCCGTGATTGTCTCAGACGGTGAGGGTTGTTTGTGTCCTGAGCTTGGCACCCACGGGAACCCCGGGGATGCTGGATGAGCTCTCTTCCATGGGTCACCCTCTGGTGTGACCAGAGCCTGTCCCCTATAGAGGGGGACATCCCAGAGCATCCCACTATGGGGGGACACTCGTGTTGAAATTGGGGAAACCTGGTGTGCTGGCTTTGATCCAATATGGGGGTCCTGATGATATCAGGACCCTCCAGACCCCTGTGATGTGACGGCACCCCTCTGCCCCCCAGACCAGGTGGTGCTGCAGGTGCCGGCGCGGACACTGCTGGAGGGAGAAACGTTGACACTGTGCTGCCGGTACAGGCAGGAAAAGTCGGCCACTCCGGTGTTCTACCACGAGGAGACGGAACTGAGATGGCTCCACAATGGGACCGAGCTGTCCCTGTCCCCTCTGCAGCGGAACCACAGTGGCCGCTACCACTGCAAGGCCTGGGTGAACAATGGGGTATCACAGGGATGGCAGGAGTCAGTGCCGGTGACAGTGACAGTGCATGGTGAGGACCTCACAGCCGCCACCCCGACAGCCCCATAGTGCCTCGCCAGGGACTCGGGGTCACCGTTCCCAAAGCCCCCATTTCCTGCTCTGAGCTTGTCCGGGGACCAGTGCTGGAGGGTCCCCCCGAGCCCACCCAGGGGTCCCCCCTCACTCTCAACTGCCTCAGCACCCCCAGCTCCCTGCGGCCCCAAGCCCCCCTCCTGCACGTGTTTTTCCAGGACGGGAAGGTGGGGGGCACACAGGGGTCCCCGCAGCTGCTGGTTCCCGCCGTGGGGGTCTCCCACTCGGGGAATTCCAGCTGCCAGGTGCGCTCCGAGGGGGGGGGCCGTGCGGAAGGGCAGCGCGCGGCTCCGCGTCACAGTGCCCAGTGAGTGCGGGGATGGGCACGGGGAGCCCTCACAGCCTCCTCTAGTCTCCTTTCCTGGGCATCTCCATGTCCCTCAGACACCATGCTTGTGTCCTCCACCTCTGCCCTGTGTCCCCTCACCCCTCTGTGGTGTGACCCCGTCCAAAACATCCCCCATCACACCCACCCCCCTTGTCCCTACCCATCCACACCAGCTGCCAGCCCCTCCCTGTGCACTCAGCCCTATCTCTGTCCCCACAGTGCCCGTGGCCAATGCCACCATCACCCTTGGCACCCTCTCACACCAGGTGCTTGTAGGTGACCCCGTGACCCTGCGCTGCTCGGTGCAGGTGGTCTCAGCCCCTGTCGCCTTCACCTGGCTGCACAACGGGCAGCAGGTGGCCCGGGGTCCCCTCCTGAAGCTCAGGGCAGTCGATGTGGGACATTCGGGCACCTACCAGTGCATGGCCACCAACGAGCTGGGACAGGACGGACACCGTGTGTTCCGGGCACTCAGCCCAGAGTTGGCCCTGTTGGTGACACCATGGGGACACAGGGAAAAAGGTAAGGTCACACAGGGTCATTCGGGGTCGAAGGACCCTTGAGGTTCTGGGTGACCCTGATGTGTCCCCCTCTGTTTCTTACAGTGGCCGCAGGGGTCGGTTGGGCCCTTTTGTTCCTGCTCCTGCTCGTGAATGTCATTGTGGCCTGGCACTGGAGGCACCGTGTGGGTGGGTGACAATGAGGCATGAGGGTCATGGAGAGGGGTGTGAAGGCCCCCAGAGAAGGGGGGCCCATAGGGCGGCACCCACAGGCCCTGGCTTGGGAGGGCTGAACCCCCAGTGACCATGGCTCAGAGCTGTTGGAGGGTCCTGGAGGGATGTTGGGGGTTCTATCAGGGGTCGCCATCCATGCCAGAATTGGGGATCTAGGGGCTCAGGGTGTTGGTGCAAGTGGGGTCTTCAGGGATAGTGGGGGGGGCCTGGGAAGAATTGTGTGTCTGGTGGGGGTTCAGCATTCCCAAGGGTGGATGGGGGCCCCTGGGTCTCCAAAGTCACCCCTCCAGTTTTCCTTTGCAGATGCCAGGAAGCACCAGGAAAGGTGAGTGCAGCCTCCAGCCATGATACACCTTTTACCCAAACTCCCAGCCCCTTCCATCCCCTTTCCCACACCCCCTTATTCCCACAGGGCCCGCCAAGACCCACTTGCACTCACAGTGGAGGATCCTCAGGCGACGTACATGGAGCTGCAAAGGCAACCATGGGAACCCAGTGACATCTATGACAATCTACACCAAAAGTTGTGATGCTCTGGGAAGCGGGAGGCACTGGGTGACTCTGGGGGTGCTCCCTCCATGCCTCCTGTGATTGCCCATCCTTCCAAGGGTGGTGGTCATGGCTCAGGGGGAGGCTACACAGGGCACCCTGTGCTCCCCATTTCCTCTCCCAGTACCCCCAAGGGCTCCCCCATTCCTTTCCTTGTACCTGCAGGGGCTCCCCAGCCACATCCAAGTGCCCAAGTACCCTCAGGGACTGCCCCATTCTCTCCCCACAGTGCTTGCAGTGCACCCAGGGCTTCCCCATTCACCCTCCCACTACCCCTGTCCCATTCCACTGGAAAAGGGGGAGTTGGAGAGGATTCTTGCTGAAAGGTTTCTAAGGTGAAAATGAAGCACAAAAGTGGCAACATTATATCTGAGAACTGTTTATTGATAAAGGACGGTAAGGGTTATTATCGAAGGGGGAGAGATGAGAGTAGAAAGGGAAAAGGATAGAGAGAGAAACAGAAGACAGGGACAGCGTTACCGCAAGGAGCCCGGGCGCTCTGTGGGCATCAGCTGGGCAGATGGAGTGTGTATGCTCCAAGCCAGGGCGAGCCCACATGGCTTTTGTCAGTGGCTGGGCGTGATTTCCAAGGACAACACCTGCGTGTCTCTGGCATGGGTGAGCGATGGCTGCAGGCTGGCTGCTGCGGGCTGGCTGCGGGCAGGTGCTGCGGCACTGGTGGCTCTGGGCTGGCTGCCGCGGGCTGGGGCTGGGGTGGGCAGGTGCAGCAGGCTCGGTGCTAGGGGCAGCATGGGAAACGCGGCAGAGGCGGCGGGTGGGTGCAGGCAGCATCTGCTGCATCAGGGAAGCTATGAAGGAATGTCCAGGACGAGCAGGACTGAGCTGCCTCGGGGAAGCAGCGAAACAGGGAAGAAGGCAGGGGAGAAGGGCCACCGGGAGGAAAAGGCGAGCGGGGGTAGTATCGGTGATACTTTTGCCCAACGTCTGGGAGGAATGACGCATCTGACTTCATCTTATCAGATGGCTAATTAAGTGCTTTATAGTACTATATTATTCTATATTATATTACATTACATCTAAACTGAATCTGCCAAGCACTCATCTGCACTCCACTGAACACAATCTCATGACTGTCAGCCCACAGTCCCCACACACACACACCTGGATTCAACTGGTCAGTGAATCAAAACACTCACACCAGAATACAATCACAAATTCCCTTCAGATAAGCAATCGTCCAAAATGCATTCCATGTGTGAACAACACAGGAGCACAAAATGAGATAAGAATTGTTTGGATCATTCTTTGCCTCTCCCGCTGCTTCTCTCAGGTTCAGAGAATGTGAATCCCACAGGGGAGGAGGGCCAAACTGACCCTCCAAGCGAGACCCTGATCCCTGCAAGAAACCCAAAGCAAAACACTCCTGTTTTGTCACAGTTATCTGCTTTTATTTGCAAAGGCTCCTCCCACAGCCTGATTTCTCGGGCATTTTTTCATAGATATTTTTCCTTGGGCATCTGTCCCACCAGCCAGTGGGGGTCACTCACAGCCTGATCACTGATGCTTTCTCTCCCCTGATTCTCTGTTTTGCGAAGCCTTGCCAGGGACAGGGTTCCCAGCACATGTAAAACCCACAGAGTCATTTTTCACCTCATGTGTAGCATATGTTGAGACATAAATCAAAATCAGATTTGATCCTCTTAACCCTAGTGTGCTTAGTGGCTCTGCAGTCCCCATCCCAGTGCTCCCAATGAGGTGGCTTACTGGTGCCCATCCCAGTTGCAAGGGGGCACAGGACCTGCTTCCCTGCTCCTGGGACAAAAATGCAGCTCTTTGACTAAACTGGCAGAAATGGTGTTTCTTTGTTCAGCTGTGTCAAGGAAGCTGAACAAGGTGGGAACCTCCCTTGGAGTGGAATATACGATCCCCTTCTCTCTGAACTAATACCCTTTGAAATTACAGGGCTTTCAGGTAAAGATGTTAGTGTTGGAAAAGAAATGAAATTTAGCAAAATGTTTAATTATAGTGAGTTGTGTGTGAACTGGTTTGTTAAAAAGTAGTTTTGTAGCCGTTGAAAGTGTGTTGAGTTTTGTGTGTAACCTAGCAGGTAGTCTTAGGGTTTTAATAAATATTTAAACTAGTGCAGGAAAGTAAGAATGCTAACCTGTCTGGAGGCAGCATACAATGCTCTTAGAATGAGATAAGCAGAAGATTATTGATCTTGTTTGTAAACCAAGGAATATATATCACAAGGGGTCTGTGACTAGGCAGGATGAACGGGGAAATGTTTCTTGGAGACTTTGTTGTGAATCGCATGTATAAGAGGGAAGCACCCATACGTGAAATCGGGGGCTCGGGCTTTGGGACGTGAGTCTCCCAGCTCCCCGGGCCCTTAATAAAGCAACCACAATACTTATCCGAGATTTGTGTCATATATCAATCGGGCAACATTAGAACAGGAATAACAGTTCTTTACTGATATATATTGACAGAAACAAGTTAATGGAAATTGACTTTCATTGGATATTATATGAATTGATATAACATTATTGATTATACTGTTGATTAAATATTGCCATGTTGTGCAGATAGTGAAAAGTATTGTGGAGTGGCTGATGTTGTTGCGGTGGCCGGGAGTGCTCCCTGCAGCGTCCCCTGCTGGCCGCGGATATAACTGCCACAAAAACCAACAGCGCTGAGTGGGAGGGAAAGTTCTGGGTTTGTGTTGTTTGTTCTGTTCTGGTTTATCATATTCCCAGCAAAGAGGTGTTATTCCTTTTCCTACACTTTAGCCTGGAAGCCAGATCATCTTTGAAATTAAAAAAAATTTCTGAGATGGGTTTCTTTCCATTCCAGGAATTTCCCCCAGTTTCCTTGGCAGATATTTCTCATTTAAATGAGTTACCAACTTCTGGGTTCTAGCGTGGAACAGACACCCCATGAGCAGATATGGCCAGGGACTGTGCTACCTCATGCTCTGCCTTTTAAGCCAGTTGGGCCACCAAGGGCCCTCTCCCCAGCTGGCTCTTCTGGTCACCTGGCTACTCAGGAGCTGGCTTTGTCAAAGCGTCGCACTTTCCCCAGTGTGCCATGGCCGACAGATGATGGAAAGATGGGGCCCTGTCTCACCAAAAGCAAGGTCTGTCCCACCCCTGCCACACACAGCTGTTCCAAAATGTCTCCAGACTTCAAATTTTTCCTGTCTCTGACACCCTGCCCTGTGCCATGGCCTGAACCCAAGTGCCCGGGAAAGGGGGAGGCTCAGGAACCTCCTCAGTGCCTTTGTGAGATCCTCGTGTGGGGAACATGGCAGAGGAGGGGTTTGGGACAGGGGACAAGAGAATCCAGAGCCTCCTGAAGGCCACTTTGGCCATCAGAGCAAGGAAGGTCCAGGGCTCTGCCAAATTCCTCTGGTGGAGGAAACGTGATGGGGGGGGGAAGTGTTCGGGGATTGTTCTTTTTTGGTGGATTCCCCTGGGAATTGTTCCTTGTGTGACAATTTGGGCTCTGAACCTTGTTGCTGTTGCTGTTGGTTTTGTTCTTTCATTGCTCATTCAGGAAATTTTTCTTCTCTCAGACTTTTGGGATCTTTGTGCCTCCATGGGGAGCGGAAGGGAAAGGGGCAGCAGCCCCTGGTTTTAGTGGCAACACAGAACTGGAGAATCCCATTCCTAAAGCTCAACAAAGCTGAACAAACACTATCTCTACCAATTTAACCAAAAAGCTGCATTTTGGACTAAATAAGAAGGAAATGGGTCCAGTGTCCCCTAGCACTAGGACAAGGCTGGCAAGCCATGGGTGTACTGTGAGCACTGGGATGGGGAAAGGGGAGCACTGGGTGCCCTGTGCAGCCCCCCTGACTTGTGGCCATCACCCCAGGCAGGATGGGCCACCACGGGAGCCATGGGACGGGGACTCCCAGTGTCCCATATTGTCACAGCACGTTCCCATGGATGTCACTGGTGTCCTGCAGTCGCCCATGTGGTCCTGGCAGCTCTGCGTGGGTCACCTGGGGGTCCTTGGGGGGGACAGTAAGAGACACCTGGCTTGGGGTGACACCCATGGGTGACATGTCCATGTCCCCACCCATCCCCCATACTCACCCCCTGCCCCCTCATGTCCAGCCCCTCCCCCACCTCCAGGGGATAAGGGGGTTCTGGGGGGCCCTGTGGGGATAAGGGGGGGTCTGAGGGGTGTCTGGGCAGGGGGTCAGGCAGAGTCATGGCTGGAACTCCCCACTGACCTGTCCTGGGATTTCCTGAGAGCTGCAAGAAAAAGAGGATGGGGTGATCATGGGGTCCCCTGGGCCCCAACCCCACCTGGGACCTTTAAATGCCCACTGGAGCCCTGAGCCCCCACCAGACACTGATTTCTACTAGACTCCCAGGCCCCTGTACCCCAAAGCACCCGTGAGCAGCCCCAGAACACCTGAGGCACCCAGGTACTCCAGCCCCCTCCCCAGGAACCCTGAACCCCTGAGCACCCCTCAAGCCTCGAGGAACCCCAAGAATGGAATGCAGGGAAGCCTCCAAACTGCTTCAGAATCCCTGAGGAGCTCTTAACATCCCTGCACAACTCTCCAACACCTCCCTAGAAGCCCCCAGGAGATCCCAGTGTCACCCCAATATTCCTCAAGGCCCTTCCTGGGACAGCCCAGGACCCTCCAAAAGACCCCCAAGCAAAGGTCACTGGGGGCTCAGCTTCCTCCAGCTCAGGGGCTTTGGGTGATGCCCCAACAGACCCCCAGTGTGTGGGGCTTCCCCCCAGTTCCTGTAGGACCTTTTGTCACCCCCATTGTCACCCACCCCGGCGGTGCCACCAGTGACAGCCCCCGATGACAGCCAGGAGCAGGAGCAGGAACAGGAGGGTCCTGCCGACATTCACAGCCACTGCTGGGGACAGCGGGGACACATTGGGGTCACTCTGAACTGCAGGAGTCCTGAACACCCTGGTGACCCTGTGTGATCCCACCTGTGACCCAGGATGAGCCAGGTGTCACCTCCAGGGCCAGCTCAGGGCTGAGTGCCCGGAACACGCGGTGCCCGTCCTGTCCCAGCTGGTTGGTGGCCACACACTGGTAGGTGCCCGAATGTCCCACATCGATGTCCCCGAGATCCAAGAGGGGACCCCGGGCCACCTCCTGCCCATTGTGCAGCCAGGTGAA
This sequence comes from Melospiza melodia melodia, assembly GCF_035770615.1. NCBI lineage: Eukaryota > Metazoa > Chordata > Aves > Passeriformes > Passerellidae > Melospiza > Melospiza melodia. The sequence goes on along the minus strand of NC_086218.1, from coordinate 6,940,454 downwards.
GGTGACAGGGGCTGAGCCCACCTGCGCTGAGCAGCACAGGGTCACATTGTCACCTGCATGCACCTGGTGCGACAGGGGGCCGGGGGTGATGGTGGCATTGGCCACGGGCACTGTGGGGAAAGAGACGGTGCTGGCACCTGGCGAGGTGGGATGGGGGTGCTGTGGGTGGGGTCATCACCAGTCCGAGGGTCCTGCTCACCCAGGACGGTGACATTCAGGGGGTCACTCTCGGCCACGCTGTTCCCGTCACTGACCCGGCACCGGTACTGGCCGCTGTCATTGTCCCCAGTATGTCCCAGCTCCAGGCGGGGGCCGGTGCCCAGCAGTGCCCCCGAGCCCTCCCGGTGCCAGGAGAAGGAGAGGAGACCTTTCCCCACGGCCACTTCACAGCTCAGCACCAGGCTGTCCCCGAGTGCCACCTGTCCCCCGGGGGGCTGCACTGACAGGGACACCCCCGAGGGCGGGACCCCCGCTGGAGAGTGGGACACCAGGGGACAGTGAGGGACCCGGGGGGGTGTCCAGGAGGGGCAGGGGAATTCCAGTGAGGGAGAGGGGGTGCAGAGATTGGGGGAGGGGGGCTTAGAAAGGAACCCCGAGAGATGATAAGGGGGTCAGGGAGGGGACACCTGGAGAGGGAGGTGGGCAACACCAGGAAGGGTACGGGGACCATGGGAGGGGATGGTGAGACTTGGGCAATGTGCAGAGACCTCAGAGAGGGTGGAGGGACCCAGGGATGAGGGAGGGGACCCAACGAAGGATGGAGGGAAACATGAGCCAGGAATGGGGGGAGCTTAGGAGAGGCCCGGGGCAGGGATGGCAGGACACAGAAAATGCACTGGGGAAGGATGAGGGTACCCGTGTACGGACTGGGGATCCCGGGGAGAGACCTGAGAAAGGACAGGGGGGCAGGGAGGGATCTGGAAAACGTTGGGTGCCCCAGAGCAGGCATCAGGGAAGGCTGGGGGGTGCCAGGCAGTGTGGGGGACCCGAGACATCTGTGGGGGCTCCCCATGCCCATCCCTGCACTCACTGCACACCGTGACGCGGAGCCGGTTGCTGCTCTTCTGCACGGAACCCCCCTCGGAGTGCACCTCACAGCCATAATTCCCCGAGTGGGAGACCCTCACAGCGGGCACCAGCAGCTGCGGGGAACCCTGGGGGCCCCCCACCACCTGCCCATCCTGATAGAACACGTGCAGGAGGGGGGCTCGGGGCCGCAGGGGGCTGGGGGTGCTGAGGCAGCTGAGAGTTAGGGGGGATCCCACGGTGAGCTTGGGGGGACCCTCCAGCACTGGGACCGAGAAGAGCTCTGGGAAGGAGAGGAGAGGTTAGGACTGTGAGTCTGAGGGCACTGGGAAGTGGCTTAGGGAGTGTCAAAATATTAAAGTTCCAGCCATGGGCGTGCTCACCATGCACTGTCACTGTCACTGGTGCTGAACGTGACTGCCAGGACCCCACCACGCCCTCACATCTGTAGCGGCCGCTGTGGGGCAGCTGCAGAGGTGAAAGGGACAGCTTGTTCCCCCTGAGGGACCCCCTGATTTCCTTCTCATCCCGGTAAAATCGAACCCTGGTGAGATGGTTTTCCTGCCGGCACCGGCAGCGCAGTGTCAAGGTGTCCCCCTCCAGCAGTGCCCGCGCTGGCACCTGCAGCACCAGTGGGTCTGTGGGACAGGAAGGTCACATCTCACTGATGAGACTGGTCTGAGGTGGGTGCCCATAGCACCGGGGACATGTGGGTGCTCTGGGGTGCTCTGGGGTGCACTGGGATGTCCCTGTGTGCAGGGGACTGGCTCTTGTCACACGAGGGGTGTGAGGCCATCCACGGTATGGAGCCCACCCTTGCTGCTCTGGGGCCCCCATGATCATTAAAGGTCTCCCCTCACCATCTAAGACTGTCACGGGGGGGCTGCGCCCAGTGCCGGGTCTGTCACATGTGTAGGTGCCACTCTCGGTGACACTGAGGCGGTTGTGTCCTTCCTGCCACCAACGCTGCCCGTCCTTGTACCAGGTAGTGGCACGGCCAGTCCCCGAGCCCTGGCAGGTCAGTGTCACCCGGTCCCACAGCACCGCTGGCCTCCAGGGGGGCTCCACGACAAGCTGGGTGGTCTGAGCACCTGTGGGTGACAGGGGACACCAGCCTGCCAGGGCCACCATGGGGCTGGGGACAGCAGGGTGGGGAAATGCCATCTCCCAAAGAGTCACCAGCAAGGCCGAGGGTCTGGGCTGGAAGGGAGAAGGTACAGGGTTGGGTGAGGGTGTCACCATGTGGACAGAGGCACACGGGGTACAGGGTGTGAGAGCTGTCCCTGAACTGTCCCCGTGGGGACAGATGCTCTTGTGGGAAAGTGTGTGGGTGGTCCACAAAAGTCTGGACAGGCAGGGGGACATGTCTGTGTCACAGCCACCCGTGCACCACATCCCTGTGGCACAGACACTTTGGGAACAGGGATGTCGAGGCCACCTTGGGCTGAGGCAGAACATGGGGACACTGTGGATACCCCGGGCACGAGGACAGCACGGACACAGCCCATGCTGGCCCAGGTCACCCCCACCAGCTCATGATCCCATCCCAGTGATCCCATCCCCATTGCCACATCCTCATGGTTCTTTTCCCTGCATCCCAGATTCCTTGTCCCTACCCCGGAGCTGCCTGAGCCCAAAGGTGCCAGTCCCCACATTCCTGTCTCCACATCCCCATCCCCAAATTCGTGCCCCCTCTCCCTGTCCCCAAAGCCACCCTACATCCCCAGTCCCACCAAGGTTCACTGTGGGCATCATGGACTGGCTCTGCTGTCATTGGGGACCTCAGGGGACCCCAGAGCCCCCGGGTGCCCCCTTCCCTCCCCATTCCTGGGGTATCATGCCTGTGCCAAGGGCACTCACCCCACAGGAGCAGCGCCACCTTCCCGGCCATCCCGGTGTCCCCAGCCATGTGCACTGGCTGTCACTCGCTGCTGTGGCCACCGCTCCCCTGGCTGGCAGCTCTTCGGATGAAGGGGAAGGAAGCGAGGTCACATCTCGACCTCGTGCGTAGGTGGCCCTTGGTGGGGGCAGGGTGGCCACAGGCTGGTGACACGGGTGGGTGGGAGAAAATGGGTCATGGGGTTCCCAGGAGTTGGGAACTCGGTGGTTTTGGGGAGGCAGGAATGGGGTCACTGGTAAATGGGGTCCTGAGGAGGGGGGATATCCAGCAATGGGGGTGCCATTGGAATGAGCGTCTCCATACCTGGGGGGACTCAGGGATGGGAGTCCCAGGGGAATGTGGGCTCCAAGGATTTGACTTCATGGGATGGGAGAATGGTGGGTCCTAGGAAGATTTCAGGAGATGGAATGAAGAAGAAGGGGTTCTTTGGGAATGGGGTGTTGGGCCATGGAGTTGCTAGGGAATGTCAGTGTTGGGATGGGGGCTGCAGAGAGAGTGGGACATAAGGAATGGAGGTCCCATGTTTCCGTTCCCGGGGGAATGGGGGTGCCAGGGATGGGCAGTGGCTGGGTGAGCCCATGGGTTGCAGCTCCTTCCCTGGGTGCTTCAGATTTTGGGGTGACCCATAGCCAGCACCACCCCCACATGGTGCCGGTGTCCAGGGTGTCACCCCAGACAGATTCTGAGCTGCTCTGGGTCTGTGTCCCCCAGCCTCCAGTGATTTTTCCCTCTCTTTATTCCATTTCCATCATTTTGCCCCTCAATTTCACAAGCCCCCAGTTCATGCCTTGATGGTCCTTGGGGCACCTGGAGCAGGGAACAGGCTGGGGGAAGCCCAGGGTGGGGGAAGCAGGGGTGAGGGGTCTGCAGGGAGGGCTGGGGAGGCTGTGGGGGATGGGGGAGTGCAGCTTTTACCCCCCAACACTTTCAGTTTCTGTCTCCTGCAGAAGAAGGAAAAGGCCATTTGACACCTTTCTCACATGGGGGGGAAGGGTTCTGTCCTTAGGGGGCACATCCAGGGGGCTCCTGTCCTGGGGGGATCCTGTCCCAGGGGGGACACTTGCTGGGGAAGAGGGTCCTGTCCTGGAGCTTGGCAGCTTCAGAGGGGTCCAGACTTCTTCATTTTTGCTCATCCCCTGCTGGATCTGAGCCAGCAAGAGCAGCTGGGGAATGGAACCCTGAGCAGGAAGGAGGTCCCAAACTCCTGCTCCTTGAAGCCAGTGGCCATCCAAGGGTGGGGCCCAGCCATGGCCCAGCCCCACTGCACAGGGATGGCCATTGCCCAGCTCTACTCCAGCCAGCCCCAGGTGGCAGCCAGCACCTGAGGGTCCCCATTGCCCCCTTGGCTTTGATTCTGGCTGCTTCAGAGCTGCTGCAGAGGTGAGAATTCTGTGTGGGCGGAAAGGGCCTTCCTGTGGTTTGCTCAGCTCTGCAAGAAGCACACAACCCAAAGGGAGCTCAAGCAGTGTCTCTGTGAGGGCCTTTGATGGTTTTCAGAGCAGGGCTGGCTGGAAACCCTCCCGGCACGGGCAGCTGTGGGAGAACCAGCCTGGAAATGCAGCAATTGATCATTTGTTCCTCTTTGTAAGGGAGTGAGAGAACCACAAAACTACTGCAAATCGCACAACAATATGCCAACAACCTTCCTGGGAACCTCCTTCTTGAACAAAATCTGCAGCCTTCTGGAACCTCATGGAAAGAATGCTTGGATTCCGACTTTGTCCACAAAATTAGAAAAGTGTTGAAGGATTGGTCAGCGCCTCTACCGGTGGCCGTGGTGGGGCTGTGGGGAGTGACCTGTGTGGATTCCAGGTGTCCCCAAAGCTGCTCCATCCCTGCCCTCCTCACCTGCGTGAAAGGCTGAGGGCTTGGAGAAATTGTGGTGTAACGTCACCAGAGGTGCTGCTGTGCACTCAAAACCTGCCTGGGGTCAGGTGCTGCCTTCGTTCCATTGGGGATCATGGAGAGCGGTCGCAGGTGTTGTGCAGGGCATGTGCCTGGCCCCGGGACACTGCTATGCTCCCAGTGGGCACCAGGATCCAACCTGCTGCCTTGGCGGCTTCTGCCCGCTGCCCGTGGTGGTGCCGGGAGCAATTGGTGGCCGTGAGTTTAAAAAAGGAGCGATTTCCCCTCCTCCCTCCCGTCCGAGGCCGCCATGGCCCCTGAGGGGATGGAGTTGGACCGGGGCGCCCCCTGCTGGGCGGGAGCGCTCCCTGCAGCGCCCCCTGCTGGCCGTGGTTATAACTGCCACAAAAAGCAACAGCGCTGAGTGGGACGGAAAGTTCTGGGTTTGTGTTGTTTGTTCTGATCTGCTTTGTAAATTTCCCACTACAGAGCTGGTATTCCTTTTCCTACACTTTGGCCTGATATCCCCAAAATCTTGGAAATTAAAAAGGAGGTTTAGAGATGGGTCTTCTTATTCCAGGAACGTTCCTACTTTCCTTGGCAGATATTTCTCATTTAAATGAGGTGCCAACTCCTGGGTTCCTGCGTGGATGCGACAGACACCCGAAGAGGAGACACGGTCAGGCACTTGCCCACCTCATGCTCTGCCTTTTAAGCCAGCTGGGACACCAAGGGCCCTATTCTCAGGTGGCACGTCTGGTCACTCGGCCACTCAGGAGCTGGCTTTGGCAAAGCGTCACACTGTCCCCAGTGTGCCACGGCTGACAGACTGATGGACAGATGGAGCCCTGTCTCACCAAAAGCAAGGCCTGACCCATCCCTGCCACACATAGGTGTTCCAAAATGTCTTCAGACATGAAACTTTTCCTGTCTCTGACAACCCACCCTGTGCCCTGCCCTGATCCTGTCTGTCCTGGAAAAGGGGGAGGCTTTGGAACCCCCTCAGGGCCTTTGTGTCATCCTGGTGTGGGGAACATGGCAGAGGAGGGGTTTGGGACAGGAGAGAAGAAAATCTAGAGCCACCTGAAGGCTGATTTGGCCATCAGAGCAATGCAGGTCCAGGACAATGCTGGGTTCCTCTGGTGGAGGAAACGTGGTGGGGGAAATTTCTGGGAAATCCCAGTTCCTTATTGGTGGCTTTCCCTGGAAATCGTTCTTTGTGTGACCATTTGGACTCTGAACCTTGTTGTCTGTTTCAGTTGGTTTTATTCGCTCTCATTGCTGTTTTAGGAAATTGTTCTTCTCTGAGCACTTTGGGATCTTTTTGCCTCCACAGGGAGGCAGAGGGGCAGTTTTTAGTGGCAGCACACACACGAGTGGGTGCCCATGGGTGGGGACCCCCAGTGCCCCAGAGTTGCCCCCAGTGTCACAGCACATTCCTGTAGATGTCACCAGGTTCCCGTGGTCACCCCTGGGGTCTCCGCAGCTCCGCGTAGGTCACCTGGGCATCCTGGACGGTGGTGGCACGGAGGGACGCTGCGAGAGACACGGGCTGTGGGATCTGGGTGGGGTGACACTCATGGGTGACGTGTCCCTCTGTGTGTGTCGCCCCCGTACTCACCCCCTGGCCTCTTGGTGACCACGACATGGGTGTACAGCACTTCCCCCTCCTCTGGGGGGGTCAGGGGATCTGGGGGGCCCTGAGGGAATAAAGGGGATGTGGGGGAGGGGATGGGAGGTCTTGGGGATTGGGGTAAAATGGGAGAGTGTGGTTTGAGCCCCCCACTCACCTTTCCTACTGCTTCCTGGCAGCTGCAGAGGAAAGAGGGAAGAGGTGACTGTGGCGTCCCCAGGGCCCTGACCCCTCTCAGGATTCCTGAACCCCTAGTGGACCCTCAATTCCCCCCAGGGCCTCCAAGCATCCCTGAAGCCCCACAGAATAATTGAACATCCCCAGTGCCCTCGACCAACTCAGTCTCAAGAGCGCAAAGCCCAGCAGGGACAGAGGCCCTCAGATACCCCCAGGACTCCTGAAAGAACCCTCAACATTCCTGCAGGACCCTCCACGGTCTCCCCAGTTGCTTAAGGACCCTAAGGCATGGTCACAATTCTGGGGCTGTGGGTGCTGCCCTATCGCTCCTCACCTCTGGGGGCCTCTACATCTCCCTGGGAGCCCTGTCCCCCCATTGTCACCCACCCACACGATGCCACCGGTGCCAGGTCACAATGACACCCACAAGGAGGAGCAGGAAGTAAAGGGCTCCACCGACCCCTGCTGCCACTGCAAGAAACAGAGGGGGACACATCAGGGTCACCCATTAGCCCAGGAGACCAGCACTCCCTGGTGACCCCATGTGACCCCACCTGTGACCCAGGGTGACCCACGTGTCACCTCCATTGCCAGCTGAGGGCTGAGTGCCTGGAACATGCAGTGCCCGTCCTGTCTCAGCTGGTTGGTGGCCACGCACTGGTAGGTGCCCGAATGTCCCACATCAACAGTTCCTGAGCTCCAGGAGGGGACCCTGGGCCACCTCCTGCCCGTTGTGCAGCCAGGTGAAGGTGACAGGGGCTGAGCCCACCTGCACTGAGCAGGACAGTGTCACGTTGTCACCTGAACACACCTGGTGTGGCAGCGGGCCGGGAGTGATGGTGGCATTGGCCACGGGCACTGCGGGGACAGAGACTGGGCTGGCACCTGGTGAGTAGGAATTGGGGTACCGTGGGTGGGGTCATCCCCAGCCCGAGGGTCCCGCTCACCCAGGACGGTGACATTCAGGGGGTCACTCTCGGCCACGCTGTTCCCGTCACTGACTCGGCACCAGTACTGGCCGCTGTCATTGTCCCCAACGTGGCGCAGCTCCAGGTGGGGGCCGGTGCCCAGCAGTGCCCCCGAGCCCTCCCGGTGCCAGGAGAAGGACAGGGGACCTGTCCCCACGGCCACCTCACAGCTCAACATCAGGCTCTCCCCGAGTGCCACCTGTCCCCCGGGTGGCTGCACTGACAGGGACACCCCTGAGAGTGAGACCCCTGTGGATGGACACAGAAGGGATTGGGGACCAAGGAAGGATGGGAGACACGGGAGGGAAAGAGGGGATTGGAAGGGCACAGACAGGATCCCAGTTAGCAGAAGGGGACCCTGGGAGGCAGGTGTGGACCTAAGGACATTGGTGAGACCCCATGGAAAGCAGGCAGGGATGGGGAACCACAAGATAGACTGAGGAGACTCAGGGAATGATTTGGGGTTTATAGATAGGCTGGAGGACCCATGGAAGGAAGGGAGAGCAGAGGGTGGGGCGGAGACCTTGGAAAGGGTGAGGAATCCAGGGAGGAATGGGAAGGACAAAGAGAGGGATGAGGGATCAGGAGGGGGAACTGGGCAGTCATGGGGGAAACCAAGAGGGACTTGGGAAATTTTGTATGACCCAGGGAGGAGTAAAGGGAAATTTTGTATGACCCAGGGAGGAGTAAAGGGAGGGATGAAGGATTTTGGCAGGGATGGGAAATCCTTGAAGGATGTTGGGCTTCCCTGTCCCCATCGTTGCACTCACTGTGTACTGTCACTGTAACCCTCTTTGACACACTCCACTTTGACACCCCTTTGCTCACCCGGCCCTCACTTGGAGTTGCTGCTCTGGTGCTGCTGCAGAGGGGACAGGGACAGCTTGGTGCCATCATGGAGTCCCTCCAGTTTCTTCCCCTCATGGTAACATGACACCGAGTTGACCGTGTTGTTCCACCAGCTTCCGCAGCGCTGTGTCACCGTGTACCCCTCCAGCAGTGTCCGTGCTGGCACCTGCAGCACCAGCCCTTCTAGGGGGCAGAGGGGTCCTGTCGTACCTGATGACACTGAGACCCCCCAATTGGGTGCACCGGGGGTCCAAAATTCCAACAGGGTTCCCCCACAGTGGGATGTTCTGGGATGTCCCCAGAGCAGGGGACAGGCTCTGGCCACACAGGAGGTGACCCATGGAGGGGAACCCACCCAGAGCCCTTGGGGTCCCTGCAGGTGCCAGCCTGGGAACACCTGAAGCCCCCTCACCATCTAAGACTCTCACAGCAGGACTACGCCCGGTGCCGGATCTGTCACACGCGTAGGTGCCACTCTCGGTGACAGTGAGGCGGTCAGGTCCCTCCTGCCCCCAGCGCCGTCCATCCTTATACCAGCTGGTGGCACTGGCGGTCCCCGAGCCCTGGCAGGTCAGTGTCACCTCGTCCCACCGCACCCTCGGCCTCCAGGGGGGCTCCACGAGAATCTGGGTGGTCTGAGCACCTGCAGGTGACAGGGGACACCAGCCTGCCAGGGGCAGTATGGGGCTGGGGACAGCGGGGTGGGGCCATGGCATCCCCCGAGGACTCACCAGTGAGGCTGAGGGTCTGGGCTGGAAGGGAGAAGGGACAGGGCTCCATGGGGGTGGAACTGCAGGGAAAACAGCACAGGGGCAAGGGGTGTGGGGGCTGTCCCCAAACTGTCCCTTTGGGGACAGCATTTCTTGTGGGAAAGTGTGTCTGGGTGGTCCACAAAAGATTCAGAGTTGCAGGGGGACATGTCTGTGTCACAGCCACCCGTGCACAACATCCATGTGGCACAGACACCTTGGAACCATGGACACTGAGGGCACCCTGGGCTGAGACAGAACATGAGGACACTGTGGACACCCCAGGCATGAGGACACCATGGACGCAGCCCATGCTGGCCCAGGTCACCCCCACCCGCTCATGATCCCATCCCCATGGCCACATCCTCACCATTCTTGTCCCATTGTGTCCCTGCATCCCAGTTCCCTTCCCCAATCCCCGGAGCTGCCTGAGCCCAAAGGTGCCAGTCCCCACATTCCTGTCCTCACATCCCCATCCCTAAATTCCTGACCCCTCTTCCTGTACCCAAAGCCACCCGACATCCCCAGTCCCAACAAGGTTCACTGTGGGTAACATGGACGGGCTCTGCTGCCATTGGGGATCTCAGGGGACCCCACAGACCCCTGTGCCCCCTCCCCTCCCCATCCTCAGAGTGTCATGCCTGTGCCAAGGGCACTCACCCCACAGGAGCAGCGCCACCTTCCCGGCCATCCCGGTGTCCCCAGCCATGTGCACTGGCTGTCACTCACTGCTGTGGCCACCGCTCCCCTGGCTGGCGGCTCTTCAGATGAAGGGGAAAGGGTGAGGTCATGTCTGTCCCCATGTGGAGGTGGCCCTTGGTGGGGGCAGGGTGCCCATGAGCTGGGCACAGGCTGGGGACATGGTGGGGGATGCTGTTGCAAGAGTGGGGGGCCCAGGGGATGTGGGGAACCAAGGATGGATGTCCAGGAGAATGGGGGTCTCCATGCCTGGGGGGATTCAGGGATGGGGGTGCTGTGGGAACATGGTCCCCAGGGATTTGGGGTCGTGGGATGTGGGTCCCAAGTTTGGGGTTGCAGGGGAAAAAGGGGACCCTTGGGAATAGGGGTTCTGAGGGAAGAAGCAGCCCATAAGATGGGATCAAGGCAATGGTGGTGGCGGGCAATGGCAGTCCTGGGATGGGGGTCCCATGGTTGTGTTCCCACGGGAATGGGGGTCCCATGGTTGGGTTTACATGGGAATGGGGGTGCCAGGGATGGGCAGTGGCTTGGTGGGCATGGGGGTCACAGCTCCTTCCCAGGATGCCTCAGATTTTGGGGTGACTCAGAGCCCAGCAAAGCCCTATCCCTGAAGCACCCCAGGGCTGTCCTGGGAGTCTCTGTGTCTCTGCCCCACACACCCCCAGGTCCGGTCCCCCCATTTCCTGGCTCAGCAATCCCAGGCAACACTTGAAGACCAGTTGGTTCAGACCAAACCCATAGAATAAAACAAAAAGTCTTTCCCACACCATTATTTTCCCTATATTTAAAACTCAGTGAAAATACAACTGACAAGGTATAAATGCTCTGCTTTATAGAATCCATTGCTTTCCCAATAAGTCACTCACAAAAAACCCGCAAACAAATCATAATGAAATGAGAGTTTTCAGTTCTCTTTAGGAGCCATTGGTACATACCACAGCAGCGTTTTCTTGTGGATAACACAGAGTGGGGAATCTCCCTGAGTGTCCAACAGCTCCATGGGATTGTTCCCTGCCTGCTGGGCAGCAACCCAGCCCTGAAGGAAGCCTTTTATTGGGCCATCTTTAGGAACTCTCCCCATTTTGCTCATTCCCACCCTGAAACTTCATTGACTTCCCCTGTAGGAAGGGGAAAAGCTCTGTCCATCCCTGGGACAGTGCACAGGAATCTGTGGAAATGCCCCTGTGTTCCTCAGGGTCCAAATGATCAATTGCTGCATTTCTGGACTCGTTCCCACGCAGGTGCCCCTGCAGGGGTTTTTCCAGCCAGCCCTGCTCTGAAAACCATCAAAGGCCCTCACAGAGACACTGCTTGGGCTCTCTTTGGGGTTTTGTGCTTCTTGCAGGGCTGAGCAAACCACAGCTCAGCTCATTGTGTGGGGGTGCCTTTTTCCACCCGCAGAATTCTCACCTCTGCAGCAGCTCTAAAGTTGCCAGAATCAAAGCCAAGGGGGCAGGGGGGACCCTCAGGTGCTGGCTGCCACCTGGGGCTGGGCAGAGCAGGGCTGGGCAATGGCCATCCCTGTGCAGTGGGGCTGGGCCATGGCTGGGCCCCAGCCTTGCATTGACAGGGGTCCCCAGGATGTGCCACCCCTGGGACAGGCACCAAGCCAGGAATGTGCAGGGACATTTCTGGAACTGCCACCCCCGGCACAGGACCCCCCCATGCCAGGATGTGTCACCCCTGGGTCAGGATCCCCCAGCTGAACTCCAGAGGAGAGACGTTTGAGGACAGAAGCCCCCTGTATGTGCCCCCCCAGAAACAGAGAATGCCCCCTTTTCCCATCTGACTCTCAGCACAAACGGCCTCTTCCCTCTCCTCCAGGACAAAGAAAGTGAAAGTGTTGAGCAGGCACAGCCCAGCACCTCCATCCCCCAAAGCCTCCTCACCCTTCCCTGCACCCCCTGCTCCCCATTTCCCCCCTCCCATGGGTCCCCCAACCCGTTCCCTGCTCAGATGCACCCCAGGATTTCTGATCCAGGAACCAGGGGTGAAGGGATATGGCCAAAAGTAAGAAGAATAAGGAAAAAAGAGAAATAAAGAGAGGAAAAAGTCAGGGGCAGGTGAGGACACAGAGGTCAAACTACACAGGACCCCCATGCAATGCCTGGCCAGGAAACGAACACCCCAGGGGTGATTATGCCGGGCCTAGCCTCACCCCAAAATCCAAGGAACCCAGGGCAGGAGCTGTGACCCCCATGTTCCCCCCCACACTGCCCAACCCTGGCATCCCCATTCCTCTGGCACCCCAACCTTGGAACCCAATTTCCTTCTGCCACCCCTTCCCTGAGACCCCCATCCCTGGACAGCAATTCCCCAGGATCTCCAAACCCAAGGAACAGCATCCCAGTAATTCCAGACCATGGGACACCACTGCCCTTGGGGACCTTGATTCCCCCAGGACCACCATTCTCACAGGGTCCCCCTTTCCCCTGGCACCCCCATTTCATGATGACAAATCCCAGGAGGCCACATTGTTCTGGGACGCTCATCCCCAAGTCTGCGTCTCCACAACCCTTGGGACACCCATTTACCTGGGACCCCATCCCTGGGCACCCCATTCTACTGGAAACAGCCCAGGCTCCCTACACAGCCTTAGACTCCAAATTGCGGCAACATCATGTCCCCACCATGTCCCACCATCCCCCACCATGTCCCCAGAATATGCAGCCTTGTCCCCAGCCTGTCCCCAGCTTGTGGCCACCCTGCCCCCACCAAGGGCCACCTACACGTGGGGACAGACGTGACCTCGCTTCCTTCCCCTTCATCCGAAGAGCCGCCAGCCAGGGGAGCGGTGGCCACAGCAGCGAGTGACAGCCAGTGCACATGGCTGGGGACACCGGGATGGCCGGGAAGGTGGCGCTGCTCCTGTGGGGTGAGTGCCCCGGGCATGGGCCTGACACCCGTGGGATGGGCCATGGTGAGGCAGAGAGCGGTGGGGAGGGGGCACAGGGGGGCTGTGAGGTCCCCTGAGGTCCCCAATGGCAGCAGAGGCAGAGCAGGGCATGGAGCTCAGTGTGAGCAGAGATTTAGGGTGGCTTTAGGGACAGAAAAAGGGGAACTGGGATGTGGAGTCAGGAAGAGGGGGATAGAGTTGTGGGACAAGGATGTGGTAGAAGGAGCCTTGGGGCTTGGGGACTGTGGGGATTGGGACAGGGGAACAGGGATACTGGGACATGGAATGGGGCTACGTAACATGCAGATGTCACCTGGCCATGGGCACAGGACCATGGGTCTTGGCTGTGGGGACAGGTGCTGCAGGGCTGGTGGAGGTGGGCAGTGCAAACATAGGGTGTCCACAGTGTCCCCATGACCCTCACCAGCCCTGTCCCTTCTCCCTTCCAGCCCAGACCCTCGGCCTCACTGGTGAGTCCTCAGGGGATGCCAGGTCCCCACCCCACTGTCCCCAACCCTGCAATGGCCCTGGCAGACTGGTGTCCCCTGTCACTCGCAGGTGCCCAGACCACCCAGCTCCTGGTGGAGCCCCCCTGGAGGCCGGCGGTGCTGTGGGATCAGGTGACACTGACCTGCCAGGGCTCAGGGACTGCTGGTGACACCACCTGGTACAAGGATGGGCAGCGCTGGGGGCAGCAGGGAGGCGACCATTTCACTGTCAATGAGAGAGGCAACTACACATGTGAGAGACCTGGAAGTAGGTGCAGCCCTCCCGTGAACGTCTCAGACGGTGAGGGTGGTTTGTGTCCCCAGCTTGGCACGCACAGGAACCCTGAGGATGCTGGATGAGCTCTACTCCATGGGTCACCCTTTGGTGTGACCAGAGACTGTCCCCTATACAGGGGGACATCCCAGAGCATTCCCCCTATGGGGGGACCCTCGTGTTGAAATTGGGGAGACCTGGTTTGCTGGCTTTGACTCAATATGGGGGTCCTGATGATATCAGGACCCTGCAGACCCCTTGTGATGTGACGGCACCCCTCTGTCCCCCAGACCAGCTGGTGCTGCAGGTGCCAGCGCGGGCACTGCTGGAGGGAGAAACGCTGACACTGCGCTGCCGGTAGAGGCAGGAGAAGTGGGCCACTCCGGTGTACTTCTACCATGAGGAGACGGAACTGAGAGTGCTCTACAATGGGACCGAGCTGTCCCTGTCCCCTCTGCAGCTGAAACACAGCGGCCGCTACAGCTGCAAGGCCTGGGTAATCAACGGTGTATCACAGGGATGGGAGGAGTCAGTGCCGGTGACAGTGACAGTTCATGGTGAGCACCTCACAGCCGCCACACCGACAGCCCCATAGCGCCTCGCCAGGGATTCGGGGTCACTGTTTCCAAAGCCCCCCATTTCCTGCCCTGAGCTTGTCCGAGGACCAGTGCTGGAGGGTCCCCCCGAGCCCACCCAGGGGTCCACCCTCACTCTCAACTGCCTCAGCACCCTGAGCTCCCTGCAACCCTGAGCACCCCTCCTGCATGTGTTCTACTGGGACGGGCAGGTGGTGGGGGGCCCGCAGGGGTCCCCGCAGCTGCTGGTGCCCGCCGTGGGGGTCTCCCACTCGGGGAATTCCAGCTGCCAGGTGCACTCCCAGGGGGGGGACCGTGCGGAAGGGCAGCACCTGGCTCTGCATCACGGTGCGCAGTGAGTGCGGGGATGGGCACGGGGAGCCCTCACAGCCTCCTCGGGTCTCCTTTCCTGGGCATCTCCATGTCCCTCGGACACCATGCTTGTGTCCCCCACCTCTGCCCTGTGTCCCTTCACCCCTCTGTGGTGTGACCCCATCCACAAAATCCCCCATCACACCCACCCCCTTGTCCCTACCCACCCACACCACCTGCCAGCCCCTTATGTGCTCTCAGCCCTATCTCTGTCCCCACAGTGCCCGTGGCCAATGTCACCATCACCCTTGGCACCCTATCACACCAAGTGTGTGCAGGTGACCCCGTGACCCTGCGCTGCTCAGTGCAGGTGGGCTCAGCCCCTGTCACCTTCACCTGGCTGCACAATGGGCAGGAGGTGATCCAGGGTCCCCTCCTGGAGCTCAGGGCAGTCAATGTGGGACATTCGGGCACCTACCAGTGCGTGGCCACCAACCAGCTGGGACAGGACGGGCACCATGTGTTCCGGGCACTCAGCCCCTAGCTGGCCCTGGAGGTGACACCTGGCTCAACCTGGATCACAGGTCGGGTCAGAGGTGGGGTAACCAGGGAGTGCAGGACCCCTGGGGTGATGGGTGATCCTGATGTGTCCCCCTCTGTTTCTTGCAGTGGCCGCAGGGTTCTGTTGGGCCCTTTTGTTCCTGCTCCTGCTCGTGGGTGTCATTGTGGCCTGGCACCGGTGGCAACGTTTGAGTAGGTGACAGTGGGAGGAATGGGGATTGTGTAGAGGGGTGGGAAGGCCCCAGAGAAGGGGCCCATAGGGCAGCACACACAGCCCCTTGTCTTTGGAGGGGCTGAGCCCCCAGTGACCATGGCTCAGAGACCTGTGGAGCTGTTGGTGGGTCCTGCAGGGATGTTGGGGGTCCTATCAGGGGTCCCCCTTTCTGCCAGGCTTGTGGTTCTGGGGACGCAGGGTGTTGGTGCAAGTGGGGTGGTTCAGGGATACCGGGGGGGCCATCAGGGATACTGGGGTGCCTGGGGAGAATTGTGTGTCTGGTGGTGGTTCAGCATTCCCAAGGGTGGATGGGGGCCCCTGGGTCTCCAAAGTCACCCCTCCAGTTTTCCTTAGCAGATGCCAGGAAGCACCAGGAAAGGTGAGTGCAGCCTCCAGCCATGATACACCTTTTACCCTAACCCCCAGCACCTCCCATCCCCTTCCCCACACCCCCTTATTCCCACAGGGCCCGCCAAGACCCACTTGCACTCACAGTGGAGGATCCTCAGGCGACGTACATGGAGCTGCAAAGGCAACCATGGGAACCCAGTGACATCTATGACAATCTACACCAAAAGTTGTGATGCTCTGGGAAGCGGGAGGCACTGGGTGACTCTGGGGGTGGTCCCTCCATGGCTCCTGTGGTTGCGCATCCTTCCAAGGGTGGTGGTCATGGCTCAGGGGGAGGCTACACAGGGCACCCTGTGCTCCCCATTTCCTCTCCCAGTACCCCCAAGGGC
Source organism: Melospiza melodia melodia (assembly GCF_035770615.1). NCBI lineage: Eukaryota > Metazoa > Chordata > Aves > Passeriformes > Passerellidae > Melospiza > Melospiza melodia. Next base: position 6,924,548 of record NC_086218.1, on the reverse strand, counting down.
TCCCCCATTCCTTTCCTTGTACCTGCAGGGGCTCCCCAGCCCCATCCAAGTGCCCTCAGGGACTGCCCCATTCTCTCCCCACAGTGCCTGCAGTACACCCAGGGCTTCCCCATTCCCCCTCCCACTACCCCTGTCCCATCCCGCTGTAAAAGGGGGAGTCGGGGAGGATTCTTGCTGAAAGGTTTCTAAGGTGAAAATGAAGCACAAAAGTGGCAATATTATATCTGAGAACTGTTTATTGATAAAGGAGGGTAAGCGTTTATACCAAAGGGGGATAGAAGGGAGCAGAAAGGGACAAGGAAAGAGACAGAAACAGAAGTCAGGGACAGCGTTACCACAAGAAGCCAAGGCGCTCTCTGAGCATCAGCTGGGCAGATGGAGTGTGTGTGCTGCAAGCCAGGGCGAGCCCACATGGCTTTTGTGAGTGGCTGGGCGTGATTTCCAGGGACGGCACCTGCGTGTCTCTGGCATGGGCGAGCGATGGCTGCAGGCTGGCTGCTGCGGGCTGGCTGCGGGCTGGTGCTGCGGCACTGGTGGCTTTGGGCTGGCTGCCGTGGGCTGGGGCTGGGGTGGGCAGGTGCAGCAGGCTCGGTGCTGTGGGCAGCATGGGAAACGCGGCAGAATCGTTGGGTGGGTGCAGGCAGCATCTGCTCCATCGGGCAGCAATGAAGGAACATCCAGGAGGAGCAGGAATGAGCTGCCTCAGTGAAGCAGTGAAGCAGGGACGAACGAGTGCGGACAGGGAAGAAGGAGCACCTGGAGGAAAGGGCAAGGGAGGGTAGTATCAGTGGTAATTTTGCCCAACATCTGGGAGGAATGATGCATCTGACTTCATCTGATCAGAAGGCTAATTAAGTACTTTATGATACGGCATTATTCTATATTATATTACATTACATCTAAACTGAATCTGCCAAGCACTCAACTGCACTCCACTGAACACAATCTCATGACTGTCAGCCAACAGTCCCCACACACACACACCTGGATTCAATTGGTCAGTGAATCAAAACACTCACACCAGAATCCAATCACAAATTCCCTTCAGGTAAACAATCTTCCACAATGCATTCCACTTGTCAACAACACAGGGGCAGTAAATGAGATAAGAATTGTTTGGATCATTCTTTGCCTCTCCCAGTGCTTCTCCCCGGTTCAGAGAAGGTCAGTCCCACAGGGGAGAAGGGTGAAACTGGCCCTCTGAGCAAGCCCCTGATCCCTCCAAGAAACCCAAAGCAAAATGCTCCTGTTGTGTCACAGTCTGCTGCTTTTATTTGCAAAGGCTCCTCTCACAGCCTGATTTCCTGGGCACTTTTCCCCAGACATTTTTCCCAGGCATCTGTCCCACCAGCCAGTGGGGGTCACTCACATTCCGATCACTGATGCTTTCTCTCCCCTGATTCTCTGTTGTGTGAAGCCTCACCTAGGACATGGTTCCCAGCACATGGACAACCCACAGAGTCATTTTTCACCTCATGTGTAACATATGTTGAGACATAAATCAAAATCAGATTTGGTCCTCTTTACCCCGATGTGCTTAGTAGCTCTGCAATCCCCCTTCCAGTGCTCCCAATGAGGTGGCTTACTGGTGCCCGTCCCAGTTCCAAGGGGGCACAGGACCTGGTTCCCTGCTCCTGGGACAAAAATGCAGATCTTTGGTTAAACTGGCAGAAATGGTATTTCTTTGTTCAGCTGTGTCAAGGAAGCTGAACAAGGTGGGAACCTCGCTTGGAAAGGAAAACACGACCCCCTTCTCTCTGAACTATTATAACTTTGGAAATTACAAGGCTTTTAGGTAAATATGTGGGAACAGGAATAACAGTTCTTTACTGGTAGATATTGACAGAAACAAGTTAATGGAAGCTGACTTTTACTGGATATTATAAGAATTGATATTATATTATTGATTATACTGTTGAATAAATATTGTGATGTTGCTCAGATAGTGAAAAGTATTGTGGAATGGCTGATGTTGTTGTGTTGGCCGGGAGTGCTCCCTTCAGCGCCCTCCGCTGGCCGCGGTTATAACTGCCACAAAAACCAACAGCGCTGAGCGGGAGGGAAAGTTCTGGATTTGTGTTGTTGGTTCTGTTCTGGTTTATCAATTTCCCAGGAAAGAGCTGTGATTCCTTTTCCTACACTTTGGCCTGGAAGCCAGATCATCATTGAAATTAAAAAAAAATTCTGAGATGGGTTTTCCATTCCAGGAATTTCCCCCAGTTTCCTTGGCAGATATTTCTCATTTAAATGAGTTGCCAACTTCTGGGTTCCAGTGTGAAGGGGACAGACACCCCAAGAGCAGATAGGGTCAGGGACTTGGCTACCTCATGCTCTTCCTTTTAAGCCAGTTGGGTCACCAAGGGCCTTCTCCCCAGCTGGCACTTCTGGTCATCCAGCCACTCAGGAGTTGGCTTTGTCAAAGCGTCACACTTTCCCCAGTGTGCCATGGCTGACAGATGATGGACAGACTGTTGTGGTGTGCTGTAATGTCCCATTTTAGACTTCCAGATAACTTCCCCAGGTGTGCCTGTACCTCTCTCCCTTCCCCCTAGCCCCCATGCTGAGTAAGTTCTGTCAATCAGGCTCAACATTCCAGCAAGGCGTTGTGTGATTGGTCAAGTTCAAAGGATGCCCCTCAGGCCCAGGGGTCATTGGCCTGACTGGGTGTCATCTTACCCTGAGACCCTGCCCCTCTCACCTGGTTGGTGGCTCACCTGTACCTCCCCTCCCCCTGTCCCTGAGCTTAAAAGGTGAATCAGATCATGCGGCAAAGATTTCTGTTGGAGCAGTTGCTCACATTCAGACCTCTGTAACCATGGAATAAACCTCTGGACATTAAACCCTCCAGCAGAATCCTCTCCCTTTTCTCTTCACCATCACCTGAAGCCATTTCTCCTGAGGTAAACGGGGTTCCTAACAAGCCTGGACTTGTTCAGTGCCCAGCTGCAATCTCCAGGAAGCCAAGGTATCTCTGGGGTGATACACCGCAGTTGCTGCCTTTGGCCCAGCAGCAAGGGTCAGACTGGCCCAGGCACAATCTAACTGGTAATATTGGGAGCCATATTCCAATATTTGGCGTCCCTGAGGCGGGCTAAGTGACTCTGCAGCCCGAGACGGACTCGCAGCTCCTCAGAGAAGCTTCTGGCAGCCATGCATCCAGCTGAAAAGGGCTTTGGTTGCATCGCCCTCAGCTAGAGACTTTGGGAATATTCCCAGAAGACGTTTCGTGGACTGTTCGGCGCCTCTGGAAAGCCCAGCTCCTTTCTGGTGAGCAGATTTTCCAGAGGGAGGACAGGGTAGCCTCTCTTGCCCATAGAGAGGTCCTATTCTGGTGAGGAGACCTGCCTTAGACCCCAGCCAGCTACAGCTTCCATTTCGAGTGAGTATCTCTGCTCTCGGTAGAGCAGAAGCTCAAAAACAGACTCTGCCGTGAGTTCTGTTCCTTTTTTTTGCCTTTGCATTTTTGGCTGCGCAGCCCCACAGACGGGAATTCATTGCGTTCTAGCTTTTAGCTTTCTGCTGCGTGTGTTACTCTCGTTTGGAATTCGCGCTGGAGTGGGAGTGCTCTCTGCCCTTCCCCCCGGCTCTGCAGCGCAGCGTGCTCGGCTCTCTCCATGTGGTCGGGGGATCCCTCTCTCTTTCTCTCTCTCTCTCTCTCTCTCTCTCTCTCTCTCTCTCTCTGTTTTGGGGAGGGGAGGGCTCTCAGCTCTCTTGCCGCAGGGGACTCTCTCTCTCTCTCTCTGTGCGGGTAAGGGGGGGTTCTCTGCACACGCGGTGCGGGGGGCCCCGGTTTCGGCTTGCCACATGGCGTGGCTGCTCTCTCTGCTCCACGGGGGGGGCTGCATTCCACGGCAGGGGAGGCTTTGTTTCCACCTCAGCTGGGCAGGGCGTGCCCTGCTGCTGTTGCCCGGGAATTTTAAAAGCAGTATATACAGCTGCATTGTGAAGCTTTTGTCTGTTCGTTATCGCTTTCCTATCTGTGTTTTTTTTTTTTTTTAGAAATCGGTAGCTGATTTTAGCTTTGTTTTTGGTCAGGCGGGATTTAGTACTTTGCTTTTTTACATCTAACATGGGTTCGAAACTCAGCATTGTACAAAAACGGATGTATTATAATGTTGTTAGCATTTTAGACAGTGGTAATGTTAAATTCTCAAAGGGAAAATTGAAACAATTTATAAGATGGCTTTTCCTCCACTTCCCACAAATCTCCACTGAAGAAATCCACAATATTCAATTCTGGGATAAAGTTGGGAATGAATTGATAACCTTAGGACAATCTGGCAATGCACCCTCAGCTAAATTTGTGTTTTGGAGTTTACAAATTCAAACAGCATTGCTCAAACAAAAGGAAATGGAGAAAAAGCCAAATGTAAAGCCATGTACCTCTGCTCTCCCTGTTTCTCCCTCTCCTAGCTCTAAAACCCCTAAACCTCTTTCCCCAAAACTTGGTATTTTAAAGAGAGCACACTCATTGGGAAGTCGACTCCCAGAGTCTGTTGAAATGCCTGAGTTGCCCTGTCCACAAGGCCCTGGCCAGGCCGCGTGGAACCTTCCCCAATCCCTTGTGTCCCCTCCTCTGAAACTCACAGCACGTGTCAGCTTTCCAGAGAGCAGTGATGCCCAAAATGGCCCTTAGTCCCTAGGGGGTCCACAAGATGGTGGATGCCACGTGGCATCTTCCCAAACCTGGTCTTCTTCTTCCCAAAATCCTCTTAAGCATCTGGAAACTCCAGCCCCATCTCCCTCTCCTCCTGTTCCTCGTGATACCTTTCCCCCTCCCCCTCCCTTTCCTGCAATACCCTCAGCTCCACCCCTCTACTCCTCCCAAGGGGGCATCTGCTGACATGATGTCACCAGATGTCCTCGCCCCCTTCCTGCCCCTTGACCCCGCCCCTTGTTCCCACGGTGTCCTTGCCCCCTGCTTTCCCCCTGACCCCGCCCCCTGTTCCCACGGTTTCCCCGCCCCTTGCCGGCCCCCTGTCCCCGCCCCCTCCCTGGGTTCCCACGGTGGGGACACCCACTGCCATTCCCCAAACCTGTAGCTGTGATCCCAATGCTTCCAATTCAAGGGATACAGAGCAGGGAACGGCAGACCTAATGCATAGTCCCATGTTGTCACTGGCTCCTGTTACCTTTCAGCCTGCAGCTCAGGGGGGAGCAGCTCCAACTGCTAATTGGAATTCTTTTGGACGACAATTGATTAAAGAGATCTGTAAGTCTCATAAAGAATATGGTCCACACAGTCCATATTTCCGTGGCCTTTTAAATTCTGAACTGAGTAGGACTGTGGTGATTCCACATGATTTAAAACAGCTTTTTTCCTGTCTCATGACCTCCACGGAATTGAAATTATGGGAAATAGCATGGAAACAAATGCTGGATGATGCTCTCCCAGGCTTGCATGCTGATCCAAACACAGCCAAAGACAACAGTGGTAACCCTATCACCATTGAGCACCTCTGTGGTGAGGGCCAATGGTCTTCTCCCTCGATCCAAGCTACTGCAATTCCTGCAGAAACACTCGAGAAAGTAAAAGAAGCAGCTGAAAAAGCATTCTTTTCCCTACAACCTGAGGGGCCTTTTGAACCCTATAGTAAAATTAAACAGCTACCATCAGAGCATTTTTTGAAATTTGTAGAAAGGTTAACTAGAGCTATTGAAATACAAGTTAAAAAAGAGAATGCTAGGGAAGCAATTTTAGAGGAAATGGCATTTACAAATGCAAATGAACAGTGTCAAGCGGCAATCCTGAGCCTTCCTATAGAATCTCACCCCACACTAAAAGATATGCTTCTAGTCTGTAACAGGAAAGAGCCTCTGATGAGTGTGGCTGAAGACACCAGACCAAGGCTGCTGCCAAGACCACCTCAGCGCATCACCGTTGCCAGCCCTGCGCCTTTTCCCTCAGCACAGCAGTACCCTGGGCAGCAGCGGAGACCAGCAATGGCTGAGCCCACAAAACCATGCCTGCTTTGTAACAACCTAGGGCACTGGAGTAACTGGTGCCCCCTGAAAAGGGAATTTGATGAATTTAGAAATGGCAGGGGAGGAGAAGTACAAGCCCTCCCTGGGGGTCAACAACAACAAAAAAACTGAAAGGGGAGCGCCGGCCTGCCAGGCGCGCAGACACAAAAAGAGCAGGCCAAGGGAATAAGGGTAGCAAAATAAATCAAGCGCGCGATAATATTAATGTTTGTGTAAGTGAAGCAGGTGCTTCAAAGACTGTGTATGATTTAGATGATCCTGTGTTAACCACGTCTTCTGTCAATAAGCCTTACAGGTTGCAGCTGACAGAGTCACTCCACCTGGAGGACACTGACTGGCATTTTGTCTCTGTAAATCCTGAACAGAAAGGTACTTGGAACCGAATTCGTTGTAAGTACATCGTCATTGGGGACACCAAACACACACCACAAGAGATCAGAATTGCTCCGGGAATGACAACATCAGATCCTGAGCAATTCGTTCTCGGCCTGCATTGTTTCCACCCACCCCTGTTTCTTCCCAAGGGACAAATTGTTGCACAAGCTATCCCTGTGCCATCTTTACCTGAAAATATCGAAAAACAAGGGCCCACAGTCGCCCAGGTCCCACTTATTGGGAAAAACAAACCCAAATTATGGTGTAATGTCACTGGAGGTGGGGAGTCTAAACGCATTGAGATGCTTGTAGACACAGGTGCAGACTGCACAGTGATGCCAGTACAAGATTGGCCAGCACATTGGCCTTTGCAAAATGTTGCAGGTCATCTTCGAGGTGTAGGAGGTCTGCAATTGGCAAGACAATCCAAAAGCATTATTCAATTTGAGGGACCAAACGGACAATTGGCAAATATCCGTCCATTTGTGTTAGATTTTTCGGAACCTTTGTTAGGGAGAGATTTAATGGCTCAGTGGGGTGTCACAATTGATATTCCAGACTCTCCACAGCATATTTGTACAGCAGTCATTGAACAACAGCGCCCCACCCAAAAACTGAAGTGGAAAACAGACAAACCAGTTGATGTAAAACAGTGGCTTCTCAGTAAACAAAAAATAAAGGTGCTTGAAGAACTAGTGGAAGAGCAACTAAAAAAGGGCCACATTGTGGAGACCATGTCCCCATGGAACTCTCCAGTGTTTGTCATCCAAAAAGCTGACAAAAAGAGATGGCGACTCCTCTGCGACCTCCGACAAATTAATAATGTAATTAAAGATATGGGTTCTCCCCAACCTGGTATGCCATCCCCAACAATGCTTCCCCAAGATTGGAAACTGGCTGTTATTGATATTAAATATTGTTTTTTCCAAATCCCCTTGCACCCTGACGATGCACCGCGTTTTGCATTCTCCGTCCCTTCCATTAATATGGAATCACCTATGAAAAGGTACCATTGGACCGTTCTTCCTCAGGGATTAAAGGTATCTCCAGCTATCTGCCAGTGGTATGTCTCTTCCCTGCTTTCCCCAGTACGTGCAGCTGCAGAGAAGGCCATCATCTATCATTATATGGATGATATCCTTGTGTGTGCCCCCAATGATGATTTACTCACACATGTGCTTGACCTAACGATCGATGCATTGATTGTTGCAGGGTTCGAGCTCCAGGAAAAGAAAATTCAAAAGATGCCACCTTGGGAGTATTTGGGCTTAGAAATTGGAAATAGGACCATTGTTCCTCAAAAACTAGAAATCAATCCAAGGATCAAGACCCTTGCGGATGTCCACAAATTGTGTGGGTCTTTGAATTGGGTAAGACCATGGCTTGGTCTGACTAACGAAGACCTTGCCCCTCTTTTCAATTTATTGAAAGGGGGAGAGGACCCAGGTGCTCCTAGGTCTGTTACCCCAGAGGCACGGAAAGCTCTAGAAAAGGTTCAGATTGCAATGTCCACAAGACAGGCCAACTGATGCCGGCCTGACCTGCCATTCAAATTTATCATCCTAGGTAAGTTGCCACACCTCCATGGAATTATTTTCCAGTGGGAGGAAAAACAAACACCTAAGGCAAAGGACACACCAAAAAAGGACCGGGACCAGAGGGACCCTCTCTTGATCATAGAATGGGTTTTCCTCAGTCACAAAAGGTCCAAGAGACTGACAAAGCCTCAGGAGCTGGTAACAGAACTGATCCGGAAAGCAAGGACCCGGATCAGGGAGTTAGCAGGATGTGATTTTAAGTGCATTCACATTCCAGTTGAGTTAAAATCAGGTCAAAATACTATGAAAATACTGGAACAATTGTTTCAAGAAAATGAAGTGTTGCAGTTTGCTCTGGATTCCTACTCAGGACAAATTTCAGTAGCGCGGCCCGCTCACAAATTGTTCAAACAAGATGTTCAATTTACCTTAAAATTGAGAAGTGCTCTAAGTAGGAGACCTTTAAAAAAGGCTCTAACTGTCTTCACAGATGCATCCGGGAGGTCCCACAAGTCTGTTATGACTTGGAAGGATCCTCAAACCCAGCAGTGGGAGACAGACATTGCTGAGGTGGAAGGTTCACCTCAGGTTGCTGAATTGGCTGCGGTTGTTAGCGCCTTTGAAAGGATCTCAGAACCATTTAATCTGATTACAGACTCTGCATATGTGGCAGGAGTAGTATCCAGGGCAGATCAAGCAATACTGCAAGATGTGTCTAACATCGCACTTTTCGAATTGCTCTCAAAACTGGTAAAGTTAGTCACTCACCGAGAGCAACCCTTTTATGTGATGCATGTCAGGTCACACACTGACTTGCCAGGGTTTATCGCTGAAGGCAACAGAAGGGCAGATGCTCTTGCTGCACCTGCAGTGATGGCCACTCTCCCAAATGTTTTTGAACAGGAAAAAATCAGCCACCAGCTTTTCCACCAAAATGCACCCGGCCTGGTTTGTCAGTTTAACATCACTCGAGAACAGGCCAAAGCGATTGTGGCCACATGCCCAAATTGCCAGCAACATGCACTCCCTACAGTGAGTACGGGAGCAAACCCAAGGGGACTGAACAGTTGTGAACTGTGGCAAACAGACGTAACACACATACAGTATTTTGGACGGCAGAAATATGTTCATGTTAGTGTAGATACCTTTTCTGGAGCGGTCTATGCTTCTGCCCACACAGGAGAATCATCTATCGATGCTATTAAGCACCTTTTACAGGCTTTTTCTTTCATGGGCATCCCCAAGGAGCTGAAAACTGATAATGGGCCTGCTTACAAATCCAAGGAATTTGGGAGCTTCCTGCAGCAATGGGGAGTAGAGCACAAAACTGGCATCCCCTACTCCCCTACAGGTCAAGCCATTGTAGAAAGAACTCACTGTGATATTAAAAGGGTCCTGGACCAGCAACAACAGGTTCTGAAGGTGGAACCTCCCCACATCCGGTTATCCAGGGTGCTATTCACAATCAATTTCCTGAATTGTTCTTTTGACAGCCTGAACCCACCCATCCTACGCCACTTTGGGGGGAGCAATCATAGGTTAATGAAAGAAAAACCTCCAGTTTTAGTAAAGGACCCTGAGACTTGGAAAATGGTGGGACCTTACAAATTGGTTACTTGGAGACGTGGATACGCCTGTGTGTCCACCCCCTCTGGTTTAAGGTGGGTTCCTTCCAAATGGGTAAAGCCCTATGTTCCCAAGGTCTCAGAGAAATCCACAGAAGCACCCCAGGTTGCTCATGCTGCCTGGAGAAGAAAACGCCGCACGTGTTCTCTGGAGGAAAATCCATTTAAGCCTCCTATCTGGAATAGTTTGTAATATATGTTTGTTTCAAGTTTTTGTACCAGTTTAGATCCCACTGTTTGTGTGTAGCCTCGAGACGCCATGAGACCGAGCCTGCTTCTCGTCCTACTCGTGATCATCCCACCTGTGATCTCCTGCATAGCCCCTCAGCCCAAACCACATATGGACTACCTTGACAAAGGCTCCCGGACATCAACAGAGAAACTGACAACGGGCTGAATGGACTGTTCAAAGGCTGGGGACTCTCGCGCTCGTTGGGATCTATTCTGAAAACTGTGATTTAGTGCTGTTTATTTTAGTTATAGTTATTGTAGTTTATAGCATTTTTTTTAGACTAATCAAATGCATGGTGCTCAAGTTAATTTCAAGCTCATCTCCCCCTCCTGAGGTCTACCATTTGGAAGCCGTCAGTGCTCCAATAGATGACCTGGAAGCTTCAGTGGAAAACACTCACCTTCCTGTAGAGGAAGAACTGGTTTACCAACCATGGTTTAGCAATCATTCTGCACCACAAACACAGTCCTCTTCTTTTTAAACAAAATTAGGGGGAGATGTTGTGGTGTGCTGTAATGTCCCATTTTGGCCTTCCAGGTCATCCCCCCAGGTGATCCTATACCTCTCTCTCTTCCCCCTTGCCCCCATGCTGAGTGAGTCCTGTCAATCAGGCTCAACATTCCAGCAAGGCGTCGTGTGATTGGTCTAGTTCAAAGGATGCCCCTCAGGCCCAGGGGTCATTGGCCTGACTGGGTGCCATCTTCCCCTGAGACCCTGCCCCTCTCACCTGGTTGGTGGCTCACCTGTACCTCCCCTCCCCCTGTCCCTGAGCTTAAAAGGTGAAACAGACCATGCGGCGAAGATTCTGTTGGAGCAGTTGCTCACGTTCAGACCTCTGTAACCATGGAATAAACCTCTGGACATTAAACCCTCCAGCAGAAACCATCTGCTTTTTCTCTTCACCATGGCCTGAAGCCATTTCTCCTGAGGTAAACGGGGTTCCTAACAAGCCTGGACTTGTACAGTGCCCAGCTGCAATCTCCAGGAAGCCAAGGTATCTCTGGGGTGATACACCGCAGTTGCTGCCTTTGCCCCACCAGCAAGTGTCAGACTGGCCCAGGCACAATCTAACTGGTAATATTGGGATTTATATTCAAATAACAGACGGCGCCCTGTCTCACCAAAAGCAAGGCCTGACCCACCCCTGCCACACACAGCTGTTCCAAAATGTCTCCAACATCAAATTTTTCCTGTCTCTGACACCCTGCCCTGTGCCGTGGCCTGATTCTGACTGCCCGGGAAAGGGGAAGGCTCAGGAACCTCCTCAGTGCCTTTGTGACATCCTCGTGTGGGGAACATGGCAGAGGAGGGGTTTGGGACAGGAGAGAAGAGAATCCAGAGCCTCCTGAAGGCCACTTTGGCCATCAGAGCAAGGAAGGTCCAGGACCCTGCCAGATTCCTCTGATGGAGGAAACGTGATGGGGGAGGAAGTGTTCGGGGATTGTTCTTTGTTGGTGGCTTTCCCTGGAAATCGTTCCTTGTGTGACAATTTTGGTCTCTAGTCCTTGTTACTGTTGCTGTTGGTTTTGTTCTTTCATTGCTGATTCAGGAATTGTCAGACTTTTGGGATCTTTGTGCCTCCATGAGGAGCGGTAGGGAAAGGGCAGCAGCCCCTGGGTTTTAGTGGCAGCCCAGAACTGGAAAATCCCATTCCTAAAGCCCCACAAAGCTGAATAAACAACATCTCTGCCAGTTTAACAAAAAAGCTGCATTTTGGACTAAATAAGAAGGAAATGGGTCCTGTGTCCCCTGGCACTGGGAGGAGCCTGGGGAGCCATGGGTGGATTGGGAGCGCTGGGAGGGGGAAAGGGGAGCACTGGGTGCCCTGTGCAGCCCCCCCTGACTCGTGGCCATCACCCCAGGCCGGATGGCCCACCACGGGAGCCATGGGATGGGGACTCCCAGTGTCCCATGTTGTCACAGCACGTTCCCATGGATGTCACTGGTGTCCTGCAGTCGCCTGTGTGGTCCTGGCAGCTCTGCGTGGGTCACCTGGGGGTCCTTGGGGGGGGACAGTAAGAGACACCTGGCTTGGGGTGACAGCCATGGGTGACATGTCCGAGTCACCACATATCCCCCATACTCACCCCCTGCCTACTTATGTCCAGCCCCTCCCCCACCTGCAGGAGATAAGGGTGTTCTGGTGGGCCCTGTGGGGATAAGGGGGGGGGCAGGGGGTGTCTGGGCAGGGGGTCAGGCAGAGTCATGGCTGGAACTCCCCACTCACCTGTCCTGAAATTTCCTGAGAGCTGCAAGAAAAAGAAGATGGGGTGATCGTGGTGTCCCCTGGGCCCCAACCCCACCTGGAACCTTTAAATGCCCACTGGAGCCCTGAGCCTCCAGCAGACACTGATTTCTACTGGACTGCAAGGCCCCTGCACCCCAAAGCACCCCTGAGGAGCCCCAGAACACCTGAGCCACCCAGGTACTCCAACCCCCTCCCCAGGAACCCTGAACCCCTGAGCACCCCTCAAGCCTCAAGGAACCCCAAGAATGGAATGCAGGGATGCCTCCAAACTGCTCCAGGATTCCTGAAGAGCTCTCAACATCCCTGCACAACACTCCAACACTTCCCTAAAAGCCCCCAGGAGATCCCAGTGACACCCCAATATTCCTCAAGGCTCTTCCTGGAACAGCCCAGGACCCTCCAAAAGACCCCCCAACCTGTGAGCACCCCAAGCAAAGGTCACTGGGGGCTCAGCTTCCTCCAGCTCAGGGGATTTGGGTGATGTCCCAACGGCCCCCCCAGTGTATGGGACTTCCCCCCGATTCCTGTAGGACCTCGTCCTACTCCATTGTCACCCACCCCGGCGGTGCCACCAGTGACAGCCCCCGATGACAGCCAGGAGCAGGAGCAGGAACAGGAGGGTCCTGCCGACATTCACAGCCACTGCTGGGGACAGAGGGGACACATTGGGGTCACCCTGAACTGCAGGGGCCCTGAACCCCCCAGCAACCCTGTGTGACCCCACCTGTGACCCAGGGTGAGCCAGGTGTCACCTCCAGGGCCAGCTCAGGGCTGAGTGCCCGGAACACGCGGTGCCCATCCTGTCCCAGCTGGTTGGCGGCCACGCACTGGTAGGTGCCCGAATGTCCCACATCGATGTCCCTGAGCTCCAGGAGGGGACCCTGGGCCACCTGCTGCCCGTTGTGCAGCCAGGTGAAGGTGACTGGGGCTGAGCCCACCTGCACTGAGCAGCGCAGGGTCACATTGTCACCTGCACGCACCTGCTGTGACAGGGGACCGGGGGTGATGGTGGCATTGGCCACGGGCACTGCGGGGACAGAGACAGGGCTGGCACCTTTCAAGGTGGGATGGGGGTGCAGTGGGTGGGGTCATCACCAGCCCGAGGGTCCTGCTCACCCAGGACGGTGACATTCAGGGGGTCACTCTCGGCCACGCTGTCCCTGTCGCTGACCCGGCACCGGTACTGGCCGCTGTCATTGTCCCCAACGTGGCGCAGCTCCAGGTGGGGGCCGGTGCCCAGCAGTGCCCCCGAGCCCTCCCGATTCCATGAGAAGGACAGGGGACCTGTTCTTATGGCCACTGCACAGCTCAGCACCAGGTGTTCCCCGAGTGCCACCTGACCCCACGGGGCTGCACTGACAGTGACACCCCCGAGGGCGGGACCCCTGCGGGAGAGTGGGACACCAGGGGACAGTGAGGGACCCGGGGGGGTGTCAAGGAGTGGCAGGGGATTTCCAGTGAGGGAGAGGGGTGCAGAGATTAGGGGAGGGGGGCTTAGAAAGGAACCCCGAGGGATGATAAGGGGGTCAGGGAGGGAACACCTGGAGAGGGAGGTGGGCAACTCCAGGACGGTTACGGGACCATGGGAGGGGATGGTGAGACTTGGGCAATGTGCAGAGACCTCAGAGAGGGGTGGAGGGACCCAGGGATGAGGGAGGGGACCCAACGAAGGATGGAGGGAAACACAAGCCAGGAATGGGGGGAGCTTAGGAGAGGCCCGGGGCAGCGATGGCAGGACACAGAAAATGCACAAGGGAACGATGAGGGTACCCCTGTACGGGCTGGAGGTCCCGGGGAGAGACCCGAGAAAGGACGGGGGGGGGCAGGGAGGGATCTGGAAAAGGTTGGGTGCCCCAGAGCAGGTGTCAGGGAGGGCTGGAGGGTGCCAGGCAGTATAATGGACCCGAGGCATCTGTGAGGGCTCCCCGTGCCCATCCCTGCACTCACTGCACACCATGACAAGGAGCCGGTTGCTGCTCTTCTGCACTGACCCCTCCTGGGAGTGCACCTCACAGCCATAATTCCCCGAGTGGGAGACCCTCACAGTGGGCAGCAGCAGCTGCGGGGACTCCTGTGGGCCCCCCACCACCTGCCCATCCTGGTAGAACACGTGCAGGAGGGGGGCTTGGGGCCGCAGGGGGCTGGGGGTGCTGAGGCAGCTGAGAGTCAGGGGGGACCCCTCAGTGAGCTCGCGGGGACCCTCCAGCTCTGGCGCCGAGAAGAGCTCTGGGAAGGAGAGGAGAGGTGAGGACTGTGAGTCTGAGTGCACTGGGAAGTGGCTTTGGGAGTGTCAAGATATTGGAGTTCCAGCCAATAGTGGGTGCTCACCATGCACTGTCACTCTCACTGCTGCTGACCGTGACTGCCAGGACCCCACCAAGCCCTCACATCTGTAGCGGCTGCTGTGGTGCAGCTGCAGAGGTGAAAGGGACAGCTCAGTCCCCTTGAGGGACATCCCGAGATCCTTCTCCTCCCGGTAAAATCGCACCCTGGTGAGATGGTTGTCCTGCCGGCACCGGCAGCGCAGTGTCAAGGTGTCCCCCTCCAGCAGTGCCCGCGCTGGCACCTGCAGCACCAGCTGGTCTGTGGGACAGGAATGTCACATCTCACTGATGAGACTGGTCTGAGGTGGGTGCCCATAGCACTGGGGACATGTGGGTGCTCTGGGGTGCTCTGGGGTGCACTGGGATGTCCCTGTGTGCAGGGGACTGGCTCTTGTCACACGAGGGGCGTGAGGCCATCCACGGAATGGAGCCCACCCTTACCGCTCTGGGGCCCCCATGATCATTAAAAGTCTCCCCTCACCATCTAAGACTGTCAAGGGGGAACTGTGCCCAGTGCCTGGTCTGTCACATGTGTAGGTGCCACTCTCAGTGACACTGAGGCGGTCCTGTCCCTTCTGCCACCAACGCTGCCGGTACTTGTACTAGATGGTGGCACCGGCAGTCCCCGAGCCCTGGCAGGTCAATGTCACCCGGTCCCCACACCACTGCTGGCCTCCAGGAGGGTTCCACCAGGAGCTGGGTCGTCTGGGCACCTGCGGGTGACAGGGGACACCAGCCTGCCAGGGCCAGTGTGGGGCTGGGGACAGCAGTGTGGGGACATGGCATCCCCTGAGTACTCACCAGCGAGGCCGAGGGTCTGGGCTGGAAGGGAGAAGGGACAGGGCTCAGAGGGGGTGTCACCATGGGGACAGAGGCACATGGGGTACAGGGTGTGGTGGCTGTCCCCAATGTGTCCCCGTGGGGACAGATGCTCTTGTGGGAAAGTGTGTGGGTGGTCCCCAAAAGTCTGGAGAGGCAGGGGGACATGTCTGTGTCACAGCCACCTATGTACCACATCCATGTGGCACCGACACCTTGGGAACAGGGACACTGAGGCCACCCCGGGCTGAGGCAGAACATGGGGACAGTGTGGACACTCTGGGCATGAGAACACCACGGACACAGCCCATGCTGGCCCAGGTCACCCCCACCTGCTCATGATCCCATCCCCATGATCCCATCCCCATGGCCACATCCTCACCATTCTTGTCCCTGCATCCCAGTTCCCTTGTCCCTATCCCCGGAGCTGCCTGAGCCCAAAGGTGCCAGTCCCCACATTCCTGTCCCCCATCCCCATCACCAAATTCCTGCCCCCTCTTCCTGTCCCCAAAGCCACCCTACATCCCCAGACACACCCAGTTCCACTGTGGGTAACATGGACTGGCTCTGCTGGCAATGGGGACCTCAGGGGACCCCACAGCCCCCTGTGCCCCCTTCCTTCCCGATCCCCAGGGTGTCAGGCCTGTGCCCAGGGCACTCACCCCACAGGAGCAGTGCCACCTTCCCGGCCATCCCGGTGTCCCCAGCCATGTGCACTGGCTATCACTCGCTGCTGTGGCCACCGCTCCCCTGGCTGGCGGCTCTTCGGATGATGGGGAAGGAAGCGAGGTCAGGTCTCGACCTCATGCGTAGGTGGCCCTTGGTGGGGGCAGGGTGGGGACAGTCTGGGGACCGCCTGGGGACACGGGTGGGTGGGACAAAATGGGTCATGGTGTTCCCAGGAGGTGGGAATTTGGTGGTTTTGGGGCGGCAGGAATGGGGTCACTGGTAAATGGGGTCCTGAGGAGGGGGAATATCCGGCAATGGGGGTCCCATGGGAATGAGCGTCTCCATACCTGGGGGGACTCAGGGATGAGAGTCCCAGGGGAATGTGGGCTCCAAGGATTTGAGTTCATGGGATGGGGGAATGGTGGGTCCTAGGAAGATTTCAGGGGATGGAATGAAGGAGAAGGGGTTCCTTGGGAATGGGGTGCTGGGCCATGGAGATCCTAGGGAATGTCAGTGTTGGGATGGGGGCTGCAGAGAGAGTGGGACATAAGGAATGGAGGTCCCATGTTTCTGTTCCCGGGGGAATGGGGGTGCCAGGGATGGTCAGTGGCTGGGTGAGCCCATGGGTTGCAGCTCCTTCCCTGGGTGCTTCAGATTTTGGGGTGACCCAGAGCCAGCACCACCCCCACATGGGGCTGGTGTCCAGGGGTCACCCCAGACAGATTCTGAGCTGCTCTGGGTCTGTGTCCCCCATCCTCCAGTGATTTTTCCCTCTCTTTATTCCATTTCCATCATTTTACCCCTCAATTTCACAACTCCCCAGTTTGTGCCTTGTTGGTCCTTGGGGGCACCTGGAGCAGGGAACAGGCTGGGGAAAGCAGGGGTGAGGGGTCTGCAGGAAGGGCTGGGGAGGCTGTGGGGGATGGGGGAGTACAGCTTTTACCCCCCAACACTTTCAGTTTCTGTCTCCCGCAGCAGAAGGAAAGGCCATTTGACACCTATCTCACATGTGGGGGAAGGGTTCTGTCCTTAGGGGGCACATCCAGGGGGCTTCTTTCCCGGGGGGATCCTGTCCCAGGGGGGACACGTGCTGGGGAAGAGGGTCTGGTCATGGAGCTTGACAGCTTTGGAGGGGTCCAGACTTCTCCATTCTTGCCCGTCCCCTGCAGGATCTGAGACAGCAAGAGCAGCTGGGGAATGGAACCCTGAGCAGGAAGGAGGTCCCAAACTCCTGCTCCTTGAAGCCAGTGGCCATCCAAGGGTGGGGCCCAGCCATGGCCCAGCCCCACTGCACAGGTATGGCCATTGCCTAGCCTTGCTCTAGCCAGCCCCAGGTGGCAGCCAGCACCTGAGGGTCCTCCCTGCCCCCTTGGCTTTGATTCTGGCAGCTTCAGAGCTGCTGCAGAGGTGAGAATTCTGTGTGGGCAGAAAAGGCCCGCCTGTGGTTTGGTCAGCTCTGCAAGAAGCACAAAACCCAAAGGGAGCTCAAGCATTGTCTCTGTGAGGGCCTTTGATGGTTTTCAGAGCAGGGCTGGCTGGAAACCCCCCCTGCAGGGGCAGCTGTGGGGGAACCAGCCTGGAAATGCAGCAATTGATCCTTTGTTCCTCTTTGTAAGGGACAGAGAGAACCACAAAACTACTGCAAATCGCACAACAATATGCCAACAACCTTTCTGGGATCCTGCTTCTTGAACAAAATCTGGAGCCTTGAGGCACCTCATGGAAAGAATGCTTGGATTCCGACTTTGCCCAAAAAAATAGAGAGAAAAGTGTGGATGTATCGGTCAGTGGCTCTCCCCGTGCCCGTGGTGGGGCTGTGGGGAGTGACCCTGTGTGGATTCCAGGTGGCTCCAAAGCTGCTCCATCCCTGCCCTCCTCACCTGAGTGAAAGCCTGAGGGTTTGCAGGAATTGTGGTGTAAAGCCACCAGAGGTGCTGCTGTGCACTCAAAACCTGCCTGGGGTCAGGTGCTGCCTTCCTTCCATTGGGGATCATGGAGAGCGGTCACGGGTGTTGTGAAGGGCATGGGTCTGGCCCCGGGACTCTGCCAGTGGGCACTGGGATCCAACCTGCTGCCTTGGTGGCTTCTGCCCACTGCCGGTGGTGGTGCTGGGACTGATTGGTGCCCGTGAGTTTGCAAAAGGAGCGATTTCCCCTCCTCCCTCCCGTCCGAGGCCGCCATGGCCCCTGAGGGGATGGAACTGGACTGGGGCGCCCCCTGCTGGGCGGGAGTGCTCCCTGCAGCGACCCCTGATGGCCGCGGTTATAACTGCCACAAAAACCAACAGCCCTGAGCGGGAGGGAAAGTTCTGGGTTTGTGTTGTTCATTCTGTTGTTCATTCTGTTCTATTCTGCTTTATAAATTTCAGAGTAAGGAGCTGTTATTCCTTTCCTTGCACTATTGCCTTGAAGCCCCATGATTTTTGAAATTTAAAAAATTTTAGAGATAGGTTTTCTTTCTATTCCAGGAATGCTTCCAATTTCCTTTGCAGCTATTTTTCATTTAAATTAGTTGTCAAATCCTTACTTCCAGACTGGATGGGACAGACACCTTTAGAGCAGGCATGGCCAGGGACTTGGCCACCTTTTAAGCCTGCTGGGCCACCAAGGGCCCTTTAACCAAATGGCACTTCTGGTCATGTGATTGCTCAGGAGATGGCTTTGTCAGAGGGCACACTGTCCCCAGTGTGCCATGGCTGACAGACTGGTGGACAGACAGGGCCCTCTCTCACTAAAAGCAGGGCCTGACCCACCCCTGCCACACACAGGTGTTGCAAAATATCTCCAGTTATTAAACTTTTCCTGTCTCTGACAACCCAACCTGTGCCATGGCCTGATCCCAACTGCCCTGTGAAAGGCAGAGGCTCAGCAACACCAACAGTGCCTTTGTGCCATCATCTTGTGGGAAACAGGGCAGAGGAGGTATTTGGGACAGGGGACAAGAGAATCCAGAGCCCCCTGAAGGCCACTTTGGCAATCAGAGCAAGGAAGGTCCTGGGCCTTGCCAGGTTCCTCTTGTGGAGGAAACATGCTGGGGACAGTGTCTGGGATTTGTTCCTTTTTAGTGGCTTTCCCTGAAAATCGTTCCTTGTGCGACAATTTATACTCTCAACAATGCAGCTGTTGCTGTTGGTTTTATTCTCTCTCATTGCTGTTGGGATCTTTGTGCCTCCACGGCGAGTGGGAGGGGCAGTTTTTTCTGACAGCACACACATGAGTGTGTGCCCATGGGTGGGGACCCTCAGTGCCCCCCAGATTCCCCCAGTGTCACAGCACATTCCCATAGACATCACCAGGTTCCTGCAGTCGCCCCTGGGGTCCCCGCAGCTCCGCGTAGGTCACCTGGGGATCCTGGAGGGTGGTGGCATGAGAGGACGCTGCGAGAGACACGGGCTGTGGGATCTGGGTGGGGTGACACTTGTGGGTGACATGTCCCTCTGTGTGTGTCCCCACTGTACTCAACCCCTGCCCTCTTGGTGACTACGATGTGTGTGTACAGCACCTCCCCCTCCTCTGGGGGGGTCAGGGGATCTGGGGGGGCCCTGAGGGAACACAGGGGATGTGGGGAAGGGAATGGGAGGGTTTGGGAGATTGGGATATAAAAAAGAGAGTGTGGTTTGATCCTCCCACTCACCTTTCCTGCTGCTTCCTGGCAGCTGCAGAGGAAAGAGGGGAGGGGTGACTGTCGGGTCCCCAGGGCTCTAAATCCTCTCAGGATTCCCGAACTCCCATGGGACCCTCAATTTCTCACAGGACCGCCAAGCTTCTCTGAAGCCCTCAAGAATTCATGAACCTCTCCAGCGCCCCCGACAAACTCAGCCTCGAGAACCCAAAGCCCGGATGGGACAGAGACCCCCAGACACGCCCAGGGCCCCTGAAAGAACCCCCAACATCTCTGCAGGACCCTCCAGTGTCCCCCCAAACCTTCCAGGACCCCCAGGCAAGGTCACATCTCTGGGGCTGTGGGTGCTGCCCTATCGTTCCCCAACTCTGGGGGCCTCTACAGCTCCCTGGGAGCCCTGTCCCCCCATTGTCACCCACCCACACGGTGTCACTGGTACCAGGCCACAATGACACCCACAAGCAGGAGCAGGAAGAAGAGGGCCCCACCGACCCCTGCGGCCACTGCAAGAAACAGACTCTGATGTGTCCCCCATTCCCCCATGGGTTCTGCACCTCAGGTGACCTTGTGTGATCCACCTGTGTCCCTGTAACACTGTGTTTTCACCGTCAATTCCAGCTCAGGGCTGAGTGCCTGGAACACGCGGTGCCCGTCCTGTCCCAGCTGGTTGGTGGCCACACACTGGTAGGTTCCCGAATGTCCCACATCAATGTCCCTGAGCTCCAGGAGGGGACCCTGGGCCACCTCCTGCCCGTTGTGCAGCCTGGTGAAGGTGACAGGGGCTGAGCCCACCTGCACCATGCAGCGCAGGGTCACGTTGTCACCTGGGTGCACCTGGTGTGACAGGGGACCGGGGGTGATGGTGGCATTGGCCACGGGCACTGTGGGGACACAGACAGGATTGAGGCCATAGGGAGAGGTTGGCAGCCAGTGAGGGGGGATAGGGACAATGGGGATGGGGGTGATGGGGAATGTCGGGGATGGGGTCACATCAGGGATGGGTGAGGGGACTGAGGCAAAGGTGGGGGCACACAAGAAAGGGGAACATGGACGTCCCCAGCCATGGAACCCGAGGCATCTGTGGGGGCTCCCCATGCCCATCCCCGCACTCACTGTGCACAGTGACGTGGAGCCGGGCGCTGCTCTTCCGCATGGCCCCACCCTTGGAGTGCACTTGGCAGCTGTAATTCCCATAGGGGGAGACCCCCACGGTGGGCACCAGCAGCTGCAGGGACCCCTGCAGGCCCCCCACCACCTTCCTGTCCCAATAGAATATGTGCAGGAGGGGGGCTTGGGGCCGCAGGAGGCTGGGGGTACTGAGGCAGCTGAGAGTCTGGGGGGAACCCTCAGTGGGCTGGGAGGCCCCCCCCCAGCACTGGGACCATGAAGAGCTCAGGGAAGGAGAGGGGAGGTGAGGACTGTGACTCTGAGTCCATTGGGAAGTGGCTTTGGGGGTGTCAGAAGATTGAAGTTGCAGCCGTGGGGGTGCTCACCACGCACTGTCACTGTCACTGGTGCCGACTGTGCCCACGGTGATACTTTGGAGTCCACCCAGCCCCTGCAACTGTGGGGGCCACTGTGGTGCAGCTGCAGGGGGGACAGTGACAGCTCGGTCCCATTGAGGGACCTCCCCACCTCCTTGTCCCAATTGTAGAATTGCACTCCAGTGACCGGCATGTCCCGCCAGCGCCGGCAGCGCAGTGTCACTGTACACCCCTTCAGCAGCTCTCACGACGACACCTGCAGAACCAACCGGGCTGCCAGACACGGGGGTCCTGTCACACCAGGGGTCCCAATTTCATGGGGATCCCCCCATGGGATCACACTCAGAGCACCAGGGATGTCCAATTCCAACATGGGTTCCCCCACACTGGGATGCTCTGGGATGCTCACCATGCACTGTCCCTGTCACCGGTGCGGACTCCTCCCACTCCAAATATCCCACCTGGCCCTTGCAGTTTTATCGGCCACTGTGGTTCAGCTGCAGAGGGGAGAGGGACAGCTCAGTCCCATTGTGGAGCCCTTCCAGTTCCTTCCCCTCACGGTAGAAGGACACCGAGGTGACCGGGTTGTTCCATCGACCCCGGCAGCGCAGTGTCACCGTGTCCCCCTCCAGTAGTGCCCGTGCTGGCACTTGCAGCACCAGCCAGTGTGGGGGACAGAGAGGGCCTCTCAGACCTGATGGCACCGGGATCTCCCTGTTGTGTCATAACAAGTGCATCAGGGGGTCCCAATTACCACATATTTTACCCAACTCTGGGATGGCCTGGGATGTCCCCAGAGCAGGGGACAGGCTCTGGTGACACAGGAGGTGACCCATGGAGCAGAGCACACCCAGAGCCCTTGAGGTCTCTGTGGGTGCCAGGCTGGGGACACCCAAACCCCACACACCGTCTAAGAAGTTCACAGGTGGGCTGAGCCCAGTGCCGGGACTGTCACACCTGTAGGTGCCACTCTGGCTGACAGTGACGTGGTCCTGTCCCTGCTGCCCCCAGCGCCGCCCATCCTTGTACCAGGTGATGGCTTTGGCAGCCCCCAAGCCCTGGCAGGTCAGTGTCACATGGTCCCATAGCACCGCTGGCATCCAGGGGGGCTCCACCAGGAGCTGGGTGGTCTGGGCACCTGTGGGTGACGGGACACCAGCCTGCCAAGCCCAATGTGGGGCTGGGGACAGCGGGGTCAGGCCATGGCATCCCCTGAGGACTCAACAGTGAGGCCGAGGGTCTGGGCTGGAAGGGAGAAGGGACAAGGCTCAGTGGGGATGGCACCATGGGGACAGCATTTCTTGTGGGAAAGTGTGTGTGGGTGGTTTCCAAACAA
Source organism: Melospiza melodia melodia (assembly GCF_035770615.1). Taxonomy (NCBI): domain Eukaryota; kingdom Metazoa; phylum Chordata; class Aves; order Passeriformes; family Passerellidae; genus Melospiza; species Melospiza melodia. Next base: position 6,902,292 of record NC_086218.1, on the reverse strand, counting down.
TTTTGAGTGGAGGGAGACATGCATGTGTCACAACAACCCGTGCCCCACATCCCTGTGGCACAGACATCTTGGGAACAGGGACACTGAGGCCACCCTGGACTGAGGCAGAACATGGGGACACTGTGGACACTCTGGGCATGAGGACTCCACAGACACAGCCCATGCTGGCCCAGGTCACCCCACCAGCTCATGATCCCATCCCCATGGCCACATCCTCACTGTTCTTGTCCCCTTCTGTCCCTGCATCCCAGTTCCCTTGTCCCTATGCCCAGAGCTGCCTGAGTCCAAAGGTGCCAGTCCCCACATTCCTGTCCCCACATCCCCATCCCCAAATTCCTTCCTCCCTGTTCCTGTCCCCAAAGCCACCCTATATCCCTAGTTCCACCCAGGTCCGTGTGTAACATGGACTGGCACTGCTGGCATTGGGGACTTCAAGGCAGCCCATAGGCCTCCTGTTCCCCTCCCCTCCCTATACCTGGCGTGTCAGGCCTGTGCCCAGGGCACTCACCCCATAGGAGCAGCGCCTCCTTCCCGGCCATCCCGGTGTCCCCAGCCATGTGCACTGGCTGTCACTCGCTGCTGTGGCCACCGCTCCCCTGGCTGGCGGCTCTTTGGATGAAGGGGAAGGAATGGAGGTCACATCTCAACCTTATGCGTAGGTGGCCCTTGGTGGGGGCAGAGTGGGGACAGGCTGGGGACACGGGGGGGACAAGGCTGCGTAGTCTGAGGACATTATGGGGGATGGTGTTGCCAGGAGTGGGGGGCTCAGGGGATGTGGGGAACCAAGGATGGGTGTCCAGGAGTATAGGGCACCAGGGGAATTGGATCTCCATGCCTGGGTGGTTCCAGGGCTGGGGGTGGTGTGGAAACATGTTTCCCAGGGATTTGGGGTCATGGCATGTTGGTGCCAGGGTTTGGGGTTCAGAGGGAAAAGGAGATCCTCAGGAACAGGGGTTCTGGGGGAAGAAGTAGCGCATGGGATGGCATGAAGGCAATGGGGGTGCTGGGCAAATGCCCTCCTGGGATGGGGGTCTTCAGGGACAAGAGACCAAGGCAATGGGGATCCCATGGTTGGGTTCCCAGGAGAATGGGGGTGCCAGGGATGGGCAATGTCTGGGTGGGCACAGGGATCAAAGCTGCTTCCGGGATTGCCTCAGATTTTGGGGTGACTCAGAACCCAGCACATTCCCCACAGTGCTCATGGCCAGGGGGGCAACCAAAGGTTGTCCTGGGAGGTTCTCGATCTCTGCCTCACACACTCCTGGGCTTTTTCCTGTCACTCCCATTTCGTGGCTCAGCGACCTCAGCAAACATGTGCTGACCATTTGGCTGAGACAAAATTACACATCCATAGAATAAAGGCAAGAATCTTTTCCCATACCATTATTTTCCCAATACAAAATAAATCAAACTCACAAGGTAAAAAATTAGCTGGTTTATAGAATACTTTGAATCATTGCTTTCCCAACAAGTCACTCACAATGAAAACACAAACAAATCACAAAGAAATGAGATTTTTTTTTTCTCCCTGTAGGAGCCCCTTGCTGCATCCAACAGCAGCATTTGCTTGTGGATACCACAGAGTGCGTGGAATCTCCCTGAGTATCCAACAGCACCACGGGATTGTTCCCTGCCTGCTTGGCAGTAACCCAGCCCTTAAGGAAGCCTTTTGTTGAGCTGTATTTAGGAATTATCCCAATTTATCTCATTCCCACCCTGAAACTTGAATGACTTCCCATGGATTCAGCTGACAAAAGGGGAGAAGCTCTGCCCATCCTTGGGACAGTGTACAGGAATCTGTGGAAATGCCCCTGTGTGCCTCAGGGTCAGATTCCCTGGTAAATCCACTCCAGCCTGCCCTGAATTCCCCTGCCTGGACACTGCCTGCTCCTGCTGTGACACGACTGTTCCCCAGCTCCTCGTGTGCAACCCCTGCTCAATATTTCCACACTTTCTCCTCTCTGCTGGTGTGCACATCCAGAATGCAAACATTCTTTCTTGGAGGTCCCAAAGGGCTGCAGGTTTTCTTCAAGAAGGAGGGTCCAGGTCAGGTTGTTGAGCAGATTGTTGTTGTCTTTGCAGTAGCTCTGGGGCTCTCTCAGTCCCTTGCTGAGAGGGAAAAAATGATCAATTGCCACATTTCTGGACTGGTTGCCACACAGCTGCCCTTGCATGAGTGTTTCCAGCCAGTCCTGCTCTGACAACCATCAAAGGCCCTCACAGATCTTGCTTGATCTCTATTTGGGTTTTGCGCTTCTTGCAGGGCTGAGCAAACCACAGGCAGGCCTTTGTCTACCACAGAATTCTCACCTCTGCAGCAGCTCTAAAGCTGCCAGAATCAAAGCCAAGGGGCCAGGGGGGACCCTCAGGTGCTGGCTGCCACCTGGGGCTGGCCAGAGCAGGGCTGGGCAATGGCCATCCCTGTGCAGTGGGGCTGGGCCATGGCTGGGCCCCAGCTTTGCATTGACAGGGGTCCCCAGGATGTGCCACCCCTGGGACAGGCACCCAGCCAGGAATGTGCAGGGACATTTCTGGAAGTGCCACACCAGGAACAGGACACCCCATGCCAGGATGTGTCACCCCCGGGACTGGTTTCCCCCAGGTCATCCCCACAACAGGGACCTCACAGAGCAGGGCCCTCCCGGATGTGCCCTCCCAGGACAGACACTGCCTCCCTTTGCCCTCTGACTCTCAGCACAAATGGCCTCTTCCTTTTTGTCTAGGAAAAAGAAAGTGAAAGTGTTGAGGGGGCGCAGCCCGACACCTCCATCCCCCACAGCCTCCCCATCCTTTCCTGCAATCCTTGCTCCCAATTATCCCCCTCCCCTGGCTCCCTCCAATGCGTTCCCGGCTCAGGTGCTTCCTGGGATTGCTGAGCCAGGAACTGGGGTTCAGGGGACATGGCATAAAAGTGAGGAAAATAAGGAAGAAAACAGAAATAAAGAAAGAAAAATTCAAGGGCAGGGGAGGGCACAGAAGCAGAGCTACCCAGGACCCCCATGTGCTACCTGCACAAGGAATGAGCATCCCAAGGGGGCAGCACTTGGCTACGGGTCACCCCAAAATCTGAGGCATCCAGGGAAGGAGCTGTGACCCCCATGCCCCCCCAGCCACTTCCCATCCCTGGCACCCCTATTCAGTTGGGACCCCAATCATGGGAATCTGATTTCCTTTTGTCCCTCCTTCCCTAAAACCCCTTCCCTGGACTGCAGTTCCTCACGATCTCCTACCCCAAAGAACCCCATCCTGGTAATTCCAGTCCCTGGGAGCCCCATTCCCTTGGGGACATTGATTCCACCAGGGCCCCCATTCTCACAGGGTTCCCCTTTCCCCTAGCACCTCCATCCCTTGGCCCCCATCCCATGATCACAAATCCCTGGAGGCTATATTGTTCTGGCACCCTCATTCCCAAGTCTGAGTCCATCCATCCACTGGGACCCCCATTCCCATGGGACCCCATCCCTGGGCACGCCATTCCTCTGGACACCTATTTCTGGCTCCCTACACCACCTCAGGCTCCAAATTGTGGCCCCACCATGTCCAACCATCACCCCCATGTCCCACAAGGTCCCCACCCTGCCCCCATCCTGTCCCCAGCCTGCCCCCCCCCCCCCAAGGGCCACCTACATGTGGGGACGGACGTGACCTCGCTTCCTTCCCCTTCATCCGAAGAGCCGCCAGCCAGGGGAGCGGTGGCCACAGCAGCGAGTGACAGCCAGTGCACATGGCTGGGGACACCGGGATGGCCCGGAAGATGGCACTGCTCCTGTGGGGTGAGTGCCCTGGGCACGGGCCTGACACCCTGGGGATGGGCCCTGGTGAGGCAGAGACTAGTGGGGAGGGGGCATAAGGGGGCTGCAGGGTCCCCTGAGGTCCCAAAAGGCCGCAGAGCCAGAGCATGAGGTGACCAGGGCTGTGGGGACAGGAGAGGGGGGACAATAATGGGGGGACAGGGATTTGGGGAACTATCATGGGGCTGGTGGGGGTGACCACTGCAACCACTGCTGAGTCTCCATTTCTGGGTGTCCAGTGTGTCCCCATATCCTAACTGTGCAAGGGCTAGCCGGTGTGTCTCTGTCCCCAAGGGGTACTTGCCACACTATGACAGTTTAGGGACAGCCCCCACACCCAGTCCCTCACTTTCAATGTCCCTGTGATGCCACCCTCATCCAGCCCTGTCCCTTCTCCCTTCCAGCCCAGACCCTCGGCCTCGCTGGTGAGTCCTCGGGGGATGCCATGGCCCTTCCTGCTGTCCCCAGCCCCACACTGGCCCTGGCAGGCTGGTGTCCCCTGTCACCCACAGGTGCCCAGACCACCCAGCTCCTGGTGGAGCCCCCCTGGAGGCCGGCGGTGCTGTGGGACCGGGTGACATTGACCTGCCAGGGCTTGGGGACTGCCCGTGCCACCATCTGGTACAAGGATGGGCAGCGCTGGGGGCAGCAGGGACCAGACCACTTCACTGTCACCGAGAGTGGCACCTACACGTGTGACAGACCTGGCACCGGGCTCAGCCCCCCCATGAAAGTCTCAAATGGTGAGAGGGGTTTGGTTGTCTCCAGCCTCGCTCCTGCAGGGACCTCAAGGTCTCTGGGTGTGCTCTGCTCCATGGGTCCCCTCCTGGTGTGACCAGAGCCCATCCCCTGTACGCGGGGATATCCCAGAGCATCTCAGAGTGGAGGGATCCCAGTTCTGGATTCAGGGAACCCTGCTGCACTGGATGTGTTTCAGTTCGAGGGTCCTTGAGAAAATTGAATGCCACAGGTGTCCTAAGACTCCCATGTTCCACAGCCCGACTGGTGCTGCAGGTGCCGGCGCAGGAGCTGCTGGAGGGGGACACGGTGACACTGCGCTGCCGGCGCTGGGAGAACATGTCGGTCACTGGGGTGCGATTCTACCATGGGGACAAGGAGGTGGAGAGGTCCCTCAGTGGGACCGAGTTGTCCCTGTCCCCTCTGCAGCTGAACCACAGCGGCCGCTACAGCTGCAGGGGCCGGGTGGACTCCAAGGTGGCACTGTGGGTGCACTCGGCTTCAGTGACAGTGACAGTGCACGGTGAGCATCCCACAGCCACAACCCTGACACCCTCACAGTCCCTCCCCAGGGATTCAGGCTCACAAATCTCCCTCCCCTCTCCTTCCCAGAGCTCTTCTCAGTGCCGGTGCTGGAGGGTCCCCCTTATCTTATTGTGGGATCCCCCCTCACTCTCAGCTGCCTCAGCACCCCCAGCCCCCTGCGGCCCAGAGCCCCCCTCCTGCACGTGTTCTACCGGGATGGGCAGGTGGTGGGGGGCCCGCAGGGGTCCCCGCAGCTGCTGGTGCCCGCCGTGGGTTTGTCGCACTCGGGGAATTACAGCTGTGAGGTGCAATCCGAGGGGGGGGCCGTGCGGAAGAGCAGCGCCCGGCTCCGCGTCACGGTGTGCAGTGAGTGTGGGGATGGGCACGGGGAGCCCCCACAGCCTGCTCAGGCACCCCTGCCCCGTCTGGGGATCCCCATAACTACCCGGGTCCCCTAACCTTTTCTGGGTACCTCATCAGATCCCCTAGCCCTATGTGGCAACCCCCATCTTTCTGGTAATCTTTTTCCACATCCCCTCATTCCTGCTTGGGTCACCCTCTGTGTCCCCCCATTCCTCACTGGGATCCCTTCATCTGTCCCTGATTCAACCTCAGCCCTCTCTGATCTCCCTCCATGGTCGTCAGGTCTCACCATTCCCTCCCTGGTTTTACATACTCTTCCTGGTGTCTCCCCATCTTCCTCTCCAGGTTACTCATCCTTGAGGCCTCCATCATTCCTTGGGGTCCCGTTCCAAGCCCCCCTCCTATCTCTGTGCCTCCTTTTCCTCACTGGGGTCCCACTTCCCCTCTCCCATCCCTCCCCACCACGGGTCTCTCACTGTTCCCTGGTGTCCCCCCATCCAAGGGGTCCCACCGTTGGTGGTGTCCCTGTCAGTGCAGTCCCCAGGGGACAGGTGGCATGCAGGGACTGACTGGTCCTGAGCTATGTGGTGGCTGTGGGTCCCCTGTCCTTCTCCTGGCAGTGGGAGGGCTTGGGGGCACTGCTGGGAACCGGCCTGGAGCTGTGCCATGTTGGGGACAATGACAGCGGCCAGTACCGGTGCCGGGTCAGCGACAGGGACAGCGTGGCTGAGAGTGACCCCCTGAATGTCACCATCCTGGGCAAGCAGGACCCTCGGACTGGGGGTGACCCCTCCCATGGCACCCCCATCCCACCTGCCCAGTGCCAGCCCTGTCTCTGTCCCCACAGTGCCCGTGGCCAATGCCACCATCACCCCTGGTGCCCTGTCACACCAGGTTTATGCCGGTGACCCCATGACCCTGTGCTGCTCAGTGCAGGTGGGCTCAGCCCCTGTCACCTTCACCTGGCTGCACAATGGGCAGGAGGTGGCCCGGGGTCCCCTTCTGGAGCTTGGAGCTGTTGATGTGGGACATTCGGGCACCTACCAGTGCGTGGCCACCAACCAGCTGGGACAGGACGGGCACCGCGTGTTCCGGGCACTCAGCCCAGAGCTGGTCCTGGAGGTGACACCTGGCTCACCCTGGGTCACAGGTGGGGTCACACTGGGTCACACGGGGGGTGCAGGACCCCTGGGCTTCTGGGTGACCCCAATGTGTCCCTCTCTGTCCCCAGCAGTGGCTGTAGGGCTCAGTGGGTCCCTGCTGTTCCTGCTCCTGCTCCTGGCTGTCATTGGGTGCTGTTACCAGTGGCACTGCTGTGGTGGGTCACAATACGGGGGGATGGGGTTCCCAGGGATTGGGGTGAAGCCCCCCAGGTTATGGGCGCCATAGGGTGGCACCAACAGCTCCTGACGGGAGAAACTGATCCTGCAGAGACCTCAGCTTGGGGTCCTGGGAGCTGTTGGAGGGTCCTGCAGGGATGTTGGTGATTCTATCAGGGGTCCCCCTTTCTGCCAGGCTCGGGGTTCTCGGGGCTCAGGGTGTTGGTGCAAGTGGGGTGGTTCAGGGATATTAGTGGGGGCATCAGGGATACTGGGGTGCCTGGGGAGAATTGTGTGTCTGGTGGTGGTTCAGCATTCCCAAGGGGGGATGGGGGCCCCTGGGTCTCCAAAGTCACCCCTCCAGTTTTCCTTTGCAGATGCCAGGAAGCACCAGGAAAGGTGAGTGCAGCCTCCAGCCATGATACACCTTTTACCCAAACTCCCAGCACCTCCCATCCCCTTCCACACACCTCCTTATTCCCACAGGGCCCACCCAGAGCCCCTGGCACCCCCAGTGGAGGATCCTCAGTCAATGTACATGGAGCTGCAAAGGCAACCGTGGGAATGCAGCGACATCTATGACAATCTACACCAAAAGTTGTGATGCTCTGGGAAGCGGGAGGCACCTGGTGACACGGGGGGTGGTCCCTCCATGGCTCCTGTGGTTGCCCATCCTTCCAAGGGAGGTGGTCATGGCCCAGGGGGAGGCTACACACAGGGAACCCTCTAATCCCCATTTCCTCTCCCAGTACCCCCAAGGGCTCCCCCATTCCTTTGCTCGTACCTGCAGGGGCTCCCCAGCCCCATCCAAGTGCCCAAGTACCCTCAGGGACTGCCCCATTCTCTCCCCACAGTGCTTGCAGTACACACAGGGCTTCCCCATTCCCCCTCCCACTACCCCTGTCCCATCCTGCTGTAAAAGGGGGAGTCGGGGAGGATTCTTGCTGACAGGATTCTCAGATGAAAATGAAGCACAAACATGGCAATATTACATGAGAGAACTGTTTATTGAAAAAGGAGGGTAAATGTTCTTACCAAAGGGGGAGAGAAAGGAGTAGAAAGGGAAAAGGATAGAGAGAGAAACAGAAGACAGGACAGCTTTACCACAAGAAGCTCAGGCGCTCTGTGGGCATCAGCTCAGCAGATGGGCGAGCTGCAAGCCAGGGCGAGCCCACATGGCTTTTGTGAGTGGCTGGGTGTGATTTCCAAGGACGGCACCTGCGTGTCTCTGGCATGGGCGAGCGATGGCTGCAGGCTGGCTGCTGCGGGCTGGCTGCGGGCTGGTGCTGCAGCACTGGTGGCTCTGGGCTGGCTGCCGCAGGCTGGGGCTGCGGTGGGCAGGTGCAGCAGGCTCGGGGCTGTGGGCAGCATGGGAAACGCGGCAGAGGCAGCGGGTGGGTGCAGGCAGCATCTGCTCCATTGGGGAGCAATGAAGGAACGTCCAGGACAAGCAGGAATGAGCTGCCTCAGGGAAGTAGCAAAGCAGGGAAGAATGAGTGCGGACAGGGAAGAAGGACCACCGGAGGAAAACGCAAGGGAGGGGAGTGTCGATAATATTTTTACCGGATGTCCAGGAGGAATGATGCATCTGACTCCGTCTTATCAGAAGGCTTATTAAGTACTTTGTTATACTGTATTATTCTATATTATATTACATTACATCTAAACTGAATCTGCCAAGCACTCAGCTGCACTCCACTGCACACAATCTGATGACTTTCAGCCAACAGTCCCAACACACACACCTTGATTCAATTGGTCAGTGAATCAAAACTCTCATACCAAATCCAATTACCAATTCCCTTCAGGTAAACAATCTTCCACAATGCATTCCATGTGTGAACAACACAGGAGTAGAAAATGAGATAAGAATTGTTTGGATCATTCTTTGTTGCAGACATTTTTCCACAGAAATCCTTTCTTTCAGATTTCTGTGTCTTCTGGAAGGCAGAGGCCTCAGAAGGGAAGACGGTTTCCTTTTGTCAGAAACAGATATCTATGAATTCTTTCGATGGGCAAAGCTTTTTGGGTTCTTTGCTGATGTCTTATATGCTTTAGATGTTTTTGTCTGGGAGTGCATGGACTCCATTATCCAGCGCGTCTACGTTGAGGGACGCGTGTTGCCTTCTATCTACCCAGCATTTATAAAGCTTTTCCCAGTCTTGAAACGCAGAGCAGCTTGTTTTCAATGGATTTCTAACTGTTATGGCCAGGCTCCGTTTCCACCACCTTTGGCAGAAGACGCGGTGGGGGAGGACATTTTTCTTCCCAGCTCCCCCTGCTTCGCGGCGGTGGGGGGCGAAACTTCGCGGCGCGAAGAAGTTTTTTTTACTCTTGCTCCGGAGCATGCTCAGATGGAGTTTTCTCCTTCCCTCCCTTCTCTCTCTCCGGGGGGATGGGAGTGGCCGCTCAAGCCAGCTCCGGCCTCTCAGACTCCGCCTTCAGACATGGGGGCGGCACCGGTCTCTGAGGTTTCCTCCACGGCCCTGCCAGAGCTGTCACTCCAGGCCAGCCCGTCTCCGCCTCTCCAGGAGGTCCTGCTCGCGGTTTCACCGGCCTCCCCGCCCCCGCCAGAGCCTGCGTCGGAGACTGAAGAAGCACTTCCGGTCCCTGAGCTGTTGCTAGGCGACGAGGATGCGTCTCCAGCTTCCGGCTCAGCGTCGGAGAAGGCAGAAGAGACAGCACTTCCAGCGATTGACCTGTTGCTAAGCAACAGCGACGCTCCGCCGTCTCTCCCGGCTCCGCTGCTGCCGGTTTGCTCTGCGACAGAGACTGTGACTGCGCCTCCACAGCAGATCCTGGAGTCAGCGGCAGAAAACGCCGTTGAACCTGCAGGACCCTCGGAGCAGCCCGCGGCTGATCCCACTCTCAGCGCGGTTCCCTCCCCAGTTCCGGCTCCCTCCCCGCTGCTTCCACCGGACGTCCCAGCAGTCGCCCCGGTGGGGAGTCTCTCCTTCCGTGGAGCGGGGGCTGCCTGCCAGCTCACTGTTGTGGCAGTCCAGCTGCCTGTTTTTAAGATCAGCATTCTCGGCGGTTTGGGGGGTGGTTTTTCGGGGATTGTCCCATGGAGGCCGCCGCCTCTCTTGTGCCCTAGTGGCATGGGGCGGCAGGTGCATCCAGAGAGTTCTGCCTCTGATCCCCAGCCCGGAGGGGATGGGGATGATGCCACGGGGTGGATGAGAGACAAACCCGATGCATTGCAGAGGGAGAGGGCACAGTTGGAGGAGACCATAGCTGGTTTGCTGTGGGAAACAAACATCTCCAGACCCCAGATGGGATTGCTGGGGAAGGCTTCTATTTCCCTGCTGCTGGCATGCCTCAGTGGTTTAGGGGAAAGGAAGCATCTCACTACCCGTGCTGCCATTTTGCTGGCAGCAGGGTTCAGGCCTGTGGATATGCAGAGCCTTCCTCATGGGTTTGGCCTGGGCCGTTTGGCTCAGGAGGTTCCTGGGCCAGGGCCATCACTTGGCCTCCTGATGTTTTTGGGGATTCTGGTTTGTCCTACCGGTCCGGGTCCCCCTTTGTGAGCCAGTGTTGGGGTTCCTGGTCCAACATGGGCCAGGGCCCCCAGGGCCTTTCCTTCTCTGGCACTGCTCTGCTCGGCTGGCTGCTGCTCTTTTGTTTTCGATCAAAAAAAAAAAAAAATTAAAAATTAAATAAAAAAGATTGAAAATGGTGGGCAGCAGCTCTGAAGCTCTGAAGCACTGACTGAAGGGCCAGAAAAGGACATTCTAAAAATTGTACAAATTCAAATTGGTTTAAATTGTTTAAAATTGTGTTTAGACTGTCAATGGTTTTTGATAACTATTGATGGAACTCTTTTGCAGAAGTCTGTTTCAGGACCAAAAGGACTCTCAGATATTCCAAAAGAAACAACTTCAGCTGATGGACTGTTCCTGAAATTCATCTGCATGGACTCAAATTCTCTTTACATTGTATTTTGCATTTTTCTTCTATTATAGCATTGTTTTAGTGATTTGTTAGTTATTGTATATTCTATAGGTGAAGAAATTTCCTGTTCATTCCACATGAGCATTTTTCTTTTATTTTATATAATTTAGAAAGGTGAGATGTCGCAGACATTTTTCCACAGAAATCCTTTCTTTCAGATTTCTGTGTCTTCTGGAAGGCAGAGGCCTCAGAAGGGAAGGTAAACAATTGTTATCAGCTGCTGTGGAATGCAATAGGATTCACCTTGATTGGCTCATTTTCTATGTTTATAATTAAGGGCCAATCACCAGGGCAAGTGAGGGGACTGAGTCCCTGGACACAACTTTGTTTGGGATTCCTTTCTATCTATCCTTAGCTTAGCTAGCAGCTCTGCAAACCTCTCTCTATATTCTTTTAGTATAGTCATAATGTATTATATATAATATCTTAATAAATCAAGCCTTCTGATCAAGACACAAGATTCACCGTCTCTCTCTCACCAGCTGCGACCCACTCAGGCGCAGTAATATTTCTTTGCTTCTCTCACTGTTTCTCCCAGGTTCAGAGAATGTGAATCCCACAGGGTAGGAGGGCCAAGCTGACCCTCTGAGTGAGCCCCTGATCCCTGCAAGAAATGCAAAGCAAAGCACTCCTGTTGTGTCACAGTTAGCTGCTTTTATTTGCAAAGGCTCCTCCCACAGCCTGATTTCCTGGGCATTTTTTCATAGATATATTTCCTTGGGCATCTGTCCCACCAGCCAGTGGGGGTCACTCATAGCCCGATCACTGAAGCTTTCTCTCCCCTGATTCTCTGTTGTGTGAAGCCTTGCCAGGGACAGGGTTCCCAGCACATATACAACCCTAAGAGTCATTTTTCATCTCATGTGTAGCATATGTTGAGACATAAATCAAAATCAGATTTGATCCTCTTAACCCCAGTGCGCTTAGTGGCTCTGCAATCCCCCTCACAGTGCACCCACTAAAGTGGCTTACTGGCGCTAATTCCAGTTCGAAGCGGGCACAGGACGTGGTTCCCTGCTCCTGGGACAAAAATGCAGCTCTTTGGTTAAACTAGGCAGAAATGGTGTTTCTTTGTTCAGCTCGATCAAGGAAGCTGAACAGGGTGAGAACCTCCCTTGCAATGCAAAATACAATCCCAATCTCTCTGAACTATTACTACTTTGAAATTACAGGCCTTTTAGGCAAAGATGTGGGAACAGGAATAACAGTTCTTTACTGGTATGTATTGTGAGAAACAAGTTAATGGAAGTTGACTTTTGCTGGATATTATATGAATTGATATTACATTATTGATTATACTGTTGAATAAATATTGCGATGTTGTTCAGATAGTGAAAAGTATTGTGGAGTGGCTGATGTTGTTGTTGTGGCCATCCAAGGGTGGAGCCCAGCCATGGCCCAGCCCCACTGCACAGGGATGGCCATTGCCCAGCCCTGCTCTGGCCAGCCCCAGGTGGCAGCCAGGACCTGACGGTACCCCCTGCCCCCTTGGCTTTGATTCTGGCAGCTTTAGAGCTGCTGCAGAGGTGAGAATTCTGTGGGTGGACAAAGGCCTCCCTGTGGTTTGCTCAGCCCTGCAAGAAGCACAAACCCCAAAGGGAGCCCAAGCAGTGGCTCTGTGAGGGCCTTTGATGGTTTTCAGAGCTGGACTGGCTGAAAATTCCCCATGCAAGGGCAGCTGTGGAGGAACCAGTCTGGAAATGTGGCAATTGATCATTTTGTCCCTCTCAGCAAGAGACTGAGAGAGCCCCAGCACTACTGCAAATTCCACACCAATCTGCTCAACAACCTGACTTGGACCCTCCTTCTTGAACAAAACCTGCAGCCCTTTGGTACCTCCAAGAAAGAATGTTTGTGATTTGGATGTGCACAGCGGAAGAGAGGGAAAAGTGTGGCAATATTGAACAGGGGCTGCACACGAGGGGCTGGGGAGCAGGGTTGTCACAGCAGGAGCAGGGAGTTCCCAAGCAGGGGAATTCAGGCCCGGCTGGAGTGGATTTACCAGGGAATCAGACCCTGAGGCACACCCTGGGTCACCCCGAGCCCGAAGGTCCCGCTCACCCAGGACGGTGACATTCAGGGGGTCACTCTCAGCCACACTGTCCCCGTTGCTGACCCGGCACCGGTACTGGCCGATGTCATTGTCTCCAACACCACCAGGCTGGGGCTGGTGCCCAGCGGTGCCCCCAAGCCCTCCCGGTGCCAGAAGTACAGGGGACCTGTCCCCGCAGCCACCGCACAGTTCAGCACCTGGCGGTGCCCGACTGCCACCTGTCCCCCGGGGGGCTGCGCCCACAGTGGCACCCCAAGAGTGGAACCCCTGTGGGAGGGAGGAACAGCAGGGGACAGTGAGGGACCTGGGGGGTGTCGGCGAGGGGCAGGAGGATCACAGTGAGGGAGAGGAGGCGCAGAGATGGGAGGGGGCTTGGAAACAGGGAGATAGAGGGTTGTGGGAGGGGACATCTGGGGGGGGTGGCGGCACCAGGAAGGGTATGGGGACCATGGGAGGGGATGGTGGGACCTGGGGAATGTGTGGGGACCTCAGAGAGGGGTGGGGGGATGCAAGTAGGAGTGAAGGGACTCGGTGAAAGGTGGGGAGACACAGGCCAGGAATGGAGGACTTGGGGAGGGACCTGGGGCAGGAATGGCAGGACCGAGAAGAGGTGTTGGGGAGAATGGGGGTACACATGTAGGGCTGGGGGACCCAGGGAAAGACCTGAGAAAGAATGGGAGAGACAGGGAGGGATCCAGGAAAGGTTGGGGGCCACAGGGCAGGTGTCAAGGAGGTCTGAGGATTCCTAGGCAGTGCTGGAGAAGCCAAGGAGGCTGTGGGGGCTCCCCATGCCCATCCCACACTCAGCAGTGTGCACCATGATGCAGAGGCCCCCTCTCAGAGTGCACCTGGCAGGTGGAATTCCCCAACTGGGAGACCCCCACGGCGGGCACCAGCAGATGCGGGGACCCCTGTGGACCCCCCACCACCTGCCCGTCCCTGTAGAACACGTGCATGAGGGGGGCTCGGGGCCGCTGGGGGCTGGGGGTGCTGAGACAGCTGAGAGTCAGGGGGACCCCAGGGTGGGCTCAAGGGGACCCTCCAGCACCGGCACCATGAAGAGCTCTGGGAAGGAGAGGAGAGGTGAGGACTGGGACTCTGAGTCCATTTGGAAGTGGCTTTGGGGCAGTCAGGAGATTGGAGTTCCAGCCGTGGGGGTGCTGACCATAAACTGTCACTGTCTCTGGCACTGACTGTGTCGACATTGACATTTCAGCCTCCAGCCAGCCCCTGCAGCTGTAGTGGCCACTGTGGTTCAGCTGCAGAGGGGACAGGGACAGCTTGGCCTCATAGTGGGCCCTCCCCACCTCCTTGTCCCCATGGTAGAATCGCACTCTGGTCCTGCCAGCACTGACAGCGCAGTGTCACCGTGTCCCCCTCCAGCAGCTCCCGTGCTGGTACATGCAGCACCAGCCAGTCGGGGTGACATGGGCGTCCTGTCACACTGAGGGTCCCATTTTCATGGGGATCCCTTCACTGGATAACACCCAGCGCACCAGGGGTCCCCAATTCTGACACTGGGATCCCCCCACTCTGGGATGTCCCCAGAGCAGTGGACAGGCTCTGATCACACAGGAGGTGACCCATGGAGCAGAGTTCACCCAGAGCCCTTGGGGTACCTGCAAGTGCAAGCCTGGGGAGACCCAAAGTCCCCTCAACATCTGGGACTGTAAATGGTGGGCTGCACCTGGTGCCGGGTCTGTCACACACGTAGGTGCTTTTCACATTCACAGTGAAGTGGTCGGGTCCCTCCTGCCCCGAGTGCTGCCCATCCTTCTACCAGGTGGTGTCACCAGCAGTCCCCGAGCCCTGGCAGGTCAGTCTCACCCGATCCCACAGCACCGCCGGCCTCCAGGGGGGCTCCACCAGGAGCTGGGTGGTCTGGGCACCTGCGGGTGACAGGGGACACCAGCCTGCCAGGGTCAGAGTGGGGCTGGGGACAGTGGGGTGGGGCAATGGCATCCCCTGAGGACTCGCCAGCGAGGCCGAGGGTCTGGGCTGGAACAGGGTTGGTTGGGGGTGGCACCATGGGGACAGTGGCACAGGGGTACAGGGTGTGGGGGCTGTCCCTAACTGTCTCCATCGGGGCAGCAGTTCTTGTGGGAAAGTGTGTTTGGGTGGTCCTCAAAAGATTCTGATAGGCAGGGGAACATGTCTGCGTCTCAACCACCTATACACTACATTCCTGTTGCACAGATACCTTGAGAACAGGAACTTGTCCCCTTCTGTCCCTGCATCCCTGTTCCCTTGTCCCTATCCCCAGAGCTCGCTGAGCCCTAAGGTGCCAGTCCCCACATTCCTGGCCCCACATCCCCATCCCCAAATTCCTGACCCCTGTTCCTTCCCCAAAGCCACCTCAAGATCCCTTTTCCCACCCAGATCCCTTGTGGGTAACAAGGACTGGTGCTGCCGGCATTGGGGACCTCAAGGTACCCAACAGGCCCCCTGTGCCCCTCCCCTCCCCATCCCTGGGGTGTCAGGCCTGTGCCCAGGGCACTCACCCCACAGGAGCAGCGCCACCTTCCCGGCCATCCCGGTGTCCCCAGCCATGTGCACTGGCTGTCACTCGCTGCTGTGGCCAACGCTCCCCTGGCTGGCGGCTCTTCGGATGAAGGGGAAGGAGGCGAGGTCACGTCTGTCCCCACGTGTAGGTGGCCCTTGGTGGGGGCAGGGTGGCTACAAGCTGGGGACAGGCTGGAGACAAGGCTGCATAGTCTGGGGACATGGTGGGGATGATGTTGCCAGGAGTAAGGGGCTCAGGGGATGTGGGGAACCAAGGATGGGTGTCCAGGCGAATGGGGGTCCAGGGGAATTGTGTTCTCCATGCCTGGGGACATTCAGGGATGGGGGTGCTGTGGGAACATGCCCACTGAGGGATTTGGGGTCATGGAATGTGGGTCCAGGAGTGGGCGGTGCAGGTGGGACCTTGGGAATAGGGGTTCTGTGGGAAGAAGCAGCCCATGGGATGGGATCAAGGCAATGGTGGTGGCAGGCAATGGCAGTCCTGGGATGGGGGTCTCCGCGGAGAAGAGAACAAGGCAATGGGGGTCCCATGGTTGGGTTCCCATGGGAATCGGGGTTTCAGGGATGGGCAGTGTCTGGGTGGGCACAGGGTTCACAGCTCAAGCCCTGGATGTCTCAGATTTTGGGGTGACTCAGAGCCCAGCAAAGCGCTATACCTGAAGCACTCCAGGGCTGTCCTGGGAGTCTCTGTGTCTCTGCCTCACACACCGCCAGGTCAGGTCCCCCCATTTCCTGGCTCAGCAATCCCAGGCAACACTTGAAGACCAGTTGGTTCAGACCAAAGCCATAGAACACAACCAAAAATCTTTCCCACACCATTATTTTCCCAATAGGTAAAAACTCAGTGAAAATACAACTGGCAAGGTATAAATGCTCTGCTTTATAGAATCCATTGCTTTCCCAATAAGTCACTCACAAAAATACCGCAAACAAATCACAATGAAATGAGAGTTTTCAGTTCTCTTTAGGAGCCATTGGTACATACCACAGCAGCGTTTGCTTGGGGATAACACAAAGTGGGGAATCTCCCTGAGTGGCCAACAGCTCCATGGGATTGTTCCCTGCCTGCTGGGTAGCAACCCAGCCCTGAAGGAAGCCTTTTATTGGGCCATCTTTAGGAACTCTCCCCATTTTGCTCATTCCCACCCTGAAACTTGATTGACTTCCCTTGTAGGAAGGGGAAAAGCTCTGTCCATCCCTGGGACAGTGCACAGGAATCTGTGGAAATGCCTGTGTGTGCCTCAGGGTCCAAATGATCAATTGCTGCATTTCTGGACTGGTTCCCTCGCAGGTGCCCCTGCAAGGGTTTTTCCAGCCAGCCCTGCTCTGAAAACCATCAAAGGCCCTCACAGAGCCACTGCTTGGGCTCTCTTTGGGGTTTTGTGCTTCTTGCAGGGCTGGCTAAACCACAGCTCAGCTCATCCTGTGGGGGGGGCCTTTTTCCACCCACAGAATTCTCACCTCTGCAGCAGCTCTGAAGCTGCCAGAATCAAAGCCAAGGGGGCAGGGGGGACCCTCAGGTGCTGGCTGCCACCTGGGGCTGGGCAGAGCAGGGCTGGGCAATGGCCATCCCTGTGCAGTGGGGCTGGGCCATGGCTGGGCCCCAGCCTTGCATTGACAGGGGTCCCCAGGGTGTGCCACCCCCTGGGACAGGCACATAGCCAGGAATGTGCAGGGAAATTTCTGGAACTGCCACCCCCGGGACAGGACCCCCCATGCCAGAATGTGTCACCCCTGGGGCAGGATCCTCCAGCTGAACTCCAGAGGAGAGACCTTTGAGGACAGATGCCCCCTGTATGTGCCCCCCTAGAAATGGAGAATGCCCCCTTTTCCCATCTGACTCTCAGCACAAACAGCCTCTTCCCTCTCCTCCAGGACAAAGAAAGTGAAAGTGTTGAGCAGGCACAGCCCAGCACCTCCATCCCCCAAAGCCTCCTCACCCTTCCCTGCATCCCCTGCTCCCCATTTCCCCACTCTCCTGGGTCCCCCAACCCGTTCCCTGCTCAGGTGCACCCCAGGATTGCTGAGCCAGGAACCGGGGGTGAAGGGATATGGCAAAAAGTAAGAAGAATAAGGAAGAAAGAGAAATAAAGAGAGGAAAAAGTCAGGGGCAGGCGAGGACACAGAGGCCGAACTACCCAGGACCCCATGCAATGCCTGGCCAGGAAACGAACACCCCAGGGGTGATAATGCAGGGCCTAGCCTCACCCCAAAATCTGAGGCACCCAGGGAAGGAGCTGTGACCCCCATGTTCCCCCCCACACTGCCCAACCCTGGCACACCCATTCCTCTGGCACCCCAACCTTGGAACCCAATTTCCTTCTGCCACCCCTTCCCTGAGACCCCCATCCCTGGACTGCAATTCCCCAGGATCTCCAACCCCAAGGAACACCATCCCAGTAATTCCAGACCGTGGGACACCACTGCCCTTGGAGACCTTGATTCCCCCAGGACCACCATTTTCACAAGGTCCCCCTTTCCCCTGGCACCCCCATTTCATGATGACAAATCCCAGGAGGCCACATTGTTCTGGGACGCTCATCCCCAAGTCTGAGTCTACCCAACCCTCAGGACACCCATTTACCTGGGACCCCATCCCTGGGTACCCCATTCTACGAGAAACAGCCCAGGCTCCCTCCACAGCCTTAGACTCCAAATTCTGACAATACAATGTTCCCACCATGTCCCACCATCCCCCACCATGTCCCCAGACTATGCAGCCTTGTCCCCAGCCTGTCCCCAGCTTGTAGCCACCCTGCCCCCACCAAGGGCCACCTACACGTGGGGACAGACGTGACCTCGCTTCCTTCCCCTTCATCCGAAGAGCCGCCAGCCAGGGGAGCGTTGGCCACAGCAGCGAGTGACAGCCAGTGCACATGGCTGGGGACACCGGGATGGCCGGGAAGGTGGCGCTGCTCCTGTGGGGTGAGTGCCCTGGGCACGGACCTGACACCCGTGGGATGGGCTGTGGTGAGGCAGAGAGCGGTGGGGAGGGGGCACAGGGGGGCTGTGCGGTCGGTCCCCTGAGGTCCCCAATGGCAGCAGAGGCAGAGCAGGGCATGGAGCTCAGTGTGAGCAGAGATTTAGGGTGGCTTTAGGGACAGAAATAGGAGAACTGGGATGTGGAGACAGGAAGAGGGGGATAGAGATGTGGGGACAAGTATGTGGCAGAAGGATCCTTGGGGCTTGGGGACTGTGGGGATAGGGACAGGGGAACAGGGATACTGGGACATGGAATGGGGCCATATAACAATGCAGATGTCACCTGGCCATGGGGAAAGGTGCCATTGGAATGGGATCATGGGCACAGGACCATAGGACTTGGCTGTGGGGACAGGTGCTGTAGGGCTGGTGGAGGTGGGCAGTGCAAACATAGGGTGTCCACAATGTCCCCATGACCCTCACCAGCCCTGTCCCTTTTCCCTTCCAGCCCAGACCCTCAGCCTTGCTGGTGAGTCCTCAGGGGATGCCAGGTCCCCACCCTGCTGTCCCCAACCCTGCAAAAGCCCTGGCAGGCTGGTGTCCCCTGTCACTCACAGGTGCCCAGACCACCCAGCTGCTGGTGGATCCCCCCTGGAGGCCGGCGGTGCTGTGGGACCAGGTGACACTGACCTGCCAGGGCTCGGGGACTGCTGGTGACACCACCTGGTACAAGGATGGGCAGCGCTGGGGGCAGGAGGGAGGCAACAACTTCACTGTCACTGAGAGAGGCAACTACACATGCGAGAGACCTGGAAGTGGGTGCAGCCCACCCGTGATTGTCTCAGAGGGTGAGGGTTGTTTGTGTCCTCAGCTTGGCACCCACGGGAACCCCGGGGATGCTGGATGAGCTCTATTCCATGGGTCACCCTCTGGTGTGACCAGAGCCTGTCCCCTATAGAGGGGGACATCCCAGAGCATCCCACTATGGGGGGACACTCGTGTTGAAATTGGGGAAACCTGGTGTGCTGGCTTTGATTCAATATGGGGGTCCTGATGATATCAGGACCCTCCAGACCCCTGTGATGCGACAGCACCCCTCTGCCCCCCAGACCAGGTGGTGCTGCAGGTGCCAGCGCGGACACTGCTGGAGGGAGAAACGTTGACACTGCGTTGCCGGTACAGGCAGGAAAAGTCGGTCACTCCGGTGTTCTACCGCGAGGAGACGGAACTGAGAGTGCTCCACAATGGGACCGAGCTGTCCCTGTCCCCTCTGCAGCGGCACCACAGTGGCCGCTACCACTGCAAGGCCTGGGTGAACAATGGGGTATCACAGGGATGGCAGGAGTCAGTGCCTGTGACAGTGACAGTTCATGGTGAGCACCTCACAGCCGCCACCCCGACAGCCCCATAGCGCCTCGCCAGGGACTCGGGGTCACCGTTCCCAAAGCCCCCCATTTCCTGCCCTGAGCTTGTCCGCGGACCAGTGCTGGAGGGTCCCCCCGAGCCCACCCAGGGGTCACCCCTCACTCTCAACTGCCTCAGCACCCCCAGCCCCCTGCGGCCCCGAGCCCCCCTCCTTCACGTGTTCTACTGGGATGGGCAGGTCGTGGGGGGCCTGCAGGGGTCCCCGCAGCTGCTGGTGCCCGTTGTGCGGGTCTCCCACTCGGGGAATTACAGCTGCCAGGTGCGCTCCCAGGGGGGCCGTGCGGAAAAGCAGCGCCCAGATCCGCATCACGGTCCGCAGTGAGTGCGGGGATGGGCACGGGGAGCCCTCACAGCCTCCTCTAGTCTCCTTTCCTGGGCATCTCCATGTCCCTCAGACACCATGCTTGTGTCCTCCGCCTCTGCTCTGTGTCCCCTCACCCCTCTCTGGTGTGACCCCGTCCCCAACATCCCCCATCACACCGACCCCCCTTGTCCCTACCCACCCACATCAGCTGCCAGCCCCTCCCTGTGCTCTCAGCCCAGTCTCTGTCCCCACAGTGCCCGTGGCCAATGCCACCATCACCCTTGGCAGCCTATCACACCAGGTGTGTGCAGGTGACCCCGTGACCCTGCGCTGCTTGGTGCAGGTGGGCTCAGGCCCTGTCGCCTTCACCTGGCTGCACAATGGGCAGCAGGTGGCCCAGGGTCCCCTCCTGAAGCTCAGGGCAGTCGATGTGGGACATTCGGGCACCTACCAGTGCATAGCCACCAACGAACTGGGACGGGACGGACACCGTGTGTTCCGGGCACTCAGCCCAGAGTTGGCCCTGTTGGTGACACCGTGGGGACATAGGGACAAAGGTAAGGTCACACAGGGTCATTCGGGGTCGAAGGATCCTTGAGGTTCTGGGTGACCCTGATGTGTCCCCCTCTGTTTCTTGCAGTGGCCGCAGGGGTCGGTTGGGCCCTTTTCTTCCTGCTGCTGCTCGTGGGTGTCATTTTGGCCTGGCACCGGTGGCACCATGTGGGTGGGTGACGGGTGACAATGGGGAGACAATGGGGTCCTAGGGAGCTGTAGAGGGCCCCAGAGTGTGGGCATGATAGGGCAGCACCCATAGCACCAGAACTCTCACCTTGCCTGGGGGTCCTGTAAGGTTTGGGGAGGTGCTGGAGGGTCCTGCAAGGATGTTGGGGGTTCTTTCAGGGGCCCTGGCAGTGTTTGGAGCATGTCTGTCCCTGCTGGGCTTTGAATTCTTTAGGCTGAGTTGGCCCAGGGCACTGGGGAGGCTCATAAACTGGGGGGCTTTAGAAATGCTTGGGGGTCGTGAGAGGAATTGCGGGTCCTGTGGGGGTTCAGGAATCCTGAGAGGGGGCAGGGCCCTGGGACCCCACAGTCACCATTACCCTCTTTCCTTTGCAGCTGCCAGGAAGCAGCAGAAAAGGTGAGTGGGGTCTTCAACCATGAGTCCCCTTTTTCCCGCATGTCCCAAGTCTCCATCACCTCCCATACATTGTCTTTTTCCTCACAGCACCCCCCCTGATCCCCTGGCCCTCCCAGAGGAGGGAGAGGTTGTGTACACCCACGTTGTGAGCACCAAACATGTGCAGTGTGAGTACTGTGGATTGGGGGGACAGTGACAGTGGTGACACCCTTTCCCCTTTGGTCCCCCCAACCGTTCTGTCCTGCAGGGCCCTCAGGCATCACCGACCACCAGTAACCCTGAGTGGCCTACGTGGAGCTGCGGGGATCACAGGGGCGACCAAGAAATCCCAGTGACATCATTGAGGTTGTGCTGTGACACTGGGGGCAACTGGGGGGCACTGGGTGTCCCCACCCATGGGCACCCACTCGTGTGTGTGCTGCCACTAAAAACTGCCCCTCCCTGTGGAGGCACAAAGATCCCAAAGGGCTGAGAGAAGAACAATTTCCTGAAACAGCAAAGAGAGAGAATAAAACCAAAAGCTACAGCAACAATGTTAAGATTCCAAATTTTCACAAAAAGATCAATTTCCTTAGGAAGTCCCCCAAAGGAACAAACTGTGAAAACTCTCCCCTTCACAATTCCTCCACCAGAGGATCCTGCAACTTGCAACTTCCTTGCTCTGATGGCCAAAGTGGCCTTCAGGAGGCTCTGGATTCTCTTGTGCCCGGTCCCAAACTCCTCCTCTGCCTTGTTGCACCCACGAGGATGTCACAAAACCCTGTGGGGGTTCCAGAGCCTCCCCCTTCTTCAGAGCAGGTCAGGATCCGGCCATGGCACAGGGTGGGATGTCAGAGACAAGAAAAGTTTGATGTCTGGAGACATTGTGGAACAGCTGTGTGTGGCAGGGATTGGTCAGACTTTGCTTTTAGTGAGATAGGGCCCCGTCTGTCCATCAGTCTGTCAGCCATGGCACACTGGGGACAGTGTGAGCCTCTGCCAAAGCCAGCTCCTGAGTGGCCGGGTGACCAGAAGTGCCACCTGGAGAGAGGGCCCTTGGTAGCTAAACTGGCTTACAACGCAGAGCATGAGGTTGCCAAATCCCAGACCCTGTCTTTCTTGGAATGTCTGTCTCATCCCCGGAGTTGACAACTCATTTAAATGAGAAATGTCTGCCAAAGAAAGTGGGAACTGTCCTGGAATAAAAAGAAGACCCATGTTAAAACTTTTATTGATTACAAAAATGATGGGGCCTCCAGGCCAAATTGTAGAAAAAGGAATAACAGCTCTTTACTGGGAAATTAATAAACCAGAACAGAACAAAAACCACAAACCCAGAACTTTCCCTCCCGCTCAGCGCTGTTGGTTTTTGTGGCAGTTATAACCGCGGCCAGCAGGGAGCACTCCCGCCCAGCAGGGGGCGCTGCAGGGAGCACTTCCGGCCAGCAGGGGGCGCTGCAGGGAGCACTCCCGGCCAGCAGGGGGCGCCCCGGTCCAGCTCCATCCCCTCAGGGGCCATGGTGGCCTCGGACGGGAGGCAGGAGGGGAAATTGCTCCTTTTGCAAACTCACGGGCACCAATCGGTCCTGGCACCACCACCGGCAGCGGGCAGAAACCTCCAAGGCAGCAGGTTGGATCCCAGTGCCCACGGGCAGTGTAACAGTGTCCTGGGCCAGGCACACAACCTGCACAACACCCAGAACCACTCTCTATGATCCTGAATGGAAGGAAGGCAGCACCTGACCCCAGGCAGGTCTCAGGTCCACAGCAGCACCTCTGGTGGCTTTACACCACAATTCCTGCAAACCCTCAGCCTTTCACTCAGGTGAGGAGGGCATGGATGGAGCAGCTTTGGGACCACCTGGAATCCAGACAGGGTCACTCCCCACAGCCCCACCATTGCTGTGGGTGAGCCCCTGTTCGATATTTCCACACTGTTCCCTCATGTCTAGCAGCCATGGTCAGAACCCAAAAATTCTTCTCAGGCTGTTACAAAGGGCTGCAGGTTTGAGACAGGAAGGATAATAGACCTGATCAGGTTTTTGAACAGATTGTTGTTGCCTTTGAAGGGTATTTGGGGCTCTCTCAGAACCTTGGGCAAAGGGAGAAAATTATCAATTGCTGCATTTCTGGACTGGTTCTCCTGCAGGTGCCCCTGCAGGGGCGGTTTCCAGCCAGGCCTGCTCTAAAAACCATCAGAGGCCCTCGCAGAACTGCTGCTTGGGCTCCCTTTGGGTTTTGTGTTTCTTGCAGGGTTGAGCAAACCACAGCCAGGCCTTTTTCCCCCACAGAATTCTCACCTCTGCAGCAGCTCCACAGATTCAGAGCCCCTTGGAATCTGTCTGGGGTGACGCCCTGACTGCCGGCACCTTGTGGAGGCTGTGCTGGGCCATGAGTCTCCCAAAAATCTGAGGCACCCAGGGAAGGACCCTGAGACCCATGGGTCCACCCAGCCACTGCCCATCCCTGGGACTTCCATTCCCTTGGAAATCAAATCATGGGTGTCCCATTCCTATATGTTCTGCATTGCATGGGACCTCTACCCCATTCCCCAGGATCTCTATGGCCCAGTATCCCATTCCAAAAGAACCCTCTCCTATTCATTTCATCCCCTGAAATCCTCCTTTCCCCAGGACCTTGATTCTCCAAGGACCCCAGTTCCTACGGGACCCCACATTCCCTCACCATCCCAATTGCATGAACCCCAAATCCCTGGAGCCCACATTCCCCTGGGACTCCCATCTCTGAGTCCTCCCAGCCCTGGGTACCCCCATTCCCATGGCACTCCCTGTCCCTGGTGATTCCCCCTCTTCAGGATCCCCATTCCCAGGGCCCCCATCCCTGGGACCCCCCATTCCCCTGGACACCCAGCCCTGGCTCCCAAAACTCTCTGAGCCCCCCACTCCTGAGCACCCCATGTCCCACTGTGTCACATCCAACCTTGTCCCCATCCTGTTCCCGCCCTTCCCACAGACTGTGCCCAGCTTGTGGCCACCCTGCCCCCAACACGAGCCACCTACACATGAGGATGAGACCTGACCTTGCTTCCTTCCCCTTTGGCCAAAGAGCCACCACCCAGGGGACAGCCACCCCCAGCAGCAAGTCACAGCCAGTGCACATGGCTGGGGACACCGGGATGGCCGGGAAGGTGGCACTGCTCCTCTGGGGTGAGTGCCCCAGGGTCTGACAGCCCAAGGATGGGGAGGAGAGGGGGCACAGGGAGGCTGTGGGGTCCCCTGATGTCCCCAATACCAGCAGAGCCAGTTCATGGTACCCACAGTGGACCTTGGTGGGGCTGGGGACATAGGGTGGCTTTGGGGACCGGAAGAAGGGGCAGGAATTTGGGGATGGGGATGTGGGGACAGGAATGTGGGGACTGGCACCTTTGGGCTCAGGGAGCTCTGGGCATAGGGACAAGGGAACTGGGATGCAGGGACAGAACGGGACAAGAACGGTGAAGATGTGGCCATAGAGATGGGATCATGAGCTGGTGGGGGTGACCTGGGCCAGCATGGGCTGTGTCTGTGGTGTCCTCGTGCCCGGGGTATCCACAGTGTCCCCATGTTCTGCCTCAGCCAAGAGTGGCCTTGGTGTCCCTGTTCCCAAGGTGTCTGTGGCACAGGGATGTGGTGCACGGGTGGCTGTGACACAGACATGTCCCCCTGCCTCTCAAAATGTTTTGGGGTCCACCCACACAGATTTTCCCATAAGAACTGCTGTCCCCACGGGGACAGTTTGGGGACAGCCCCCACCCCCTGTGCCCCATGTGACTCTATCCCCACGGAGGTACCCCCACTGATCACTGTCCCTTCTCCCTTCCAGCCCAGACCATCGGCCTCGCTGGTGAGTCCTCAGGGGATGCCATGTCCCCACCTCGCTGTCCCCAGCCCCACTCTGGTCCTGGTAGTCCCCAGCGTGGGGCTGGGGACCGCAAGGTGGGACATGGCAGTTTTCCCCTGTCACCAACAGGTTCCCAGATCACCCAGCTCCTGGTGGAGCCCCCCTGGAGGCCGGCGGTTCTGTGGGACCGGGTGACACTGACCTGCCAGTGCTCAGGGCCACCAGTGCCACCACCTGGTACAAGGACGGGCAGCACTGGGGGCAGGGACATGACAACGTCACTGTCACCGAGAGTGGCACGTACAAGTATGACAGACCTGGCACAGGGCACAGCTCCCCCGTGAGCATTTTATATGTTGAGACGATGTTTGGGTGTCTCCAACCTGGAAACGGTGGGGACCCTGAGGGTTCTAGGTGGGCTCCTCTGCATGGGTCACCTCCTGTGTGACCAGAGCCCATGCACTGTTTTGGGGACAGCCCAGAGCATCCCAGTGGGGGGGGATCCCCTTGTTGGATTTGGGGATCCCTGCTGCTCTGGGTGTGACCCAATGGGGAGTCCTGGTGCCATCAGGTGTGTCATCCCTCTGTCCCCCAGACTCGCTGGTACTGCAGGTGCTGTTGGAGGCACTGCTGGAGGGGGACATGGTGACACTGCACTGCCGGTGTTGGCAGAACCGCACGGTCAAATTGATGTCTTCTACCACAAGGGGAAGAAACTGGAAGGGGCTCGGCGATGGGACCAAGCTGTCTCTGTCACGTTTGCAGCTGAACCACAATGGCCACTATCGCTGCAGGGGCTGGGTGAGGTCCTGGTTCTGGGAGGTTCAGTGCCGGTGACAGTGACAATGCAGGGTGAGCATCCCAGAGCATCTCAGTGTGGAGGACTCGTGTTGGAATTGGGGATCTCTGGTGTGCTGCATGTGACCCAATGCGGGGATCCCCATGAAAATGGGATCCCCAGTGTGACAGGACACCCATGTCCCACAGTCTGGTTGGTGCTGCAGGTGTTGTCGTGGGAGCTGCTGGAGGGGGACACGGTGACACTGCGCTGCCAGCGCTGGCAGGACATGTTGGTCACTGGAATGCGATTCTACAGTGGGAACAAGGAGGTGGGGAGGTCCCTCAATGGGAATGAGCTGTCACTATGCCACCTGCAGCTGCACCACAGCGGTGCTACAGCTTCAGGGGGCTTGGTGGACTCTGAAATGTCACCATGGGCACAGTCGGCACCAGTGAAAGTGACAGTGCATGGTGAGCACCCCCACGGCTGGAACTCCAATCTCCTGACAACCCCAAAAGCCATTTCCCAGCAGATTCAAAGTCAGAGTCCTCACCTCCCCTCTCCTTCCCAGAGCTCTTCTCAGTGCCGGTGCTGGAGGGTCCCTCTGAGCCCACCAATGGGTCCCCCCTGACTCTCAACTGCCTCAGCAGCCCCAGCCAACTGTGGCCCCGAGCCCCCCTCCTGCACATGTTCCACCAGGACGGGCAGGTGGTGGGGGTACCGCAGGGGTCCCCGCATCTGCTGGTGCCCGCCGTGGGGGTCTCCCACTCAGGGAATTACAGCTGCCAGGGGCGCTCCGAGGGGCGGGCCGTGTGGAAGAGCAGCGCCCGGCTCCGGGTCACGGTGCGCAGTGAGTGCAGGGATGGGCACGGGGAGCTCCGACAAGCACGCTGGATCCCCTGCTTGGGCACCTCCATGTCCCCCTGACACTTTTTGGGATCCCTCCACCTCTATCCTGTGTCCCCTCACCCCATCCCCAACATCCCCCATCACACCCATCCCCCCCACCCCTATCCCCCCACACCGGCTGCCAGCCCCTTCCTGCGGCATCAGCCCTGTCTCTGTCCCCACAGTGCCCGTGGCCAATACCATAATCGCAGCCATACCCCTGGCACACCAGGTGCATGCAGGTGACAACGTGACCCTGCACTGCTCAGTGCAGGTAGGCTCAGCCCGTGTCACCTTCACCTGGCTGCACAACGGGCAGGATGTGGCCCAGGGTCCCCTCCTGAACCTCAGGGACATCAATGTGGGACATTTGGGCACTTACCAGTGCATGGCCACCAACCAGCTGGGACAGGATGGGCACCGCATGTTCCGGGCACTCAGTCATGAGCAGGCACTAGAGGTGACACGTGGGTCACCCTGGGTCACAGGTGGGGTCACACAAGGTTGCTAGGGTGTTCAGGGCCCCTGTAGTTCAGGGTGACCACAGTGTGTCCCCCTCTGTCCCCAGCAGTGGCTGTGAATGTCAGCAGGACCCTCCTGTTCCTGCTCCTGCTCCTGGCTGTCATCGGGGGCTGTCACTGGTGGCATCACCGGAGTGGGTGATAATGGGGGTGATGGGAGCCCTGGAGTGATGGGGAGCTCCAAGAGTGGGGGCAGAAATCAGCAGCACCCAGGGCCCCTGAGCTGGGGGACACTGAGCCTGCAGTGACCTTGGCTGAGGGTCCTGGGGAATTTGGGGCATATTTGGAGAGTCTTGGTTGGGCTCCAGGGCCATCCCTGGCTGGGCTTTGAGGAAATTGTGGTGCACTGGGAGCTCCTGGAGGGTTTGAGAAGCTCCTGTAGGGCTGTGCAGGAAAGTTGGAGGATCTTTTGGGATCCTGGGGGAGTTTGGGGATGCCCCTCCGTGCCAGGCTTGGGGTTCTGGGGACAAAAAGGGTTGGGTGCACCAGGGGGTTGGGGCCCTGCGGTGGTGCGGAAGTTCCGGGGGCTTCAGGACCGTGCTGTGACACTGGGGGCACTGGGGGGAACTGGAGGGTACTGGGGGTCATTGGGGGCATCGTTTCCCCTCAGGGGTCTCTTCTTCCTTTTCACTGCACCCCATGGAGCTCCTCATTCCCCCTCCCAGTTTTGAACGAGCACACAACATTTTTCCGTCTTATTGTACTCAAAATTTTTTGGTCAAACTGTGTGAGAAACAAGGCTCACTCTGTAAATTTCTTAAATGTTTAATAAGGGATAAAAGGGTCAGTAAACAGCGTGCTGGGTGCTTGGCAGCTGCCAGAGGCACATGGATAACTACAGCAATTCTTCTTACATACCTTTTCATTGTATTGGTGAAATACATACTCAGGAGTGTTATACATATTCAAACATACTTTCCAGTTCACATGTTCTGGGAATTCTTATGCTTGGTTTGATCTTTGATTCATTTTCATGAAGTACATGCCTAAGTGCAGATTAAATGTATATATTTCATGTCCTCACAAGGCTCCCCTGTTCTGTGGTTTGACAGGTCTTGATAGCCCAAGAGTCAGTGGTAAGTTCCTCTTTGCATTCTCTTTTTGGATGTTTATTTATTTGATACTTTTCCATGTGTTCTTCTCATACAAATGAGATACTCCACCAGTACCTTAAATGAACAATATCTATTTCAAAAATTATCTGAGTTATTCTCACCGTTGTCACTTAGTTACACAAAAAAAGGCATTAACTACTTATGCAACAGTTAATGTTGCAATGCGCATTGTCTCTATCTTGATATTTTGGGAGAGCCTAAACTATAATGTATTTATCACACTAAAATATATATTCTACACAGGGATTAGGGTAAACAGGCTGACAAATTGTCAAATCAAAAGCAGTGAAAAACTGATTACAATCTGTATTATATCAAAATAATTTGGAAAAACCAATAGAATAGGGAAAGCCAATGACTACATTGTTATTCACAACAGGCAGAAGGTGTATTGAAGGGTTTATCTGACTTCTCCTTATCCTGCTCTGATTTTGTCAGCAATAAATTCAATTCATATCTCTAATTCCGAGGCAGTTTTACCCGTGACAGGATTTGATGAGTGATCTCTCCTGTCGTTGTCTCAACCCAGGAACCCTTTGCTCAATTTTCTCTCCCCATCCAGGTGTGGAGGGCAGTGAGAGAGCGGCTGTGGTGGGTGCAGGGCATCCGGCCACTGTCCATCCACGGCAAGGCAGGGAGGAGGAGGAGGGTCCAGGTCAGGATGTTGAGCAGATTGCTGTGGGATTTGCAGTTGTTTTGTGGTTCTCTTAGTCCCTTTTCAAGAGGAGCAAATGATCAATTGCTGCATTTCCAGACTGGTTCCCTCACAGCTGCACCTGCAGGGGGGCGTTTTCAGCCAGCCTTGCTCTGAAAACCATCAAAGGCCCTGGCAGAGCCGCTGCTTGGGCTCCCTTTGGGTTTTGTGCTTCTTGCAGGGCTGAGGAAACCAGAGCCAGGCCTTTTTGCCCCACAGAATTCTCACCTCTGCAGCAGCTCCACACACCCATACCCCCTAGGTATCTGTCTGGGGTGACCCCCAGGCAACGAGCACCTTGTGTGGGCTGTGCTCAGCCCTGGGTCACCCCAAAATCTAAGGCAGTCTGGGATGAAGCTCGGACCTATGGGTCCACCCAGCCACTGCTCATCCCTGGCACCACCATTCTCCTTGAAATCAAATCATGAGTACTCCATTTCTTATGTCCCCACCCTCTCTGAAACCCATATCCCAGTAGAGATATTCCCCAGGAACTCCATGGCCCAGGAGCCCTCATTCCCAAGGAACCCTCTCCTACTCATTCCATCCCCTGAAATCCTCCTTTCCCCAGGACCTTGATTCTCTCCGGAACCTCCCATTCCCATGGGAACTCCCATTCCCCCAGCATCCCCATCCCATGACCCCAAATTCCTGGAGACCACGTCCCCCTGGGACTCCCATCCCTGAGTCTCCTCAGCCATGGCAACCCCATCCCCAGTGACTCCTCCTCCTCAGCTCCCCCATTTCCGAGGACCACAATTCCTTAGGGACCCCCCATTCCCCTGGACACCCATTCCTGGGACCCCAAACCCCCTGAGCCCCACCCTCCTGGGAACCCCATGTCCCACTGTGTCACCTCCAGGTTTGTCCCCATCCTCTCCCCTCCCTGCCCACAGCCTGTGCTCAGCTTGTGGCCACCCTGCCCCCCCCAAGGGCCACCTATGCATGACGTGACCTCGCTTCCTTCCCCTTTGGCCAAAGAGCCACCACCCAGGGGACAGCCACTCCTGGCAGTGTGTGACAGCCAGTCCACATGGCTGGGGACTGCCGGATGGCCGGAAAGGTGGCACTGCTCCTGTGGGGTGAGTGCCCTGGGCACAGACATGACACCCCAGGGATGGGGAGGAGAGGGGGCACAGAGTGGCTTAGCGGTCCCCTGATGTCCCCAATGCCAGCAGTGCCAGTCCATGTTACCCACAGTGGGCCTGAGTGGGAACAGGGATGGAGGGTGGCTTTGGAGACAGAAACAGGGAGGCAGGAATTTGGGGATGGGGATGTGGGGACAGGAATGTGGGGACTGGCACCTTTGGGGTCAGGTAGCTCGGTGGATAGGGAGAAGTGAATGGGAATGCAGGGACTTGAGGGGACAAAAACAGTGAGGATGTGGCCATGGGGATGGGATCATGGGGATGGGATCATGAGCTGGTGGGGGTGACCTGGGCCAGCATGGGCTGTGTCCATGGTGTCCTCATGCCCAGGGTGTCCACAGTGTCCCCATGTTCTGCCTCAGCCCAGAGTGGCCTCAGTGTCCCTGCTCCCAAGGTGCCTGTACCACATGGACATGCACGGGTGGCTCTGAAGCAGACATGTCCCCTTGCCTCACTAACTCTTTAGGAGAGCACCACCATGCACTTTCCAACAAGAACCTCTTTCTTCACGGGGACAGTTTGGGGACTGTCCTCACACCCTGTACCCCTGTGCTGCTGTCTCCCTGGTTCCACCCTCACCCAGCCCTGTCCCTTCTCCCTTCCAGCCCAGACCCTCAGCCTCACTGGTGAGTTTTCGGGGAATGCCTGGCCCACCCCGCTGTCCCCAGCCCCACACTGGCCCTGGCAGACTGGTGTCGCCTGTCACCCACAGGCACCCAGACCACCCAGCTCCTGGTGGAGCCCCCCTGGATGCCAGCGGTGCTGTGGGACTGGGTGACACTGACCTGCCAGGGCTTGGGGAGCGCCGGTGCCACCACCTGGTACAAGGTACAGGCAGCATTTATGGCAGGGACACAACACTGTCCGTGTCACCTAGAGTGTCAACTACAAGTTTGACAGACCCGGCAGTGGGCTCAGCCTCCCCGTGAGAGTCTCAAACAATGAGGGGATGTTTGGGTGTCCCCAGGCTGGCACACGCAAGGACCCCAAGGGCTCTGAGTGGGCTTTGCTCCGTGGGTCACCTCATGTGTCACCAGATCCTGTCCCCTGGTCTGGGGACATCCCAGAGCATCCAAGTGTGGGTGGAACTGATTTTGGAATCGGGGAGCCTGGTTCACGGCGTGTGACCCAATGTGGGTGTTGTGGTGCTCTCCCCCAGACTGGCTGGTGCTGCAGGTGCCAGCACAGGCACTACTGGAGGGGGACACGGTGACAGTGTGCTGCCGGGGCTGGTGGGACAGCACGTTTTCCTCGACGTCCTTCCACCGAGAGGAGATGGAACTGGGGGGGTCATCTGCGGTGGGACCAAGCTGTCCCTGTTCCCTTTGCAGCTGCACCACAGTGGCCACTAAAGGTGCAGGGGCTGGGTGAGATCCTGGGGGTGGCAGGAGTCAGCACCAGTGACAGTGACAGTGCTTGGAGAGCACCCTACAGCCCCCAACCCAACACCCCCACAGCCCCTCCTCAGACACTCGGGTTCTCAAATTCCCCTCTCCTCTCCTTCCCAGAGCTCTTCTCGGTGCCAGTGCTGGAGGGTCCCCCCGAGCCCACCGTCGAGTTCCCCCTGACTCTCATTTGCCTCAGCACCCCCAGCCCCCTGCGGCCCCGAGTCCACCTCCTGCACGTGTTCTACCGGGACGGGCAGGTAGTGGGCGGCCCTCAGGGGTCCCTGCAGCTGCTGGTGCCCGCTATGGGGGACCGCATCTCGAAGCCTGACAGCTCCGAGGGCGTGGCCATGCCGAACAGCAGCGCCCGGCTCTGCATCACGGTGCCCAGAGAGTGTGGGGATGGGCATGGGGAGCACCCAGAGACCCCCCAGGTCCCCTGGTTGGGAACCTCCATGTCACCCTGAAATAATTCTTTTGTCCCCCCACATCTGCCCTGGGTCCCCTCACCCCTCTGTGGTGTGACCCCATCTCCAACATGACCCCCACACCCATCCCCCCCATCCCTATCCCCTCACATTTGCTGCAAGTCCCTCCCTGTGGCCTCAGCCCTGTCTCTGTCCCCGCAGTGCCCGTGGACAATACCACCATCACCCCCAGTGTCCTGGAGGTGACACCGCCGGAGACAGGGACACAGAGGGACACAGGTGGGGTCACTCAGCGTTACCAGGGAGTGCAGGACCCTTGGGGTGATGGCAGACCCTGATGTGTCCCCCTCTGTTTCTTGCAGTGGCCGCAGGGGTCGGTGGGGCCCTTTTGTTCCTGCTCCTGCTCGTGGGTGTCATTGTGGCCTGGCACTGGAGGCACCGTGTGGGTGGGTGACAATGAGAGGACGGGGGTCAGGGAGAGAGGTGGGAAGGCTCCCAGAGAAGGGGGGCCATAGGGGGGCACCCACAGCCCCTGAATTGGGCAGGGCTCAGCCCCCAGTGACCCTGGCTCAGAGCCCTGGGAGCTGTTGGAGGCTCCTGCAGGGGTGTTGGGGGTTCTGTCAGGGGTCCCCCTCCATGCCAGACTCGGGGATCTGGGGGCTCAGGGTGTTTGTGCATTGGGGTGGGTCAGGGATAGTGGGGGGCATCAGGGATACTGGGGGGTCTGGGGAGAATTGTGTGTCTGGTGGTGGTTCAGCATTCCCAAGGGTGGATGGGGGCCCCTGGGTCTCCAAAGTCACCCCTCCAGTTTTCCTTAGCAGATGCCAGGAAGCACCAGGAATGGTGAGTGCAGCCTCCAGCCATGATACACCCAAACCCCCAGCACCTCCCATCCCCTTCCACACACCCCCTTATTCCCACAGGGCCCCACAAGACCCCCTGGCACCCTTGGTGGAGGATCCTCAGGCGACCTACATGGAGCTGCAAAGGCACCCATGGGAACCCAGAGACATCTATGACAATCTACACCAAAAGTTGTGATGCTCTGGGAAGCAGGAAGCACTGGGTGGCACTGGGGGTGCTCCCTCCATGCCTCCTCTGATTGCCCATTCTTCCAAGGGAGGTGGTCATGGCTCAGGGGGAGGCTACACAGGGCACCTTGTGCTCCCCATTTCCTCTCCCAGTACCCCCAAGGGCTCCCACATCCCTTTCCTTGTACCTGCAGGGGCTCCCCAGCCCCATCCAAGTGCCCAAGTACCCTCAGGGACTGCCCCATTCTCTCCCCACAGTGCTTGCAGTACACCCAGGGCTTCCCCATTCCCCCTCCCACTACCCCTGTCCCATCCCGCTGTAAAAGGGTGAGTCAGGGAGGATTCTTGCTGAAAGGTTTCTAAGGTGAAAATGAAGCACAAACATGGCAATATTACATGAGAGAACTGTTTATTGAAAAAGGAGGGTAATGGTTCTTACCAAAGGGGGAGAGAAAGGAATAGAAAGGGACAAGGATAGAGAGAGAAACAGCAGACAGGAACAGCATTACCGCAAGGAGCCCGGGCGCTCTGTGGGCATCAGCTGGGCAGATGGAGTGTGTGTGCTGCAAACCAGGGCGTGGGCTATCGATTGCTGCAGGCTGGCTGCTGCGGGCTGGCTGCGGGCTGATGCTGCGGCACTGGTGGCTCTGGGCTGGCTGCCGCGGGCTGGGGCTGTGGTGGGCAGGTGCAGCAGGCTTGGTGCTGTGGGCAGCATGGGAAACGCGGCAGAGGTGGCGGGTGGGTGCAGACAGCATCTGCTGCATCAGGGAGGAAATGAAGGAATATCCAGGACAATCAGAAATGAGCTGCCTCGGGGAAGCAGCGAAGCAGGGAAGAATGGATGCAGACAGGGAAGAAGGACCACCGGGAGGAAAAGGCGAGTGGGGGTAGTATCGGTGATATTTTCCCAACATCCGGGAGGAATGATGCATCTGACTCCATCTTATCAGAAGGCTAATTAAATACATTATTATACTGTATTATTCTATAATATATTACATTACATCTAAACTGAATCTGCCAAGCACTCAGCTGCACTCCACTGCACACAATCTCATGACTGTCAGCCAACAGTCCCCACACACACACATCTGGATTCAATTGGTCAGTGAATCAAAACACTCACACCAGAATCCAATTACCAATTCCCTTCAGGTAAACAATCTTCCACCACGCATTCCACGTGTGAACAACACAGTAGCAGTAAATGAGAGAAGATTTATTTGGATCATTCTTTGCTTCTTTCACTGCTTCTCCCAGGTTCAGAGAATGTGAATCCCACAGGGGATGAGGGCCAAACTGACCCTCTGTGCAAGCCCCTGATCCCTGCAAGAAACCTAAAGCAAAATGCTCCTGTTGTGTCACAGTTTGCTGCTTTTATTTGCAAAGTCTCTTCTCACAGCCTGATTTCCTGGGCACTTTTTCCCATACATTTTTCCCAGGCATCTGTCCCACCAGCCAGTGGGTGTCACTCACAGCCTGATCACCGAATCTTTCTTTCTCCTGATCATCTGTTGCCTGAAGCCTCACCATGGACAGGGTTCCCAGCACATGTACAACCACAGAGTCATTTTTCACCTCATGTGTAGCATATGTTGAGACATAAATCAAAATCAGATTTGTACCTCTTAACCCCCATGTGCTTAGTAGCTCTGCAATCCCCCTCACAGTGCTCCCACTAAAGTGGCTCACAGGTGCCCATCCCAGTTCCAAGGGGGCACAGGACCTGGTCCCTGCTCCTGGGACAAAAATGCAGCTCTTTGGTTGAACTGGCAGAAATGGTGTTTCTCTTTCAAGCTCAGTCAAGGAGGTGGGAACCTCCCTTGGAATGGAAAGTATGACCCCCTTCTCTCTGACCTATTATAACTTTGAAATTATGGGGGTTTTAGGCAAAGATGTGGGAGGAGGAATAACAGTTCTTTACTAGTATATATTGAAAGAAACAAGATATTGGAAGTTGATTTTCGCTGGATATTATATGAATTGATAATATGTTATTGATTATACTGTTTATTAAATATTGCAATATTGTTCGGATAGTGAAAAATATTGTGGAGTGGCTGATGTTGTTGGAGTGGCCATCCAAGGATGGGGCCCAGCCATGGCCCAGCCCCACTGCACAGGGATGGCCATTACACAGCCCTGCTCTGTCCAGACCCAGGTGGCAGCCAGCACCTGAGGATCCCCCCTGCCCCTTTGGCTTTGATTCTGGCAGCTTTAGAGCTGCTGCAGAGGTGAGAATTCTGTGGGTAGAAAAAGGCCTGCCTATGGTTTGCTCAGTTCTGCAAGAAGCACAAAGCCCAAAGGGAGCCCAAGCAGTGGCTCTGTGAGGGCCTCCAATGGTTTTCAGAGCAGGGCTGGCCAGAAATCACCCCTTGGAGGGGCAACTGTGTAAGAACTAGTCCAGAAATGCAGCTATTGATCATTATGTCTCTTGCGCAAAGGGTCTGAGATAGCCCCAAAAACCTTGCATATCTTGCAGCAATCTGCTCAACAACCTGACCGGTCCCTCCTCCTTCCTGCCTCAAACTTGCAGCCCTTTAGAATGGCCTGGGAAGAGTGTTTGGCTTTTGGGCGTGGCTGCCAGACAAGAGGGAAAAGTGTGGAAATATTGAGTTGTGGCTCTGGCTGCAGATGTGGTGGGGCTGTGGGGAGTAATCCTGTGTGAATTCCAGGTTTCCCCAAAGCTCAATCCCTTCCCTCCTCACCTGAGCGAGAGGGTGAGGGTTTGCAGGAATTGTTGTGTAAAGCCACCAGAGGTGCTGCTGTGGACCTGAGAACTGCCTGGGGTCAGGTGCTGCCTTCCTTCCATTGGGGACCATGGAGCGCAGTCGCGGGTGTTGCGCAGGGCATGTGCCTGGCCCTGGGACACTGCTACGCTGCCAGTGGGCACTGGGATCCAACCTGCTGCCTTGGCGGCTTCTGCCCACTGCTGGTGGTGGTGCCGGGAGCAATTGGTGCCCAGGAGTTTTCAAAAGGAGCAATTTCCCCTCCTGCCTCCCGTCCGAGGCCGCCATGGCCCTGAGGGGATGGAGCTGGACCGGGGCGCCCCCTGCTGGCCGGGAGTGCTCCCTGCAGCGCCCCCTGCTGGGCAGGAGCGCTCCCTGCGCCGTCCCCTGCTGGCCGGGAATGCTCTCTGCAGCCCCCCCTGCTGGCCACGGTTATAACTGCCACAAAAATCTATAGTCCTGAGCCGGGGGCATAAGAGCTGGGTTTGTGCGGTGTGTTCTGCTGTTTTATAAATTTCCCAAGAAAGAGCTGTTATTCCTTTTCCTTCACTTTTGCCTGGAATCTCCATTATTTTGGAAATCAAAAAACATTTTAGGCATGGTTCTTTTGTCTGTTCGAGCAATATTCCCATTTTCCTTTGCAGTCATTTCTCATTTAAATGAGTTGTAAACTCCTGGGTTCCAGAGCAGATAGGACAGGCACTCCAAGAGGAGACATGGTCAAGGCCTTGGCCATGTTATGCTCTGCCTTTTAAGCCAGTTAGGACATCAAGGGCCCTCTCCCCAGGTGGCACTTCTGGTCATGCGGACACTAAGGAGATGGCTTTTGCAGAGCATCACACTGCCCCCAGTGTGCCATGGCTGGCAAACTGACGGACAGACAAGGCCCTGTCTCACCAAAAGCAAGGCCTGACCCACCCCTGCCACACACAGCTGTTCCAAAATGTCTCCAGACATCAAAGTTTTCCTGTCTCTGACACCCCACCCTGTGCCATGGCCTTATCCTGGCAAAGGGCAGGGGCTGGCAAAGTGAGAGGCTTTGGAACCCCACAGGGCCATTGTGACATCTTCGTGTGGGGAACACAGCAGAAGGTGGTTAAGGATAGGGGACCAGAGAGTCCAAAACCTCCTGAAGGCCACTTTGGCCATCAGAACAAGGTAGGTCCAGGGCCCTGCAGGTGGAGAAAAGATGGCGGTACAGTCATCTGGGATTTGCCTCTGTTTTGGGGGCTTTCCCAGGAAATCATTCATTTTCTGACCCTTAGAACTCTGAACCTTGTTGCTGTTGCTTTTGGTTTTATTCTCTCTCATTGCTGTTTTAGGAAATAGTTGTCCTTTCAGCCCTTTGAATATTTGTGCCTCCATGGGGAGGGAGTCGGGCAGTTTTTGGTGGCAGCACACACACGAGTGGGTGCCCATGGGTGGGGATCCCCAGTGCTCCCCAGTTCCCCCCAGTGTCACAGCACATTCCCGTAGATGTCACCAGGTTCCTGCGGTCGCCCCTGGGGCTCCCACAGCTCTGTGTAGGTCACCTGCGGATCCTCGAGGATGGTGGCACGGGGGGACACTGCAAGAGACACAGGCTGCGAGGACTGGGTGGGGTGACACTCGTGGGTGATGTTTCCCTCTGCATGTGTCTCCTCTGTACTCATCCCCTCTCCTCTTGGTGACCATGACGTGGGTGTACAGCACCTCCCCTTCATCTGGGGGCGGGGGGGGGATCTGGAGGGGGGCCTGAGGGAATAAAGGGGATGTGAGGGAGGGAATGGGAGGTCTTGGGGGTTGGGGTAAAAGGGGAGAGTGTGGTTTGAGCCTCCCACTACCCTTTCCCATTCCTTTCTGGCAGCTGAAGGGAAGTGAGGGTAGGGGTGACTGTGGGGTTCCAGGGCCCTGACCCATCTCAGGATTCCTGAACTCCCATGGGATGCCCAAACATCCCTGAAGCACCACAGAATTTATTAACCTCGCCAGTTCCCCCAACCAACTCAGCCTTAAAAACCCAAACCCAGCTGGGACAGAGACCCCCCCAAACACCTCCAAGGCCCTTGACAGAACCCCCAACAGCAACTACCCAAACCCTATAGGGCCCCCAGCCAAGGTCACAATATTGGGGCTTTGGGTGCTGTCCTATCATTCCCCAACTCTGGGGGCCTCTGAATCTCCCTGGGACCCCCGTCCCCCCATTGTCACCCACCCACACTGTGCCCTTAGTGCCAGGCCACCATGGCACCCACAAGCAGGACCAGTAACAAAAGGGCCCAACTGACCCCTGAGGCCACTGCAAGAAACAGAGGGAGACACATCAGGATCACCCATCACTCCAGGGCTCTTGCACCCCCGAGTATCCCATTGACCCTGTGTGTCTCTGTGTCCTGTGCTGTCACCTCAAGGGCCAGCTCTGGGCTCAGTGCCCAGAACACGCAGTGCCTGTCCTGTCCCAGCTGGTTGGTGGCCATGCACTGATAATTGACTGAATGTCACACATCGATGTTCCTGATGTCAGGGAGGGGACCCTGGGCCACCTCCTGCCCATTGTGCAGCCAGGTGAAGGTGACAGGGGCTGAGCCCACCTGCACTGAGCAGTGCAGGGTCACGTTGTCACCTGCACACACCTGGTGTGCCAGGGGACTGGGGGTGAAGGTGACATTGGCCACGGGCACTGTGGGGACTGGGGTGGCACTTGGCAAGGTGGGATGGGGGTGCAGTGGGTGGGGTCACCACCAGCCTGAGGGTCCCGCTCACCCAGGATGGTGACATTCAGGGGGTCACTCCTGGTCACACTGACCAATACCATTTCGGACCTGGCATTGGTACTGGCCACTGTCACTGTCCCCAAAGTGGCGCAGCTCCAGGTGGGATCTGGTGTCCAGCAGTGCCCCCGAGCCCTCCTGGTGCCAGAAGAAGGACAGAGGACCTGTCCCCATGGCCACCTCACAGCTCAGCACCAGGCTGTCCCTAAGTGCCACCTGTCCCCTGGGGGGCTGCACTGACAGGGACACCCCCGAGAGTGGGACCCCTGCGGGAGCGGGGAAAGAGAAGGAGACAGTGAGGGACCCAGAGATCAATGAGCAGGACAGGGATCCCAGTGAGGGAGAGGGGGTGCAGGGATTGGGAAGGCTTGAAAGCGACTCCAAGGAAGGACTAGGGGTTCAGGGAGGGGACACCTGGTGAAGGAGGGGGCTGACACTGGAGAGGGTACAGGAATCCAAAGGAGGGGACGGTGAGTCCTGGGGAATGTGATGGGACTACAGATAGGGGTGAGGTGACCTAGGGAGGTATAAGGGACTCAGTGTGGGATGGGGTCTCCTGGGACAGATGGAGGTCCCCAGATGGTGATGGGGGACCCTAGCAGACTGTGAGGGCTTCCTGTGCCCATCCCTGCACTCACTGTGCACCCTGACATGGAGCCAGGCTCTGCTCTTCTGCATGCCCCCCCACCTCCCACCTGCCCATCCCGGTAGAACACGTGCAGGAGGGGCACTCGGAGCCGCAGGGGGCTGGGGGGGCTGAGGCAGCTGAGAGTCAGGGGGGACCACTCGGTGGGCATGGGGGGACCCTCCAGAATCAGTGCCATGAAGAGCTCAGGGAAGGAGAGGGGAGGTGAGGACTGTGACTCTGAGTACGCTGGGTAGGGGCTTTGGAGGTGTCAGGAGATTGGAGTTCCAGCCTTGGGGGTGCTCACTGTGCACTGTCACGGCTGCTGACCGTGACATAACCTCATCAAGCCCATGCAGCTGTAGTGACCGCTGTGGTGCAGCTGCACAGGGGACAGCAAAAGCTCGGTTCCCCTGAGGGAACCCCTCAGATCCTTCTCCACATGGTAAAATCGCACCCTGGTGACTGTGTTGTCCTGCCGGTCCCAGCAGCGCAGTGTCACCGTGTCCCCTTCTAGCAGTGCCCATGCTGACACCTGCAGCACCAGCTCATCTGTGGGACAGGAGGGTCTCATCTCACTGAGGGGCTTGAGACAGGTCCAAGAGGAGGGTGCCCATGGCACTGGGAACATGTGGGTGCACTGGGATGAACTGGGATGTTACTGTGTGCCGTGCACCACACAAGGGGTGTGAGGCCGCCCATGGAGTGGAGCCCACCCCGATCTATCAGCGGCCACCCAGATGATTTAAGATCCCCACTCACCATATAAGACTCTAATGGGGGGCCTACGCCCACTGCCAGGTCTGTAATATGTGTAGATGCCATGCTTAGTGACAGTCAGGTGGTTGTGTCCCTGCTGCCCCCAGCGCTGCCCATCCTTATACCAAGTTGCGGCACTGGCGGTCCCTGAGCACTGGCAGGTCAGTGTCACCCGGTCCCACAGCACCACCGGCCTCCAGGGGGGCTCCACAAGGAGCTGGGTGGTCTGGGCACCTGTGGGTGACAGGAGACACCAGCCTGCCAGGGCCACCATGGGGCTGGCGACAGCAGGGTGGGGCCATGACATCCTTTTGGTAAAGGCACAAAATGATCAATTGCTGCATTTCCGGACTGGTTCCCCCACAGCTGCCCCTGCAGGGGGGGTTTCCAGCCAGCCCTGCTCTGAAAATCATCAAATGCCCTTGCAGAGCCACTGCTTGGGCTCCCTTTGGGTTTTGTGCTTCTTGCAGAGCTGAGCAAAACACAGGCAGGCCTTTTTCCCCCCACAGAATTCTCACCTCTGCAGCAGCTCTAAAGCTGCCAGAATCAAAGCTCAGGGGACAGGGGGGACCCTCAGTTGCTGGCTGCCGCCTGGGGCTGGCCAGAGCAAGGCTGGGCAATGGCCATCCCTGTGCAGTGGGGCTGGGCCATTGTTATAGGTAAAAGTTAAGTTAAGTTAAAATAGGATATAGTTCAATTATATTGTATTAATTATATTATTTGTATTATGTTAAAGGGGAGAGGGCTTATTAGAATGTGCTAGAAGGGTCCAGGGTGTGGTGAAACAAGGGTCTGATGGGGCAAGGCAAGGTCGAAGAGAGATTGGATGAAACATCTGACCAATCAGTCGAAGTCCTGCAGAAATGATTGGTCCAGAATGAATGGCGGCAAAGACCTATGAGAAGCCTGGAAATGGACCAATCATCATGAGGATCCAAAATGCACCAATCCTGGACTCGAGGGGGACTATAAATGTGGGGAGTTCATTTGGGTGGGGGCTTTTTTTCTTTTGGGATATCTGTTGTTAGGGAGAAGCTGGTGCATGTGGGGTGAGGGCGCTGTTTTAGTTTTTACCTCGCTGTGTGGGTGCCTGGGCTTATCTTGGGCACTCGGTTCCTTGTAGGTATTTTAATAAACGAGAACCTCTTTCTCTGGATAAAGTTTGGCCTTGTTCCTATCCATAACACCATGGCTGGGCCCCACCCTTGGATGGCCACTGGCTTCAAGGAGCAGGAGTTTGGGAGCTCCTTCCTGCCCCGTGTCTCCATTCCCCAGCTGCTCTTGCAGGCTCAGATCCTGCAGGGGACGAGCAAGAATGGAGAAATCTGGACCACCCCTCCGGAGCTGCCATCCCCCAGGAATGGACCCCTTTGTCCATCATGTCTCCCCCCTGGGATAGGATCCCCACATGACAGAACACCCTCCCCCCGCCCTCCCCCCCGCCGTGTGACACTCAGTACAAATGGCCTCTTCCCTCTTTGGCAGGACAGAAAAGTGAAAGTGTTGGGGGGCACAGCCAGACACCCCCATCCCCCACAGCCTCCCCAGCCCTCTCTGTAGACCCTTCACTGTTACTTGCTCCACTGTGGGGTTCCCCCAACCCATTCCCTACTCAATTGTTTCCCAGAATAATCAAGGAACAAACTGGGGAGTTGTGAAATTGAGGAATCAAAGGGAGGAAATGGAAATGAAGAGTGGAAAAAGCCCCTGGGAGCTGGGGGCACACTGACTGAGAGCCCCTCGGAATCTCCCTGGGGTGACCCCCAGGACATCAGAACACTTTGGGGGCTGTCCTGAGCTGTGGGTCACCCCAAAATTTGAGGCACTCAGGGAAGGGGCTCCAAATCACAGACCCAC
The DNA here is from genome assembly GCF_035770615.1 of Melospiza melodia melodia. Taxonomy (NCBI): domain Eukaryota; kingdom Metazoa; phylum Chordata; class Aves; order Passeriformes; family Passerellidae; genus Melospiza; species Melospiza melodia. The sequence goes on along the minus strand of NC_086218.1, from coordinate 6,860,710 downwards.
TGAGCCACTGCCCATCCCTGGCACCCCCATTCCCCTGGGAACCCAACCATGGGACCCCCATTCCTTCAGTCCCCATGTCCCAGGGACCCCATGCCAGTACTCACATTCCCCAGGATCTCCATGGGCCAGGACCTCATTCCCAAGGAACCCTCTCCCATTCATTCCATCCCCAGAAATCCCTCTTACCCCAGAACCTTGATTCTCCCAGGAACCCCCATGCCCACTGGATCCCTCATTCCCCCTGGTACTCTCATCCCTAGGTCAACCATCCCGTGACCCCAAATCCCTGGAGCCCTCATTGTTCTGGGACTCCCATCCCTTAGTTCCCCCATCCCTGGGCACCCCCATTCCCATGGCACCTCCATCCCTGGTGACACCCCCTTCTCAGAAACCCCATACCCAGGGACCCAATCCCTTGGGCTCCCCATTCCCCTAGAACCCATCCCCGGCTCACCAAACACTCTGTGCCCCTCATTCCTGCTAAGCCCATGTCCTACCTTCTGGCACTCTGTCTTGTCCCCATCCTGTCCCCTCCCTGCCCACAGCCTGTGCCCAGCTTGTGGTCACCCTGCCCCCACCAGGTGCCACCTACACATGAGGATGAGACCTGACCTCTCTTCCTTCCCCTTTTGCCAAAGAGCCACCACCCAGGGGACAGCCACCCTGGCACCGAGTGACAGCAAGTCCAGATGTCTGGGGACACCGGGATGGCCGGGAAGGTGGCGCTGCTCCTGGGGGGTGAGTGCCCTGGGCATGGACCTGACACCATGGGGATTGACCCCAGTGAGGCAGAGACCACTGGGGAGGGGGCACAGGGAGTGGGAGAACATGTCAGTCACTGAGGTACGATTCTGCTATGAGGACAGAGAGGTGTAGGGGGCCCTCAATGGGACTGTGCTGTCCCTTTCCCCTCTGCAGCTGAATCACACTGGCCACTACTGCTGTGGGGGCAGGGTGAGCTCCAACGTGTCCTCATGGGCACTCTCAGTGCCAGTGACAGTGACAGTGCACAGTGAGCACCTCACAACTGGAGCTCCAATCTCCGGACCCCACCACCACCTCCCAGCAGACTCACAGTCACAGTCCTTAGCACCCCTCTCCTTCCCAGAGCTCATCTCAGTGCCAGTGCTGGAGGGTCCCCCAAGCTCACTGTGGGGTCCCTCCTGAATCTCACAGCTGCCTCAGCACCGCCAGCCCCCTGCGGCCCTGAGCCCCTCCTCCTGCATGTGTTCTACTGGGACGGGCAGGTGATGGGGGGCCCTCAGGGGTCCCCGCAGCTGCTGGTGCCCAACGTGGGGGTCTCCCACTCGGGGAATTACAGCTGCCAGGTGCGGTCCCAGGGGGGGCTGTGCGGAAGAGCAGCGCCCGGCTCCACATCACGGTGTGTAGTGAGTGCGGGGATGGGCACGGGGAGTCCCCAGAGACCCCCCGGGTCCCCTTCCTGGGTACCTCCATGTCCCCCTGATGCCTTTATTGTGTCCCTTCACATCTGCCCTCAGTCCCTTCACTCCTCTGTGGTGTGACCCAATACCCAAAGTCCCCCATCACACCAATCCCCCCGTCCCTATCCTCCCACACCAGCTGCCAGCCCCTCCCTGTGCTTCAGCCTTGTCTTTGTCCCCACAGTGCCCGTGGCCAATGCCACCATCACCCTAAGTCCCCTGTCACATCAAGTGCACGCAGGTGACAACATGACCCTGCTCGGTGCAGGTGGGCTCAGCCCCTGTCACCTTCACCTGGCTGCACAATGGGCAGGAGGTGGCCCAAGGTCCCCTCCTGGAGCTCAGGGCTGTTGATGTGGGACATTCGGACACCTGCCAGTGCGTGCCACCAACCAGCTGGGACAGGATGGACACCAGGCTCTCAGCCCTGAGCTGGCCCTGGAGGTGACACCTGGCTGACCCTGGGTCACAGGTGGGGGTCACACAGGGTTACTGGGGTGTTCAGGACCCCCAGGGTTCAGGGTGACCGTGGTGTGTCCCCTCTATCCCCAGCAGTGGCTGTGAATGTCGGCAGGACCCTCCTGTTCCTGCTCCTGCTCCTGGCTGTCATCGGGGGCTGTCACTGGTGGCACCACAGGGGTGGGTGACAATGGGGGGGGGGATTGGGGTCCTGGAGTGAGGAGGAGCCCCCAGAGTGGACGCAGAGATCAGCAGCACCAAGGGCCCCTGAGCTGGGGAACACTGAGCCTGCAGTGACCTCGGCTGGGGGTTCTGGGGGATTTGGGGGGAATTTGGAGAGTCTTGGTTGGGCTCCAGTGCCATCCCGGATGGGCTTTGAGGAACATTGCGGTGGCATTGGGAGTTCCTGGAGGGTTTGGAGAGCTCCTAGAGGGCTGTGCAGGGATGTTGGAGGATCTTTTTGGGTCCTGTGGGAGTTTGGGGATCCCCCTCTCTGCTATGCTTGGGGTTCTGGGGGCTCAGAGGGTTGGGGGCACCAGGGGGACTGGGGGCACTGCGGTCATACAGAAGTTCTGGGAAGTTCAGGGGTCATCAGAGTGTCCTGGGGGAATCAGGGGTCCATTGGGAATCAGGGCTGCGGTGGGGATTTGGGGGTCCCGTGGGTGGTTGGAGCTGCCAAGGTCCCAGGAAGAATCAGGGGTCCCGGTGTCCCCACGGTCACCCCCTCCCCTTTCCCTTGCAGCCGCCAGGAAGCTCCAGGACAAGTGAGTGGGGGGCTCGGGGTGGGACTCCCCTTTCCCCCTCCCCAAACACCATGCAGACCCCCCCCATCCTCCTCAGATCCCTCCGGAGCAGGGGGCTCTGCTCAACACCCACATCATGGGCACTGAGCGGGCAGTGGGAGAATTCCAGGGCGGGACAGGGACACATCACCAACATGTGTCACCCCCCCAACCAGGTCCCCACAACCAGTGTCTCTCTCAGGGCCCCCACAGGTGTCCCCCAGCCCTGAACCACCTTGGGATCCACAAGTGACCAATGCAGAGCTGTTGGGACCCCAGAAGGGACAGCGGGACCCCCTTGACTGCGAGAGCATGCCGTGACACTGGGGGCACTGGGGGGAACTGGAGGGCACTGGGGGTCATTGGGTGCATCGATTCCCCTCAGGGGTCTCTTCTTCCTTTTCACTGCACCCCATGGGGCTCCTCATTCCCCCTGCCAGTTTTGAAGGAGCACACAACACTTTTCCATCTAATTGTACCCAAAATTCAGTTTTTTGGTCAAACTGTGTGAGAAACAAGGCTCACTCTGTAAATTTCTTAAATGTTTAATAAGGGATAAAAGGGTCAGTAAACAGCGTGCTGGGTGCTTGGCAGCTGCCAGAGGCACAGGGATAACTACAGCAATTCTTCTTACATACCTTTTCATTGTATTGGTGAAATAAATACTCAGGAGTGTTATACATATTCAAACATTCTTTCCAGTTCACATGTTCTGGGAATTCTTATGCTTGGTTTGAGCCTTGATTCATTTTCATGAAGTACATGCCAAACTGCAGATTAAATTTATATATTTCATGTCCTCACAAGGCCCCCCTGTTCTGTGGTTTGACAGTTCTTGATAGCCCAAGAGTCAGTGGTAAGTTCCTCTTTGCATTCTCTTTTTTGATGTTTATTTATTTGATACTTTTCAATGTGTTCTTCTCATACAGATGAGATACTCCACCAGTACATTAAATCAACATTAACTATTTCACAAAATTATTTTACTTATTCTCACCATTGTCACTTAGTTACACAAATAAAGGTATTAGCTACTTATGCAACAGTTAATGTTTCAATGCACATTGTCTCTATCTTGATATTTTGGGAGAGCCTAAACTATAATGTATTTATCACACTAAAATATATGTTCTCCACAGGGATTAGGGTAAACAGGCTGACAAATTGTCAAATCAAAAGCAGTGAAAAACTGATTACAATCTGTATTATATCAAAATAATTTGGAAAAACCAATAGAATCGGGAAAGCCAATGACTACATTGTTATTCACAACAGGCAGAAGGTGTATTGAAGGGTTTATCTGACTTATCCCGCTCAGATATTGTCAGCAATAAATTCAATTCATATCTCTAATTCCGAGGCAGTTTTACCCGTGACAGGATTTGATGAGTGATCTCTCCTGGTCCTTGTCTCAGCCCAGAAACCCTTTGCTCAATTTTCTCCCCCCATCCAGGTGTGGAGGGCAGTGAGAGAGCGGCTGTGGTGGGTGCAGGGCATCCGGCTACTGTCCATCCATGGCAAGGCAGGGAGGAGGAGGAGGGTCCAGGTCAAGATGTTGAGCAGATTGGTGTGGGATTTGCAGTAGTTTTGTGGTACTCTTAGTCCTCTACAAAGAGGAGCAAATGATCAATTGCTGTATTTCCAGACTGGTTCCCTCACAGCTGCACCTGCAGGGGAGGTTTCCAGCCATCCTTGCTCTGAAAACCATCAAAGGCCCTGGCAGAGCCACTGCTTGGGCTCCCTTTGGGGTTTGTGCTTCTTGCAGGGCTGAGGAAACCAGAGCCAGGCCTTTTTGCCCCACAGAATTCTCACCTCTGCAGCAGCTCCACACACCCATACCCCCTAGGTATCTGTCTGGGGTGACCCCCAGGCAACGAGCACCTTGTGTGGGCTGTGCTCAGCCCTGGGTCACCCCAAAATCTAAGGCAGTCTGGGATGAAGCTCGGACCTATGGGTCCACCCAGCCACTGCTCATCCCTGGCACCACCATTCTCCTTGAAATCAAATCATGAGTACTCCATTTCTTATGTCCCCACCCTCTCTGAAACCCATATCCCAGTAGAGATATTCCCCAGGAACTCCATGGCCCAGGAGCCCTCATTCCCAAGGAACCCTCTCCTACTCATTCCATCCCCTGAAATCCTCCTTTCCCCAGGACCTTGATTCTCTCCGGAACCTCCCATTCCCATGGGAACTCCCATTCCCCCAGCATCCCCATCCCATGACCCCAAATTCCTGGAGACCACGTCCCCCTGGGACTCCCATCCCTGAGTCTCCTCAGCCATGGCAACCCCATCCCCAGTGACTCCTCCTCCTCAGCTCCCCCATTTCCAAGGACCACAATTCCTTAGGGACTGCCCATTCCACTGGACACCCATTCCTGGGACCCCAAACCCCCTGAGCCCCACCCTCCTGGGAACCCCATGTCCCACTGTGTCACATCCAGCTTTGTCCCCATCCTCTCCCCTCCCTGCCCACAGCCTGTGCTCAGCTTGTGGCCACCCTGCCCCCCACCAAGGGCCACGTACGCATGACATGACCTCGCTTCCTTCCCCTTTGGCCGAAGAGCCACCACCCAGGGCAGAGTCACCCCTGGCAGTGTGTGACAGCCAGTCCACATGGCTGGGGACTGCCGGATGGCCGGAAAGGTGGCACTGCTCCTGTGGGGCGAGTGCCCTGGGCATGGGCCTGACACCCCTGGGATGGGGAGGGAAGGGGGCACAGGGGGGCTCTGGGTTCCCCTGAGGTCCCCAATGCCAGCAGTGCCAGTCCATGTTACACACAGCGGACCTGAGTGGGAACAGGGATGTAGGGTGGCTTTGGAGACAGGAACGGGGAGGCAGGAATTTGGGGATGGGGGGACAGGAATGTGGGCCTGGCAACTTTCGGCTGATGTATCTCTGTGGATAGTGAGAAGTAAACGGGAATATAGGGACTGGAAGGGACAAGAACAGAGAGGATGTGGCCATGGGGATGGGTTCATGAGCTGGTGGGTGTGACCTGGGCCAGCATGGGCTGTGTCTGTGGTGTCCTCAGGCCCAGGGTGTCCACAGTGACCCCATGTTCTGCCTCAGCCCAGAGTGGCCTTGGTGTCTCAGCTCCCAAGGTGTCTGTGCCGCATGGATGTGGTGCATGGTTGGCTGTGACACAGACATGTCCCCCTGCCTCTCAAAATCTTTTGGGGACCACCTCCATGCAGTTTCTCACAAGAATTGCTGTCCCCATGGGGACTGTCCTCACACCCTGTACCCCTGTGCTGCTGTCTCCTTGTTTTACCCTCACCCAGCCCTGTCCCTTCTCTTTTCCAGCCCAGACCCTCGGCCTTGCTCGTGAGTCCTTGGGGGATGCCATGGCACCACCTCGCTGTCCCCAGCCCCACGCTGGTCCTGGCAGGCTGGTGTCGTCTGTCACCCGTAGGTGCCCAGACCACCCAGCTCCTGGTGGAGCCCTCCTGGAGGCCGGCAGTGCTGTGGGACCGGGTGACACTGACCTGCCAGGGCTCGGGGACTGCCGGTGCCACCACCTGGTACAAGGACGGGCAGCACTGGTGGCAGGGACAGAACACCGTCCGTGTCACCGAGAGTGTCAACTACTCGTGTGACAGACCCGGCAGTGGGCTCAGCCTCCCTGTGAGAGTCTCAGACAATGAGGGGATGTTTGGGTGTCCCCAGGCTGGCACACGCAGGGACCCCGAGGGCTCTGAGTGGGCTTCGCTCCATGGGTCACCTCCTCTGTAACCAGATCCTGTCCCCTGCTCAGGTGACATCCCAGAGCATCCAAGTGTGGGTGGAACTCGTTTTGGAATCGGGGAGCCCTGTGCACAGGGTGTGACCCAATAGGGGTATCGTGGTGCTCTCCCCCAGACTGGCTGGTGCTGCAGGTGCTGGCACAGGCACTACTGGAGGGGGACACGGTGACACTGCGCTGCCGGGGCTGGTGGGACAGCACATTTTCCTCGATGTCCTTCCACCGAGAGGAGATGGAACTCGGGGGTGCTCCGCGGTGGGACCAAGCTGTCCCTGTTCCCTCTGCAGCTGCACCACAGTGGCCACTAAAGGTTCAGGGGCTGGGTGGGATCCTGGGGGTGGCAGGAGTCAGCACCAGTGACAGTGCAGGGTGAGCACCCTACAGCCACCACACTTATACCCACACTGCCCTTCCCCAGAGACTCGGGTTCTCAAATTCCCCACTCCTCCCCTTCCCAGAGCTCTTCTCGGTGCCGGTGCTGGAGGGTCTCCCTGATCCCACCGTGGGGTCCCCCCTGACTCTCAGCTGCCTCAGCACCCCCAGCCCCCTGCGGCCCCGAGCACCCCTCCTGCACGTGTTCTACCGGGACGGGCAGGTGGTGGGGGGCCATCAGGGGTCCCTGCAGCTGCTGGTGCCTGGTATGGGCGGCTTCTCCTCGAAGAATTCCATCTCCAAGGGCGGGGCCATGCGGAACAGCACCGCTCGGCTCTGCATCACGGGGCCCAGTGAGTGTGGGGATGGGCACGGGGAGCACCCAGAGACCCCCCAGGTCCCCTGGTTGGGCACCTGCATGGCCCCCAGAAATATTTCTTTTGTCTCCCCACATCTGCCCTGGGTGCCGTCACCCCTCTGTGGTGTAACCCCATCTACAACATCCACCACGACACCGATCCTCCCGTCCCTATCCTCTCACACTTGCTGCCCTCCCTGCGGCCTCAGCCCTGTCTCTGTCCCTGCAGCGCCAATGGACAATACCACCATCATCCCCAGTGTCCTGGAGGTGACACTGCCAGAGACAGGGACACACAGGGACACAGGTGGGGTCACTCAGGGTCACCAGGGAGTGCAGGACCCCTGGGGTGATGGGTGACCCTGATGTGTCCCCCTCTGTTTCTTGCAGTGGCCGCAGGGGTCAGTGGGGCCCTTTTGTTCCTGCTCCTGCTCGTGGGTGTCATAGTGGCCTGGTACCAGTGGCACCATGTGGGTGGGTGACAATGGGGGGATGAGGGTCGAGGAGAGAGGTGGGAAGGCCCTCAGAAAAGGGGGGCCATAGGGCGGCACCCACGGACCCTGACTTGGGAGGGGCTGAGCCGCCAGTGACCATGGCTCAGAGATATTGGAGGCTCCTGCAGGGGTGTTGGGGGTTCTGTCAGGGGTCCCCCTCCATGCCAGGGTCGGGGTTCTGGGGGCTCCGGGTGTTGGTGCAAGTGGGGTGGGTCAGGGATAGTGGGGGGGCATCAGGGATACTGGGGTGCCTGGGGAGAATTGTGTGTCTGGTAGTGGTTCAGCATTCCCAAGGGTGGATGGGGGCCCCTGGGTCTCCAAAGTCACCCCTCCAGTTTTCCTTAGCAGATGCCAGGAAGCACCAGGAATGGTGAGTGCAGCCTCCAGCCATGATACACCCAAACCCCCAGCACCTCCCATCCCCTTTCCCACACCCCCTTATTCCCACAGGGCCCACCCAGACCCCCTGGCACCCCCAGTGGAGGATCCTCAGGCGATGTACATGGAGCTGCAAAGGCAACCGTGGGAACCCAGTGACATCTATGACAACCTACAACAAATGTTGTGATGCTCTGGGAAATGGGAGGCACTGGGTGACACAGGGGGTGCTCCCTCCATGGCTCCTGTGGTTGCCCATCCTTCCAAGGGAGGTGGTCATGGGTCAGGGGGAGGCTACACAGGGCACCCTGTGCTCCCCATTTCCTCTCCCAGTACCCCCAAGCGCTCCCCCATTCCTTTCCTTGTACCTGCAGGGGCTCCCCAGCCCCATCCAAGTGCCCAAGTACCCTCAGGGACTGCCCCATTCTCTCCCCACAGTGCTTGCAGTACACCCAGGGCTTCCTCATTCCCCCTCCTACTACCCCTGTCCCATCCCACTGTAAATGGGGGAGTCGGGGAGAATTCTTGCTGAAAGGTTTCTCGGGTGAAAATGAAGCACAAAAGTGGCAATAATATATCAGAGAACTGTTTATTGATAAAGGAGGGTAAGCGTTCATACCAAAGGGGGATAGAAGGGAGCAGAAAGGGACAAGGATAGAGAGAGAAACAGCAGACAGGGACAGCGTTACCGCAAGGAGCCCGGGCGCTCTGTGGGCATCAGCTGGGCAGATGGAGTGTGTATGCTCCAAGCCAGGGCGAGCCCACATGGCTTTTGTCAGTGGCTGGGCGTGATTTCCAAGGACAGCACCTGCGTGTCTCTGGTATGGGCGAGCGATGGCTGCAGGCTGGCTGCTGCGGGCTGGCTGCGGGCTGGTGCTGCGGCACTGGTGGCTCTGGGCTGGCTGCCGTGGGCTGGGGCTGCGGTGGGCAGGTGCAGCAGGCTCAGGGCTGTGGGCAGCATGGGAAACGTGGCAGAGTCAGCGGGTGGGTGCAGGCAGCATCCGCTTCATTTAGGAGCAATGAAGGAATGTCCAGGACGAGCAGGAAAGAGCTGCCTCATGGAAGTAGCGAAGTGTTGTGGTGTGCTGTGATGTCCCATTTTGGCCTTCCAGGTCACTTTCCCAGGTGTGCCTATACGTCTATCCCTTCCCCCTTGCCCCCATGCTGAGTGAGTCCTGTCAATCAGGCTAAACGTTCCAGCAAGGCGTCGTGTGGTTGGTCAAGTTTAAAGGATGCCCCTATGCCCAGAGGTCATTGGCCTGTCTGGGTGTCATCTTCCCCTGAGACCCTGCCCCTCTCACCTGGTTGGTGGCTCACCTGTACCTCCACTCCCCCTGTCCCTGAGCTTAAAAAGGTCATCAGACCATGCGGTCATTGTTCTGTTGGAGCAGCTCCTCACGTTCAGACCTCTGTAACCATGGAATAAACCTCTGGACATTAAACCCTCCAGCAGAATCCTCTCCTTTTTCTCTTCACCATTGCCTGAAGCTATCCCTCCTGAGGTAACGGGGTCCCTTACAAGCCTGGACTTGTTCAGTGCCCAGCTGCAACCACCAGCAAGCCGAGGTATCTCTGCGGTGATACACCGCAGTTGCTGCCTTTGGCCCAGCAGCGAGGGTCAGACTGGCCCAGGCACAATCTAACTGGTAATATTGGGAGCCTTTTTTCCAATAGCGAAGCAGGGAAGAACGTGTGTGGACAGGGAAGAAGAACCACCGGGAGGAAAAGGTGGTGTGGGGGTAGTATCAGTGGTATTTTTGCCCAACATCTGGGAGGAATGATGCATCTGACTTCATCTTATCAGAAGGCTAATTAAGTACTTTATTATACTATATTATTGTATATTATATTACATTACATCTAAACTAAATCTGCCAAACACTCAACTGCACTCCACTGAACACAATCTCATGACTGTCAGCCAACAGTCCCCACACACACACATCTGGATTCAATTGGTCAGTGAATCAAAACACTCACACCAGAATCCAATCACAAATTCCCTTCAGGTAAACAATCTTCCACAATGCATTCCACTTGTCAACAACACAGGGGCAGTAAATGAGATAAGAATTGTTTGGATCATTCTTTGCCTCTCCCAGTGCTTCTCCCCGGTTCAGAGAATGTCAGTCCCACAGGGGAGGAGGGCGAAACTGGCCCTCCGAGCAAGCCCCTGTTCCCTCCAAGAAACCCAAAGCAAAATGCTCTTGTTGTGTCACAGTTAGCTGCTTTTACTTGCAAAGGCTCCTCTCACAGCCTGATTTCCCTGGCACTTTTCCCCAGACATTTTTCCCAGGCATCTGTCCCACCAGCCAGTGGGACCAGTGAGTGACCAGTGGGGGTCACTCACATCCCGATCACTGATGCTTTCTCTCCCCTGATTCTCTGTTGTGTGAAGCCTCGTCTAGGACATGGTTCCCAGCACATGGACAACCCACAGAGTCATTTTTCACCTCATGTGTAACATATGTTGAGACATAAATCAAAATCAGATTTGGTCCTCTTTACCCCGATGTGCTTAGTAGCTCTGCAATCCCCCTTCCAGTGCTCCCAATGAGGTGGCTTACTGGTGCCCGTCCCAGTTCCAAGGGGGCACAGGACCTGGTTCCCTGCTCCTGGGACAAAAATGCAGCTCTTTGGTTAAACTGGCAGAAATGGTATTTCTTTGTTCAGCTCTGTCAAGGAAGCTGAACAAGGTGGGAACCTCGCTTGGAAAGGAAAAAACGACCCCCTTCTCTCTGAACTATTATAACTTTGGAAATTACAGGGCTTTTAGGTAAATATGTGGGAACAGGAATAACAGTTCTTTACTGGTATATATTGACAGAAACAAGTTAATGGAAGCTGACTTTTACTGGATATTATATGAATTGATATTATATTATTGATTATACTGTTGAATAAATATTGTGATGTTGCTCAGATAGTGAAAAGTATTGTGGAGTGGCTGATGTTGTTGTGTTGGCCGGGAGTGCTCCCTTCAGCCCCCTCCGCTGGCCACGGTTATAACTGCCACAAAAACCAACAGCGCTGAGCGGGAGGGAAAGTTCTGGATTTGTGTTGTTGGTTCTGTTCTGGTTTATCAATTTCCCAGGAAAGAGCTGGTATTCCTTTTCCTACACTTTGGCCTGGAAGCCAGATCATCATTGAAATAAAAAAAAAAATTCTGAGATGGGTTTTCCATTCCAGGAATTTCCCCCAGTTTCCTTGGCAGATATTTCTCATTTAAATGAGTTGCCAACTTCTGGGTTCCTGCCTGGATGGGACAGGCACCCCATGAGCAGATAGGGTCTGGGACTTGGCTACCTCATGCTCTGCCTTTTAAGCCAGTTGGGTCACCAAGGGCCTTCTCCCCAGCTGGCACTTTTGGTCATCCAGCCACTCAGGAGTTGGTTTTGTCAAGGCGTCACACATTCCCCAGTGTGCCATGGCTGACAGATGATGGACAGACTGTTGTGGTGTGCTGTAATGTCCCATTTTGGCCTTCCAGGCAACTTCCCCAGGTGTGCCTGTACCTCTCTCCCTTCCCCCTTGCCCCCATGCTGAGTAAGTCCTGTCAATCAGGCTCAACATTCCAGCAAGGCGTCGTGTGATTGGTCAAGTTCAAAGGATGCCCCTCAGGCCCAGGGGTCATTGGCCTGACTGGGTGTCATCTTCCCCTGAGACCCTGCCCCTCTCACCTGGTTGGTGGCTCACCTGTATCTCCCCTCCCCCTGTCCCTGAGCTTAAAAGGTGAATCAGATCATGCGGCAAAGATTTCTGTTGGAGCAGTTGCTCACGTTCAGACCTCTGTAACCATGGAATAAACCTCTGGACATTAAACCCTCCAGCAGAATCCTCTCCTTTTCCTCTTCACCATCGCCTGAAGCTATCCCTCCTGAGGTAAACGGGGTTCCTAACAAGCCTGGACTTGTTCAGTGCCCAGCTGCAATCTCCAGGAAGCCAAGGTATCTCTGGGGTGATACACCGCAGTTGCTACCTTTGGCCCAGCAGCAAGGGTCAGACTGGCCCAGGCACAATATAACTGGTAATATTGGGAGCCATATTCCAATATTTGGCGTCCCTGGGGCGGGCTAAGCGACTCTACAGCCCGAGACGGACTCGCAGTTCCTCGGAGAAGCTTCTGGCAGCCGTGCATCCAGCTGAAAAGGGCTTTGGTTGCATCGCCCTCAGCTAGAGACTTCGGGAATATTCCCAGAAGAAGTTTCGTGGACTGTTCGGCGCCTCTGGAAAGCCCAGCTCCTTTCTGGTGAGCAGATTTTCCAGAGGGAGGACAAGGTAGCCTCTCTTGCCCATAGAGAGGTCCTGTTCCGGTGAGGAGACCTGCCTTAGACCCCAGCCAGCTACAGCTTCCATTTCGAGTGAGTATCTCTGCTCTCGGTAGAGCAGAAGTTCAAAAACAGACTCTGCCATGAGTTCTGTTCCTTTTTTTTGCCTTTGCATTTTTGGCTGCGCAGCCCCACAGACGGGAATTCATTGATTTCTAGCTATTAGCTTTCTGCTGCGTGTGTTACTCTCTTTTGGAATTTGCGCTGGAGTGGGAGCTCTCTGCCCTTCCCCCCGGCTCTGCAGCGCAGCGTGCTCGGCTCTCTCCACGCGGTCGGGGGATCCCTCCCTCTCTCTCTCTCTCTCTCTCTCTCTCTGTGTTGGGGAGGGGGGGCTCTCGGCTCTCTTGCCGCGAGGGACTCTCTCTCTCTCTCTGTGCGGGGGAGGGGTGTTCTCTGCACACGCGGCGCGGGGGGCCCCGGTTTCGGCTTGCCACGTGGCATGGCTGCTCTCTCTGCTCTGCGGGGGGGCTGCATTCCACGGCAGGGGAGGCTTTGTTTCCACTTCAGCTGGGCAGGGCGTGCCCTGCTGCTGCTGCCCGGGAATTTTAAAAGCAGTATATACAGCTGCATTGTGAAGCTTTTGTCTGTTCGTTATCACTTTCCTATCTGTGTTTTTTTTTTTTTTAGAAATTGGTAGCTGATTTTAGCTTTGTTTTTGGTCAGGCGGGATTTAGTACTTTGCTTTTTTACATCTAACATGGGTTCGAAACTCAGCATTGTACAAAAACGGATGTATTATAATATTATTAGCATTTTAGACAGTGGTAATGTTAAATTCTCAAAGGGAAAATTGAAACAGTTTATAAGATGGCTTTTCCTCCACTTCCCACAAATCTCCCCTGAAGAAATCCACAATATTCAATTCTGGGATAAAGTTTGGAATGAATTGATAACCTTAGGACAATCTGGCAATGCACCCTCAGCTAAATTTGTGTTTTGGAGTTTACAAATTCAAACAGCATTGCTCAAACAAAAGGAAATGGAGAAAAAGCCAAATGTAAAGCCATGTACCTCTGCTCTCCCTGTTTCTCCCTCTCCTAGCTCTAAAACCCCTAATCCTCTTTCCCCAAAACTTGGTATTTTAAAGAGAGCACACTCATTGGGAAGTCGACTCCCAGAGTCTGTTAAAACTCCTGAGTTGCCCTGTCCACAAGGCCCTGGCCAGGCTGCGTGGAACCTTCCCCAATCCCTTGTGTCCCATCCTCTGAAACCCAGAGCACGTGTAAGCTTTCCAGAGAACAGTGATGCCCAAAATGGCCCCCAGTCCCTAGGGGGTCCACAAGATGGTGGATGCCACGTGGCATCTTCCCAAACCTGGTCTTCTTCTTCCCAAAATCCTCTTAAGCATCCGGAAAATCCAGCCCCATCCCCCTCTCCTCCTGTTCCTCTTGACACCTTCCCTCCTCCCCCTCCCTTTCCTGCAATACCCTCAGCTCCACCCCTCTACTCCTCCCAGGGGGCGTCTTCTGACATGATGTCACCAGGTGTCCCCGCCCCCTTCCTGCCCCTTGACCCCGCCGCTTGTTCCCACGCTGTCCCTGCCCCCTGCTTGCCCCCTGACCCCGCCCCCTGTTCCCACGGTTTCCCCGCCCCTTGCTGGCCCCCTGTCCCCGCCCCCTCCCCGGGTTCCCACGGTGGGGACACACCCACTGCCATTCCCCAAACCTGTATCTGTGATCCCAATGCTTCCAATTCAAGGGATACAGAGCAGGGAACGGCAGACCTAATGCATAGCCCCATGTTGTCACTGGCTCCTGTTACCTTTCAGCCTGCTGCTCAGGGGGGAGCAGCTCCAACTGCTAATCGGAGTTCTTTTGGACGACAATTGATTAAAGAGATCTGTAAGTCTCATAAAGAATATGGTCCACACAGTCCATATTTCCGTGGCCTTTTAAATTCTGAATTGAGTAGGACTGTGGTGATTCCACGTGATTTAAAACAGCTTTTTTCCTGTCTCATGACCTCCACGGAATTCAAATTATGGGAAATAGCATGGAAACAAATGCTGAATGATGCTCTCCCAGGCTTGCATGCTGATCCAAACACAGCCAAAGACAACAGTGGTAACCCTATCACCATTGAGCACCTCTGTGGTGAGGGCCAATGGTCTTCTCCCTCAATCCAAGCTACTGCAATTCCTGCAGAAACACTCGAGAAAGTAAAAGAAGCAGCTGAAAAAGCATTCTTTTCCCTACAACCTGAGGGGCCTTTTGAGCCCTATAGTAAAATTAAACAGCTACCATCAGAGCCTTTTTTGAAATTTGTAGAAAGGTTAACTAGAGCTATTGAAATACAAGTTAAAAAAGAGAATGCTAGGGAAGCAATTTTAGAGGAAATGGCATTTACAAATGCAAATAAACAGTGTCAAGCGGCAATCCTGAGCCTTCCTATAGAATCTCACCCCACACTAAAAGACATGCTTCTAGTCTGTAACAGGAAAGTGCCTCTGATGACTGTGGCTGAAGACACCAGACCAAGGCTGCTGCCAAGACCACCTCAGCGCGTCGCCGTTGCCAGCCCTGCGCCTTTTCCCTCAGCACAGCAGTACCCTGGGCAGCAGCGGAGACCAGCAATGGCTGAGCCCACAAAACCATGCCTGCTTTGTAACAACCTAGGGCACTGGAGTAACCAGTGCCCCCTGAAAAGGGAATTTGATGAATTTAGAAATGGCAGGGGAGGAGAACTACAAGCCCTCCCTGGGGGTCAACAACAACAAAAAAACTGAAAAGGGAGCGCCCGCCTGCCAGGCATGCAGACACAAAAAGAGCAGGCCAAGGGAAGAAGGGTAGCAAAATAAATCAAGCGCGCGATAATATTAATGTTTGTGTAAGTGAAGCAGGTGCTTCAAAGACTGTGTATGATTTAGATGATCCTGTGTTAACCACGTCTTCTGTCAATGAGCCTTACAGGTTGCAGCTGACAGAGTCACTCCACCTGGAGAACACTGACTGGCATTTTGTCTCTGTTAATCCTGAACAGAAGGGTACTTGGAACCGGATTCGTTGTAAGTACATCGTCATTGGGGACACCAAACACACACCACAAGAGATCAGAATTGCTCTGGGAATGACAACATCAGATCCCGAGCAATTCGTTCTCGGCCTGCATTGTTTCCACCCACCCCTGTTTCTTCCCAAGGGACAAATTGTTGCACAAGCTATCCCTGTGCCATCTTTACCTGAAAATATCGAAAAACAAGGGCCCACAGTCGCCCAGGTCCCACTTATTGGGAAAAACAAACCCAAATTATGGTGTAATGTCAGTGGGGGTGGGGAGTCTAAACGCATTGAGATGCTTGTAGACACAGGTGCAGACTGCACAGCAATTCCAGTACAAGACTGGCCAGCACATTGGCCTTTGCAAAATGTTGCAGGTCATCTTCGAGGTGTAGGAGGTCTGCAATTGGCAAGACAATCCAAAAGCATTATTCAATTTGAGGGACCAAATGGACAATTGGCAAATATCCATCCATTTGTGTTAGATTTTTCGGAACCTTTGTTAAGGAGAGATTTAATGGCTCAGTGGGGTGTCACAATTGATATTCCAGACTCTCCACAGCATATTTGTACAGCAGTCATTGAACAACAGCGCCCCACCCAAAAACTGAAGTGGAAAACAGACAAACCAGTTGATGTGAAACAGTGGCCGCTCAGTAAACAAAAAATAAAGGTGATTGAAGAACTAGTGGAAGAGCAACTAAAAAAGGACCACATTGTGGAGACCATGTCCCCATGGAACTCTCCAGTGTTTGTCATCCAAAAAGCTGACAAAAAGAGATGGCGACTCCTCTGCGACCTCCGACAAATTAATAATGTAATTGAAGATATGGGTTCTCCCCAACCTGGTATGCCATCCCCAACAATGCTTCCCCAAGATTGGAAACTGGCTGTTATTGATATTAAAGATTGTTTTTTCCAAATCCCCTTGCACCCTGACGATGCACCGCGTTTTGCATTCTCCGTCCCTTCCATTAATATGGAATCACCTATGAAAAGGTAACATTGGACCATTCTTCCTCAGGGATTAAAGGTATCTCCAGCTATCTGCCAGTGGTATGTCTCTTCCCTGCTTTCCCCAGTACGTGCAGCCGCAGAGAAGGCCATCATCTATCATTATATGGATGATATCCTTGTGTGTGCCCCCAATGATGATTTACTCACGCATGCGCTTGACCTAACGATCGATGCATTGATTGTTGCAGGGTTCGAGCTCCAGGAAAAGAAAATTCAAAAGATGCCACCTTGGAAGTATTTGGGCTTAGAAATTGGAAATAGGACCATTGTTCCTTAAAAACTAGAAATCAATCCAAGGTTCAAGACCCTTGTGGATGTCCACAAGTTGTGTGGGTCTTTGAATTGGGTAAGACCATGGCTCGGTCTGACTAACGAAGACCTTGCCCCTCTTTTCAATTTATTGAAAGGGGGAGAGGACCCAGGTGCTCCTAGGTCTATTACCCCAGAGGCACGGAAAGCTCTAGAAAAGGTTCAGATTGCAATGTCCACAAGACAGGCCAACTGATGCTGGCCTGACCTGCCATTCAAATTTATCTTCCTAGGTAAGTTGCCACACCTCCATGGAATTATTTTCCAGTGGGAGGAAAAACAAACACCTAAGGCAAAGAACACACCAAAAAAGGACCGGGACCAGAGGGACCCTCTCTTGATCATAGAATGGGTTTTCCTCAGTCACAAAAGGTCCAAGAGACTGACAAAGCCTCAGGAGCTGGTAGCAGAACTGATCCGGAAAGCAAGGACCCGGATCAGGGAGTTAGCAGGATGTGATTTTAAGTGCATTCACATTCCAGTTGAGTTAAAATCAGGTCAAAATACTATGAAAATACTGGAACAATTGTTTCAAGAAAATGAAGTGTTGCAGTTTGCTCTGGATTCCTACTCAGGACAAATTTCAGTAGTGCGGCCCGCTCACAAATTGTTCGAACAAGAAGTTCAATTTACCTTAAAATTAAGAAGTGCTCTAAGTAGGAGACCTTTAAAAAGGGCTCTAACTGTCTTCACAGATGCATCCGGGAGGACCCACAAGTCTGTTATGACTTGGAAGGATCCTCAAACCCAGCAGTGGGAGACAGACATTGCTGAGGTGGAAGGTTCACCTCAGGTTGCTGAATTGGCTGAGGTTGTTAGGGCCTTTGAAAGGTTCTCAGAACCATTTAATCTGATTACAGACTCTGCATATGTGTCAGCAGTAGTATCCAGGGCAGATCAAGCAATACTGCAAGATGTGTCTAACATCGCACTTTTCAAATTGCTCTCAAAACTGGTAAAGTTAGTCACTCACCGAGAGCAACCCTTTTATGTGATGCATGTCAGGTCACACACTGACTTGCCAGGGTTTATCGCTGAAGGCAACAGAAGGGCAGATGCTCTTGCTGCACCTGCAGTGATGGCCACTCTCCCAAATGTTTTTGAACAGGAAAAAATCAGCCACCAGCTTTTCCACCAAAATGCACCTGGCCTGGTTTGTCAGTTTAACATCACTCGAGAACAGGCCAAAGCGATTGTGGCCACATGCCCAAATTGCCAGCAACATGCACTCCCTACAGTGAGTACGGGAGCAAACCCAAGGGGACTGAACAGTTGTGAACTGTGGCAAACAGATGTAACACACATACAGTCTTTTGGGTGGCAGAAATATGTTCACGTTAGTGTAGATACCTTTTCTGGAGCGGTCTATGCTTCTGCCCACCAGGAGAATCATCTATCGATGCTATTAAGCACCTCTTACAGGCTTTTTCTTTCATGGGCATCCCCAAGGAGCTGAAAACTGATAATGGGCCTGCTTACAAATCCAAGGAATTCAGGAGCTTCCTGCAGCAATGGGAGTAGAGCACAAAACTGGCATCCCCTACTCCCCTACAGGTCAAGCCATTGTAGAAAGAACTCACTGTGATATTAAAAGGGTCCTGGACCAGCAACAACAGGTTCTGAAGGCAGAACCTCCCCACATCCGGTTATCCAGGGTGCTATTCACAATCAATTTCCTGAATTGTTCTTTTGACAGCCTGAACCCACCCATCCTATGCCACTTTGGGGGGAGCAATCATAGGTTAATGAAAGAAAAACCTCCAGTTTTAGTAAAGGACCCTGAGACTTGGAAAATGGTGGGACCTTACAAATTGGTTACTTGGGGACGTGGATACGCCTGTGTGTCCACCCCCTCTGGTGTAAGGTGGGTTCCTTCCAAATGGGTAAAGCCCCATGTTCCCAAGGTCTCAGAGAAATCCACAGAAGCACCCCAGGTTGCTCATGCTGCCTGGAGAAGAAAACGCCGCACGCGTTCTCTGGAGGACATTCCATTTAAGCCTCCTATCTGGAATAGTTTGTAATATATGTTTGTTTCAAGTTTTTGTACCAGTTTAGATCCCACTGTTCATGTGTAGCCTCGAGATGCCATGAGACCGAGCCTGCTTCTCGTCCTACTCGTGATCATCCCACCTGTGACCTCCTGCATAGTGCCTCAGCCCAAACCACATATGGACTACCTTGACAAAGGCTCCAGGACATCAGCAGAGAAACTGACAACTGGCTGAATGGACTGTTCAAAGGTTGGGGACTCTCGGGCTGGTTGGGATCTATTCTGAAAACTGTGTTTTTAGTGCTGTTTATTTTAGTTATTGTAGTTTTTAGCATTGTTTTTGGACTAATCAAACGCATGGTCCTCAAGTTAATTTCAAGCTTATCTCCTCCTCCTGAGGTCTACCATTTGGAAGCCCTCAGTGCTCCAATAGATGACCTGGAAGCTTCAGTGGAAAACATTGACCCTCATGGAGAGGAAGAACTGATTTACCAACCATGGTTTGGTAATCATTCTGCACCACAAACACAGTCCTCTTCTTTTTAAACAAAACTAGGGGGAGATGTTGTGGTGTGCTGTAATGTCCCATTTTAGACTTCCAGGTCACTTCCCCACGTGTGCCTGTACCTCTCTCCCTTTCCCCTTGCCCCCATGCTGAGTGAGTCCTGTCAATCAGGCTCAACATTCCAGCAAGGCGTCATGTGATTGGTCAAGTTCAAAGGATGCCCCTATGCCCAGAGGTCATTGGCCTGTCTGGGTGTCATCTTCCCCTGAGACCCTGCCCCTCTCACCTGGTTGGTGGCTCACCTGTACCTCCCCTCCCCCTGTCCCTGAGCTTAAAAGGTGATCAGACCATGCGACCGGGATTCTGTTGGAGCAGTTGCTCACGTTCAGACCTCTGTAACCATGGAATAAACCTCTGGACATTAAACCCTCCAGCAGAATCCTCCCCTTTTTCTCTTCACCATCGCCTGAAGCCATTCCTCCTGAGGTAAACAGGGTTCCTAACAAGCCTGGACTTGTTCAGTGCCCAGCTGCAACCACCAGCAAGCCAAGGTATCTCTGGGGTGATACACCACAGTTGCTGCCTTTGGCCCAGCAGCGAGGGTCAGACTGGCCCAGGCACAATATAACTGGTAATATTGGGATTTATATTCCAATAACAGACGGTGCCCTGTCTCACCAAAAGCAAGGCCTGGCCCACCCCTGCCACACACATCTGTTCCAAAATGTCTCCAGACTTCAAATTTTTCCGGTCATTGACACCCCACCCTGTGCCATGGCCTGAACCCGACTGCCTGGGAAAGGGGAAGGCTCAGGAACCTCCTCAGGGCCTTTGTGAGATCATCGTGTGGGGAACATGGCAGAGGAGGTGTTTGGGACAGGGGACAAGAGATTCCAGAGCCTCCTGAAGGCCACTTTGGCCATCAGAGCAAGGAAGGTCCAGGACCCTGCCAGATTCCTCTGGTGGAGGAAACGTGATGGGGGAGGAAGTGTTCAGGGATTGTTCTTTGTCGGTGGCTTCCCCTGGGAATCGTTTCTTGTGTGACAATTTGGACTCTGAACCTTGTTGCTGTTTCTGTTGGTTTTGTTCTTTCATTGCTGATTCAGGAAATTTTTCTTCTCTCAGACTTTTGGGATCTTTGTGCCTCCATGGGGAGCGGTAGGGAAAGGGGCAGCAGCCCCTGGTTTTAGTGGCAGCCCAGAACTGGAGAATCCCATTCCTAAAGCCCCACAAAGCTGAACAAACACCATCTCTGCCAGTTTAACCAAAAAGCTGCATTTTGGACTAAATAAGAAGGAAATGGGTCCTGTGTCCCCTGGCACTGGGAGGAGCCAGGGAAGCCATGGGTGTACTGGGAGCACTGGGAGGGGGAAAGGGGAGCACTGGGTGCCCTGTGCAGCCCCCCTGACTTGTGGCCATCACCCCAGGCAGGATGGGCCACCATGGGAGCCATGGGATGGGGACTCCCATTGTACCCCATTGTCACAGCACGTTCCCATGGATGTCACTGGTGTCCTGCAGTCGCCCATGTGGTCCTGGCAGCTCTGCATGGGTCACCTGGGGGTCCTTGGGGGGGACAGTAAGAGACACCTGGCTTGGGGTGACATGCATGGGTGACATGTCCGTGTCCCCATCCATCCCCCATACTCACCCCTTGCCCCCTCATGTCCAGCCCTTCCCCAACGTGCGGGGGATAAGGGTGTTCCAGGGGCTCCTGTGGGGATAAGGGGGGGTCTGAGGAGTGTCTGGGGAGGGGGTCAGGCAGAGTCATGGCTGGAACTCCCTACTCACCTGTCCTGGGATTTCCTGAGAGCTGCAAGAAAAAGAGGATGGGCTGATCATGGGGTCCCCTGGGCCCCAACCCCACCTGGGACATTTAAATGCCCACTGGAGCCCTGAGCCTCCACCAGACACTGATTTCTACTGGACTCCCAGGCCCCTGCACCCCAAAGCACCCCTGAGAAGCCCCAGAAAACCTGAGGCACCCAGGTACTCGAACCCCCTCCCCAGGAACCCTGAACCCCTGAGCACCCCTCAAGCCTCCAGGAACCCCAAAAATGGAATGCAGGGAAGACCCCAAACTGCTCCAGGATCCCTGAAGAGCTCTCAACATCCCTGCATAACTCTCTAATACCACCCTAAAAGCCCCCAGGAGATCCCAGTCTCACCCCAATATTCCTCAAGGCCCTTCCTGGCACAGCCCAGGACCCTCTGAAAGGCCCCCAAAGCAAAGGTCACTGGGGGCTCAGCTTCGTCCAGCTCAGGGGCTTTGGGTGATGCCCCAATGGCCCCCCAGTGTGTGGGGCTTTCCCCCGATTCTTGTAGGACCTTGTGCCACCCCTATTGTCACTCACCCCGGTGGTACCACCAGTGACAGCCCCCGATGACAGCCAGGAGCAGGAGCAGGAACAGGAGGGTGCTGCCGACATTCACAGCCACTGCTGGGGACAGAGGGGACACATTTGGGTCATCCTGAACTGCAGGAGTCCTGACCACCCGGATGACCCCATGTGACCCCACCTGTGACCCAGGGTGAGCCAGGTGTCACCTCCAGGGCCAGCTCAGGGCTGAGTGCCCGGAACACGCGGTGCCCGTCCTGTCCCAGCTGGTTGGTGGCCACGCACTGGTAGGTGCCTGAATGTCCCACATCGATGTCCCTGAGCTCCAGGAGGGGACCCTGTGCCACCTCCTGCCCATTGTGCAGCCAGGTGAAGGTGACAGGGGCTGAGCCCACCTGAACTGAGCAGCGCAGGGTCACGTTGTCACCTGCATGCACCTGGTGTGCCAGGGGGCCGGGGGTGATGGTGGCATTGGCCATGGGCACTGTGAGGACAGAGACGGCGCTGGCGCCGGGCCAGGTGGGATGGGGGTGTTGTGAGTGGGGTCACCCCCAGCCTGAGGGTCCCACTTTCCCAGGACGGTGACATTCAGGGGGTCACTCTCGGCCCCTGTTACTGTTTACTGACTGTTAACACTGTCCCCGTTACTGATCTGGCACCGGTGCTGGCCGCTGTCATTGTCCCCAATGTGGCGCAGCTCCAGGCAGGGGCCCGTTCCTGGCAGTGCCCCTGAGCCCTCCTGGTGCCAGGAGAAGGACAGAGGACCTGTCCTCGTGGCCACTGTGCAGCTCACCACCAGGCCGTCCCCGAGTGCCACCTGTCCTCCAGGGGGCTGCGCTGACAGGGACACCCCCGAGGGCAGGACACCTGCAGGAGCGGGGGGACAGCTGTGGACAGTGAGGGACCTGGGTGGTCGGGGAGGGGCAGGAGGATACCAGTTAGGGAGAGGGGGGACAGAGATGGGGGGGGATTTAAAAAAGGGGGATGGGGGGTTCTGGGAAGGGAATCCTGAAGAGCGATGGGGGTGACACCAGGGAGGGTTTGGGGACACGGGGAGACCATGGTCGGACCTGGGGAATGTGTGGGGAGCTCAGAGGGGGGTGGAGGGGTGCAGGGAGGGGTCAGTGGATCCAGTGAGGGATGAGAGGACACAAGCCAAGAATGGAGGGACCTGAGGAGGGACCCAGGTCAGCAATGGCAGGATATGGAAAAGGTGCCAGGAAAGGATGGGGGTACCCATGTGGGGTCCGGGGAGGGACCAGAGAAAGGAACAGGGAAGCCAGGGAGGGATACGGGAAACTTAGGTGCCACAGTTCATGTGTCAGGAAGGAGTCCCCAGGCAGGGTTGGGGGAGCCGTGGAGGCTGTGGGGGGCCCCCGTGCCCATCCCCGCACTCACTGCGCATGGTGATATAGAGCCGGGCGCTGCTCCTCCGCATGGCCCCACCCTCGGATCGCACCTCACAGCTGTAATTGCCTGAGTGCGAGACCCCAACGGCGGGCACCAGCAGCTGCGGGGACCCCTGTGGGTCCCCACCACCTGCTCATCCTGGTAGAACACGTGCAGGAAGGGGGCTCGGGGCCGCAGGGGGCTGGGGGTGCTGAGGCAGCTGAGGGTCAGGGGGGACCCCTCGGTGAGCTTGGGGGGACCCTCCAGCACTGGGACCGAGAAGAGCTCTGGGAAGGAGAGGGGAGGGGCATTTGTGAGCCTGAATCCCTGGGGAGGGTCTGTGGGGGTGTCAGGGTGGGGGCTGTGGAGTGCTCACCATGCACTGTCACTGTCACCGGCACTGACTGCCATGACTTCTCTGATGTCCCGAATTTCACCCGGCCCTTGCAGCTGTTGCTGCCACTGTGGTTCAGGTGCAGAGGGGGCAGGGACAGCTCGGTGCCATCAAGGAGCCTCCCCAGTTCCTTTCCCTCTCGGTAGAAGGACGCTGAGGTGACCGTTCTGTTCCACGAGATCCGGCAGCGCAGTGTCACCGTGTCCCCCTCCAGCAGCTCCTGCCCCGCACCTGCAGCACCAGCCAGGCTGGGGGACAGAGGGGACCTGTCACACCTGATGGCACCAGGACCCCCGCATTGTGTCACACTCAGCACACCAGGGGTCTGCAGTTACCACACGGTTTCCCCCACTGTGGGATTCTCTGGGATGTCCCCAGAGCAGGGGACAGGCTCTGGTCACACAGGAGGTGCTCCATGGAGCGGAGCCCACCCAGAGCCATTGGAGTCCCCGTGGGTGCCAGGCTGAGGACACCCAAACCCCCTTACGTTGTAAGACTATCACGAGGGGGCTGCGTCCGGTGCCGGGTCTGTCATACCAGTAGGTGCCACTCTCGGTGACAGTGACGCGCTCCTGTCTCTCCTGCCACAAGCGCTGCCCGTCCTTATACCTGGCGGCAGCACTGGCGGTCCCCGTGCCCTGGCAGGTCAGTGTCACCCGGTCCCACAGCACCGGTGGTATCCAGGGGGGCTCCACCAGGAGCTGGGTGGTCTGGGCACCTGTGGGTGACAGGGGACACCAGCCTGCCAGGGCCAGTGTGGGGCTGGGGACAGCGGGGTGGGGCCATGGCATCCCCTGACGACTCACCAGCGAGGCCGAGGGTGTGGGCTGGAAGGGAGAAGGGACAGAGCTGGGTGAGGGTGACACTCCAGGGACAGCAGCACGGGGGCATGGAGTGTGGGGCTGTTCCCAAAAGGTCTCACTGGGGGCAATGGTGTGGCACAGATGTCTTGAGGACAGGGACACAGCAGCCAACCCTTGCTCAGGCATGGAGACCTGTGCTGGGACAGGTCACCCCTGCCAGCCCCACAGACACATCCCCATGGCCCTGTGCCCATGGTCCATTTCTGAGGGCACCTGTCCCCATGGCCCATCAACATGGTGTTTGTCCCCTTGTCCCTGTCCCTGCATTCCTGTGTTCCTGTCCTGGTCCCCACAGCTGCCCCAGCCCCAAGGTTCCTTCTGCCACATCCTTGTCCCCACATCTTCATCTCCCTGTCCCCACATTCCTGTCTCCTGTTTCTGTCCCCAAAGCTACCCCACAACTCTGGTCACACTGGGCTCCATGCCCGGCCGGCATTGGGGACCTCATGGGACCCCACAGCCCCCTCTGCCCCCTCCCCTCCCCATCCCCAGGATGTCAGGCCCTTGCCCGGGGCACTCACCCCACAGGAGCAGCGCCACCTTTCCGGCCATCCCGGTGTCCCCAGCCATGTGCACTGGCTGTCACTCACTGCCAGGGGTGGCTGTCCCCTGGGTGGTGGCTCTATGGCCAAAGGGGAAGGAAGCGAGGTCAGGTCTCACCCTCATGCGTAGGTGGCACCTGGTGGGATTAGGGTTGCCACAAGCTGGGCACAGGCTGTGGGCAGGGTGGGGACAGGATGGGGACAAGGCTGGGTGGGACACAGTGGGACATGGGGTCTCCAGGAGTGGGGTCTCAGGGGGTTTGTGGATGTGGGGATGGGTGTCCAGGGGAATGGGGGGTCCCTGGGAATGGGGGTGCTGAGGAGGTGGAGTCACTGGGAATGGGGGTCCCCACACCTGAGGGGTCACAGGGATGGGAGTGCCAGAGGAACATGAGTTCCGGGGATTTGGGGTGATGGGATGGGGATGCTGGGGGAATGGGGGATGCTGTGGGAATGGGGGTCCTGTGAAAATCAAGGTCCTGTGGGAAGGGAATTTTAGGGATGGGATGAACAGCAGAGGGTTTCTTGGGAATGAGGTGTCCTGGGCCATGAAGATCCTGGGGAATGTGAGTACTGGGATATGGGTTCCAGAGAGGGGGAGACATAAGAAATGGGGTACCCATGATTTGATTTTCAGGGGAATGGAGGTGCCAGGGACGGGCAGTGGCTGGGTGGGCCTATGGGTCTCAGCTCTTTCCCTGGGAGCCTCAAATTTTGGGTGATTCAGAGCCCAGCACAGCCCCCACAAGGCGTCGGCAGCCTGCGGGTCACCCAAAACAGGTTCTGAGGGGTTCTGGGTCTGTGAAGCTCCTGGAGCAGAGGTGAGAATTGTGTGTGGGGACAAAGGCCTGCCAGTGGTTTGCCCAGCCCTGCAAGAAGCACAAACTCCAAAGGCAGCCAAGGCAGCAGCTCTGGGAGGGCCTTTGATGATTTTTAGAGCAGGGTTGGCTGGAAACCACCCCCTGGGAGGGGCAGCTGTGAGGGAACCAGCCTGGAAATGTGGCAATTGATCATTTGTTCCTCTTTGTAAGGGACAGAGAGAACCACAAAACTACTGCACAATCCACAACATTCTGCTCAACATCCTGACCTGGACCCTCCTTCTTGAACAAAACCTGCAGCCTTCTGGAACCTCATGGAAAAAATGTTTGGGTTTGGGATGTGTCTGCCAGATAAGAGGATGAAGTGTGGAAACACCAAGCAGGGGCCATGCCCACAGCTCTGTTGGACCTCTGTGGAGTGACCCTGTGTGGATTCAAGGTTTCCCCAAAGCTGCTCCATCCCTGGCCTCCTCACCTGAGTGAAAGGCTGAGGGTTGGCAGGAATTGTGGTGTAAATCCACCAGAGGTGCTGCTGTGGACCTGAGACCTGCCTGGGGTCAGGTGCTGCCTTCCTTCCATTCGGGATCATGGAGAGCAGTCGCTGGTGTTGCACAGGGCGTGTGCCTGACCCTGGGACACTGCTGCGCTGCCAGTGGGCACTGGGATCCAACCTGCTGCCTTGGCGGCTTCTGCCCGCTGCCGGTGGTGGTGCCGGGAGCGATTGGTGCCCGTGAGTTTGCCCAAGGAGCGATTTCCCCTCCTCCCTCCCGTCCGAGGCTGCCATGGCCCCTGAGGGGATGGAGCTGGACGGGGCGCCCCCTGCTGGCCGGGAGTGCTCCCTGCAGCGCCCCCTGCTGGCCGCGGTTATAACTGCCGCAAAAACCAACAGCCCTGAGCGGGAGGGAAAGTTCTGGGTTTGTGTTGTTTGTTCTGTTGTGGTTTATAAATTTCCCAGTAAAAAGCTGTTATTCATTCTCCAACACTTTGGTATCCCCATAATCTTGGAAATTAAAAGAAATTTAGATATGGGTCTTCTTTCCATTCCAGGCACATTCTCACTTTCCTTGGCAGATATTTCTCATTTAAATGAGTTGCCAACTCCTGAGTTCCAGCTTGGATGTGGCAGACACCCCAAGAAGGGACAGGATCAGGGACTTGGCTACCCCATGCTCTGCCTTTTAAGCCAGTTGGGCCACCAAGGGCCCTCTCCTCAGATGGCACTTCTGGTCACCTGGCCACTCCGGAGCTGGCTTTTGTAGAGCATCACACTGTCCCCAGAGTGCCACAGCTGACAGACTGTTGGAAAGATGTAGCCCTGTCTCACCAAATGCAAGGCCTGACACACATAGGTGTTCCAAAATGTCTTCAGACATGAAACTTTTCCTGTCTCTCACCCCCCACCATGTACCATGGCCTGAACCCGACTGCCCTGGCAAAAGGGGAGGCTCTGGAACCCCCACTGGACCTTTGTGACATCCTCGTGTGGGGAACATGGCAGAGGAGGGGTTTGGGACAAGGGACAAGAGAATCCAGAACCTCCTGAAGGCCACTTTGGCCATCAGAGCAAGGAAGGTCCAGAGCCCTGCCAGGTTCCTCTGTTGGAGGAAACGTGCTTGGGGGAGTGTTTGGGGCTTCTCCCTTTTTGGGTGCTTTCCCTGGAAATCGTTCCTTGTGTGACCATTTGGAGTCTGAATCTTGTTGCTGTTGCTGTTGGTTTTATTCTCTATCATTGCTATTTCAGGAAATTAATCTTTCAACCCTTTGGGATCCTTCTGCCCCCACAGGGAGGCAGAGGGGCAGTTTTTCGTGGCAGCACACACACGAGTGGGTGCCCATGGATGGGGACCCCCAGTGCCCCCCAGTTCCCCCCAGTGTCACAGCACATTCCCGTAGATGTCACTGTGTTCCCGCGGTCGCCCCTGGTGTCCCCGCAGCTCCGCGTAGGTCACCTGGGGATCCTGGAGGGTGGTGGCATGGGGGGACACTGCGAGAGACACGGCCTGTAGGATCTGGGTTGAGTGACACTCGTGGGTGACGTGTCTCTCTGCGTGTGTCCCCCCTGTACTCACCCCCTGCCCTCTTGGTGACCATGACGTGGCTGTACAGCACCTCCCCCTCCTCTGGGGGGGTCAGGGGATCCAGGGGGGCCCTGAGGGAATAAATGGAATGTGGGGGAGGGGATGGGAGGTCATGGGGGTTTGGGTGAAAGGGGAGAGTGTGGTTTGAGCCCCCCACTCACCTTTCCTGGTTCTTCCTGGTGGCTGCAATGGAAGCAGGGGAGGACTGATTGTGGGGTCCCAGACCCCTGACCCCTCTCAGGATTCCTGGACCCCTTCAAGACCTCCCAGTATCCCTGAAGCCCCCCAGAATGCATGAGCCTCCCCAGTGTCCCCAAACAACTCACACTCAAGAACCCAAATCCCAGGAGGGACAGAGACTTCCCCAAAAACCCCCAGGGCCTTAGAAAGAATCCCCAACATCCCTGCAGGACCATTCAGCACCTCCCCAAACCCTGCAAGACCTCTAGCCAAAGTCACAATTGTGGTGCTGTGCGTATTTCCTTGTGGTTTCTCCAATTCTGTGGGCCTCCACAGCTCCCTGGAACCCCCATGCCCCCATTGTCACCCACCCACACTGTGCCACCGGTGCCAGGTCACAATGACACCCACAAGCAGGAGCAGGAAGAAAAGGGCCCCACCGACCCCTGTGGCCACTGCAAGAAACAGAGGGGGACACATCAGGGTCACCCATCACCCCATTGGTCCTGCACTGCCTGGTGACCTCACTTGTGTCACCCCACCTGTGACCCAGGATGAGCCAGGTGTCACCTCCAGGGCCAGCTCTGAGCTGTGTGCCCGGAACACGCGGTGCCCGTCCTGTCCCAGCTGGTTGGTGGCCATGCACTGGTAGGTGCCCGAATGTCCCACATCGATGTCCCTGAGCTCCAGGAGGGGACCCCGGGCCACATGCTGCCCATTGTGCAGCCAGGTGAAGGTGATAGGGGCTGAGCCCACCTGCACCGAGCAGCGCAGGGTCATGTTGTCACCTGCATGCAACTGGTGTGCCAGGGGGCTGGGAGTGATGGTGGCATTGGCCACGGGCACTGTGGGGACAGAGACAGGGCTGGCACCTGGCGAGGTGGGATGGGGGTGCTGTGGGTGGGGTCATCCCCAGCCCGATGCTCCCGCTCACCCAGGACGGTGACATTCAGGGGGTCACTCTCGGCCACGCTGTTCCCGTCACTGACCCGGCACCGGTACTGGCCGCTGTCATTGTCCCCAACGTGGCGCAGCTCCAGGCGGGGGCCGGTGCCCAGCAGTGCCCCTGAGCCCTCCCGGTGCCAGTAGAAGAACAGGGGACCTGTCCCTATGGCCACTGCACAGCTCAGCACCAGGCTGTCCCCGAGTGCCACCTGTCACCCAGGGGGCTGCGCTGACAGGGACACCCCCGAGGGCGGGACCCCTGCTGGAGAGTGGGACACCAGGGGACAGTGAGGGACCCGGGGGGGTGTCAGGGAGGGGCAGGGGAATTCCAGTGAGGGAGAGAGGTGCAGAGATTGGGGGAGGGGGGCTTAGAAAGGAACCCCGAGGGATGATAAGGGGGTCAGGGAATGAAAACCTGGAGAGGGAGGTGGGCAACTCCAGGAAGGGTACGGGGACCATGGGAGGGGATGGTGAGACTTCAGCAATGTGCAGAGACCTCAGAGAGGGGTGGAGGGACCCAGGGATGGGGGAGGGGACCCAGCAAAGGATGGCGGGAAACACAAGCCAGGAATGGGGGGAGCTTAGGAGAGGCCCGGGGCAGGGATGGCAGGACACAGAAAATGCACCAGGGAAGGATGAGGGTACCCATGTACGGGGTGGGGGTCCCGAGGAGAGACCCGAGAAAGGATGGGGGCGGCAGGGAGGGATCTGGAAAAGGTTGGGTGCCCCAGAGGCGGCGTCAGGGAGGGCTGGAGGGTGCCAGGCAGTGTGGGGGACCCGAGGCATCTGTGGGGGCTCCCCATGCCCATTCCTGCACTCACTGCACACCGTGACAAGGAGCCGGTCGCTGCTCTTCTGCACGGACCCCTCCTGGGAGTGCACCTCACAGCCATAATGCCCTGAGTGGGAGACCCTCACAGCGGGCACCAGCAGCTGCGGGGAACCCTGGGGGCCCCCCACCACCTGCCCGTCCTGGTAGAACACGTGCAGGAGGGGGGCTCGGGGCCGCAGCAGGCTGGGGGTGCTGAGGCAGCTGAGAGTCAGGGGGGACCCCTCAGTGAGCTCGCAGGGACCCTCCAGCACTGGGACCGAGAAGAGGTCTGGGAAGGAGAGGAGAGGTGAGGACTGTGAGTCTGAGGGCACTGGGAAGTGGCTTTGGGGTTGTCAAGATATTGGAGTTCCAGCCGTGTGGGTGCTCACCATGCACTGTCACTGTCACTGCTGCTGACCCTGACTGCCAGAACCCGACAATGCCCTCACATCGGTAGCGGCCGCTGTGGTGCAGCTGCAGAGGTGAAAGGGACAGCTTGGTCCCCTTGAGGGACCCCCTGATTTCCTTCTCATCCCGGTAAAATCGCACCCTGGTGAGATGGTTTTCCTGCTGGCACCGGCAGCGCATTGCCAAGGTGTCCCCCTCCAGCAGTGCCCGCGCTGGCACCTGCAGCACCAGCTGGTCTGTGGGACAGGAAGGTCACATCTCACTGATGAGACTGTTCTGAGGCGGGTGCCCATAGCACCGGGGACATGTGGGTGCCCTGGGGTGCTCGGGGATGCACTAGGATGTCCCTATGTGCAGAGGACTGGCTCTTGTCACATGAGGGGTGTGAGGCCACCAAGGGAATGGAGCCCACCCTTACTGCTCTGGGGCCCCCATGATCATTAAAGGTCTCCCCTCACCATCTAAAGACTGTCAAGGGGGGGCTGCGCCCAGTGCCGGGTCTGTCACGTGTAGGTGCCACTATTGGTGACACTGAGGCGGTCCTGTCCCTCCTGCCACCAATGCTGCCGGTCCTTGTACCAGGTGGTGGCGCTGGCAGTCCCCGAGCCCTGGCAGGTCAGTGTCACCTGGTCCCACAGCACCGCCGGCCTCCAGGGGGGCTCCACCAGGAGCTGGGTGGTCTGGGCACCTGTGGGTGACAGGGGACACCAGCCTGCTAGGGCAGTGTGGGTCTGGGGACAGCGAGGTGGGGACATGGCATCCCCTGAGGACTCACCAGCAAGGCCGAGGGTCTGGGCTGGAAGGGAGAAGGGACAGGGCTCAGTGGGGGTGTCACCATGGGGACAGAGGCACATGGGGTACAGGGTGTGGTGGCTGTCCCCAATGTGTCCCCGTGGGGACAGATGCTCTTGTGGGAAGGTGTGTGGGTGGTCCCCAAAAGTCTGGACAGGCAGGGGGACACGTCTGTGTCACAGCCACCCGTGCACCACATCCATGTGGCACAGACACCTTGGGAACAGGGACGCCGAGGCCACCCAGGGCTGAGGCAGAACATGGGGACACTGAGAACACCCCGGGCATGAGGACACCATGGACAGAGCCCATGCTGGCCCAGGTCACCCCCACCAGCTCATGATCCCATCCCCATGATCCCATCCCCATGTCCACATCCTCACCGTTCTTGTCCCTGCATCCCAGTTCCCTTGTCCCTATCCCCGGAGCTGCCTGAGCCCAAAGGTGCCAGTCCCCACATTCCTGTCTCCACATCCCCATCCTCAAATTCCTGCCCCTGTTCCTGTCCCCAAAGCCACCCTACATCCCCAGTCACACCCAGGTCCACTGTGGTTAACATGGACTGGCTCTGCTGGCATTGGGGATCTCAGGGGACCCCACAGCTCCCCTGTGCCCCCTTCCCTCCCCATTCCCGGGGTGTCAGGCCCGTGCCCAGGGCACTCACCCCACAGGAGCAGCACCACCTTCCTGACCATCCCGGTGTCCCCAGCCATGTGCACTGGCTGTCACTCGCTGCTGTGGCCACCGCTCCCCTGGCTGGCGGCTCTTCGGATGAAGGGGAAGGAAGTGAGGTCACATCTCGACCTCGTGCGTAGGTGGCCCTTGGTGGGGGCAGGGTGGGGACAGGCTGGGGACAGGCGGGGGACATGGGCGGGTGGGACAAAATGTGTCATGGGGTTCCCAGGAGTTGGGAATTTGGTGGTTTTGGGGAGGCAGGAATGGGGTCACTGACAAATGGGGTCCTGAGGAGGGGGGATATTCGGCAATGGAGATGCCATTGGAATGAGCGTCTCCATACCTGGGGGGACTCAGGGATTGGAGTCCCGGGGGAATTTGGGCTCCAAGGATTTGACTTCATGGGATGGGAGAATGGAGGGTCCTAGGAAGATTTCAGGGGATGGAATGAACGGGAAGGGGTTCCTTGGAAATGTGGTGCTGGGCCATGGAGATGCTAGGGAATGTCAGTGTTGGGATGGGGGCTGGAAAGAGAGTGGGACATAAGGAATGGAGGTCCCATGTTTCTGTTCCCGGGGGAATGGGGGTGCCAGGGATGGGCAGTGGCTGCGTGAGCCCATGGGTTGCAGCTCCTTCCCTGGGTGCTTCATATTTTGGGGTGACCCAGAGCCAGCACCAGCCCCACATGGTGCCGGTGTCCAGGGTGTCACCGCAGACAGATTCTGAGCTGCTCTGGGTCTGTGTCCCCCAGCCTCCAGTGATTTTGCCCTCTCTTTATTCCATTTCCATTATTTTACCCCTCAATTTCACAACCCCCCATTTCGTGCCTTGAGGATCCTGTGTAGCTCCTGAGCAGGGCATGTGTTGGGGGAAGCCCAGGGTGGGGGAAGCCCAGGGTGGGGAAAGCCCAGGGTGGGGGAAGCAGGGGTAAGGGGTCTGCAGGGAGGGCGGGGGAGGCTGTGGGGGATGGGGGAGTGCAGCTTTTACCCCCCAACACTTTCACTTTCTATCTCCTGCTGAAGAAGGAAAAGGCCATTTGACACCTTTCTCACATGGTGGGGAAGGGTTCTGTCCTTAGGGGGCACATCCAGGGGGCTCCTGTCCCGGGGGGATCCTGTCCTGGGGGGATCCTGTCCCAGGGAGGACACAGGCTGGGGAAGAAGTCCTGTCCTGGAGCTTGGCAGCTTTGGGGGGGTCCAGACTTCTCCATTCTTGCTCGTCCCCTGCTGGATCTGAGCCAGCAAGAGCAGCTGGGGAATGGAACCCTGAGCAGGAAGGAGGCCCCAAACTCCTGCTCCTTGAAGCCAGTGGCCATCCAAGGGTGGGGCCCAGCCATGGCCCAGCCCCACTGCACAGGGATGGCCATTGCCCAGTTCTGCTCTGCCCAGCCCCAGGTGGCAGCCAGCACCTGATGGTCCCCCTGCCCCCTTGGTTTTGATTCTGGCAGCTTTAGAGCTGAGGCAGAGGTGAGAATTCTGTGGGTAGAAACAGGCCTGCCTGTGGTTTTCTCAGCCCTGCAAGAAGCACCAACGCCAAAGGGAGCCCAAGCAGTGTCTCTGTGAGGGCCTTTGATGGTTTTCAGAGCAGGGCTGGCTGGAAATGCCCCTGCAGGGGCAGCTGTGGGGGGAACCAGTCTGGAAATGCAGCAATTGATCATTTTGTGCCTTTGCCCAAGGGACTGAGAGAGTCCCATAACTACTGCAAAGGCAACAACAATTGGGCTCCCTTTGGGTTTTTGTTCTGCTTTAAGGGCTGAGGAAACCACAGGCAGGGCCTTTTCCACCCACAGAATTCTCACCTCTGCAGCAGCTCTAAAGCTGCCAGAATCAAAGCCAAGGGGGCAATGGGGACCCTCAGGTGCTGGCTGCCACCTGGGTCTGGCCAGAGCACGGCTGGGCAATGGCCATCCCTGTGCAGTGGGGCTGGGCCATGGCTGGGCCCGACCCTTGCATTGACAGGGGTCCCCAGGATGTGCCACCCCTGGGACAGGCACCCGGCCAGGAATGTGCAGGGACATTTTTGGAACAGCCACCCCTTGGGACACGACCCTCCCATGCCAGGATGTGTAACCCCCTGGGACAGGACCCTCCCATGCCAGGATGTGTAACCCCCTGGGACAGGATCCCCTCAGGACAGGACCCTCCTGGATGTGCCCCCCAAGACAGAAACTCCCCCTTTTCCCATCTGACTTTTCGCACAAATGGCCTCTTCCTTCTTGTCCAGGAAAAAGAAAGTGTCAAGAGGGCACAGCCCAATACCTCCATCCCCAAAATCTCCCCCTCCCTCCCTGAAGCCACTGCTCCACATTTTCCCTCTCCCCTGGGTGCCCCCAACCGCTTCGTTACTCAGGTGCTCCCCTGGATTGATGAGCCAGGAACCAGGGGTGAGGGAACATGGCACAAACGTGAAGAAAAAAAGGAAAAAAGAGAAATAAAGAGAGGAAAATTCAAAGGCAGGGGAGGGCGCAGAAGCAGAGGTACCCAAGACCCCCATGTGATGCCTGCTCAGAAAAGGAGTACCCCAGGAGGGGCAGTGCTGGGCCCTCGGTCACCCCAAAATCTGAGGGATTCAGGGAAGGAGCTGAGACCCCTGTGCCCATCCAGAAACTGCTCATCCCTGGCAGCCCCCATTGTCCTGGAAACCAACCATGGGCGCCCCATTCCTTAAGTCCCACCGTGCCGGGGACCCCCATCCCAGTACTGACATTCCCCAGGATCTCCATAGCCCAGCACCCCATTTCCAAGGAACCATCTCCACTTCTTTCCATTCCCCGAAATCCTCTTTCCTCCAGGACCTTGATTCTCCCAGGATCCCCATTCCCACGGGACTCCCATTCCCCCAGTGTCCCCGTCCCATGGCCCTAAACCCCTGGAGCCCACGTTCCCCCAGGACTCCCATCCCTGAGTCGTCCCAGCCCTGGGCACCCCCATTCCCTTGGACCCCCATCCCCAGTGATTCCCCCTCCTCAGGACCTCCATTTCCCAGGACACCCATCCCCACGTCCTCAAACCCACCAAGCCCCCCACTCCTGGGAACCCATATTGCACCTTGCCCCACCCAGCCTTGTCCCCAGCCTGTCCCCAGCTTGTGGCCACCCTGCCCCCACCAAGGGCCACCTACACTTGGGGACGGACGTGACCTCGCTTCCTTCCCCTCCATCCGAAGAGCCGCCATCCAGGGGAGCGGTGGCCACAGCAGCGAGTGACAGCCAGTGCACATGGCTGGGGACACCGGGATGGCCGGGAAGGTGGCGCTGCTCCTGTGGGGTGAGTGCCCTGGGCACGGGCCTGACACCCCTGGGATGGGGAGGGAAGGGGGCACAGGGGAGCTGTGGGGTCTCCTGATGTCCCCAATGCCAGCAGGGCACAGAGCCCAGTGTGACCAGAGTTGTGGGGTGGCTTTGGGGACAGGAACACAGAACAGGAACAAAGAACTCAGATGTGGGGACAGTGGGATGGAA
Source organism: Melospiza melodia melodia (assembly GCF_035770615.1). Lineage (NCBI taxonomy): Eukaryota > Metazoa > Chordata > Aves > Passeriformes > Passerellidae > Melospiza > Melospiza melodia. The sequence goes on along the minus strand of NC_086218.1, from coordinate 6,825,836 downwards.
TGTGGGGACGAGGATGTGGCAGAAGAAACCTTGGGGCTTGAGCAGCTATGGGGACAGGGACACAAAGATGTCGGGACAGGGACAACAGGACCGGTACCATGTGCTTGGGCCATGAGTCCAGGTGCCATTGGAATGCGATGATGGGCACAGGGCCATGGGGATGTGGGGAGGGGGCTGGCAGGGGTGACCTGTGCCAGCGTGGGGCCCCATGCATGAGCATGGCTTGACTGCTGTGTCCCTGTCCTTGAGACATCTGTGCCACACCAGTGCCCCCACACAGACTGTTTGGCAACAGCCCCTAAACCCCATGCCCCTGTGCCTCTCTCCCTGCAGTGCCATCCCCACCCAGCCCTGTCCCTTCTCCCTTCCAGCCCAGACCCTCGGCCTCACTGGTGAGTCCTCGGGGGATGCCATGTCCCCACCCCGCTCTCCCCAGCCCTGCAACGGCCCTGGCAGGCTGGTGTCCCCTGTCATCCACAGGTGCCCAGACCACCCAGCTTGTAGTGGAGCCCCCCTGGCGGCCAGCGGTGCTCTGGGACCAGGTGACACTGACCTGCCAGGGCTCAGGGACTGCTGGTGCCACCATCTGGTACAAGGATGGGCAGCGGTGGGGGCAGGAAAGGCGCGATCACTTCACTGTCACCGAGATTGGCACCTACACGTGTGAAAGACCTGGCACCGGGCTCAGTTCTCCCGTGAGAGTCTCAGACGGTGAGGGGGATTTGGGTGTCCCAAGCCTGGCACCCCCGGGGTGTCTGAGGGCTCTGAGTGGTCTCTGCTCCCTGGGTCACGTGCTGTGTGACCAGAGCCCATCCCCCGCTCTTGGGACATCCCAGAGCATCCCAGTGTAGAGGGACCCCCATGTTGGAACTGGGGACCCCTGGTGCTCTGGGTGTGACATAATGGGGGGGTCCTGGTGCCATTGGGTGTGACAGGACCCCTCTGTCTCCCAGACCCACTGGTGCTGCAGGTGCCGGCGTGGGCGCTGCTGGAGGGGGACACACTGACACTGCGCTGCCGGGGCCGGTGGAACAACATGGTCACCTCGGTGTCCTTCTACCACAAAGGGAAGAAACTGAGGGGACTCCGTCATAGTATAAAGCTGTCCCTGTCTCCTCTGCAGCTTAGCCAAAGCGGCAAGTACAGCTGCAGGGCTTGGGTGGGATTCTGGGGGCAGCAGGAGTCACCGCAGGTGACAGTGACAGTGCAAGGTGAGCATCCCAGAGCATCTCAGTGTGGGGGAACCCGTGTTGGAATTGGGGACCCCTTGTACACTGGGTTTGACCCAATAGGGTGTTCCCCATGCAAACGGGACCCTGTTGTGACAGGACCCCCCTGTCCCGCAGCCCAGTTAGAGTTGCGGTTGTCAGCACGGGAGCTTCTGGAGGGGGACACGGTGACTCTGTGCTGCCAGCACTGGCGGGACTATCCTGTCACCAAGGTGCAATTCTTCCATGGAGTCAAGGAGGTGGAGGGGTCCCGTAGTGGGACCGAGCTGTTGTTGTCCCTTCTGCAGCTGCACCACAGTGGAAACTACAGCTGCAGGGGCTTGGTGGATTCCAAAATGTCATCGTGGGCACAGTCAGCACCAGTGACAGTGACAGTGCACGGTGAGAATCCCCATGGCTGGAACTCCAATATCCTGACACCCAAAAAGCCACTTCCCAGCACACTCAGAGTCACAGTCCTCACCTTCCCTCTCCTACCCAGAGCACTTCTCAGTGCCTGTGCTGGAGGGTCCCCTCGAGCCCATCGCGGGGTCGCCCCTGCCTCTCAGCTGCATCAGCACCCCCAGCCCCCTGTGGCCCCGACCCTTCCTCATGCACGTGTTCTACCAAGATGGGCAGGTGGTGGGGGGCCCTCAGGGGTCCCCACAGCTGCTGGTGCCCATCGTGGGGGTCTCCCACTCGGGGAATTACAGCTGCCAGGTGCACTCCGAGGGTGGGGCCGTGCGAAAGAGCAGCGCCTGGATCCACATCACGGTGCGCAGTGAGTGTGGGGATGGGCACAGGAAGGCCCCAGAGACGCCCCGAGTGCCTTGGTTGGAGACCTCCACGTCTCCCTGACACCTTTCTTGGGTCCCTCCACCTCTCTCCTGTGTCCTTCACCCCTCCCTGATGTGACCCCATCCCCAACATCACCCATCCCCTTGTCCCTATCCCCCCATACCAGGTGCCAGCCCCTCCTTGTGGCCTCAGCCCTGTCTTTGTCCCTGCAGTGCCTGTGGCCAATGCCACCATCACTCCCGGTCACCTGTCACACCAGATACATGCAGGTGACAACGTGACCCTGCGCTGCTCAGTGCAGGTGGGCTCAGCCCCTGTCACCTTCACCTGGCTGCACAACGGGCAGGATGTGGCCTGGGGTCCCCTCCTGGAGCACAGGGACATCGATGTGGGACATTCAGGCACCTACCAGTGCGTGGCCACCAACCAGCTGGGACAGGACGGGCACCGCGTGTTCTGGGCACTCAGTCCAGAGCTGGCCCTGGAGGTGACACCTGGCTCACCCTGGGTCATAGGTGGGTTCACACAGGGTCACCAGGGAGTGCAGGACCCCTGGGGTGATGGGTGATCCTGATGTGTCCCCCTCTGTTTCTTGCAGTGGCTGCAGGGGTCGGTGGGGCCCTTTTGTTCCTGCTCCTGCTTGTGGCTCTCATTGTGGCCTGGCACCGGAGGCACCGTGTGGGTGGGTAACAATGTGGGGACAGGGGGTCCCAGGGAACTGTAGAGGCCCCCAGAGTTGGGGAGCGATAGGGAAGCACACACAGCCTAAAAATTGTGACCTTGTCTGGGCATTCTGGTAGAGTATGGTTAGGTGCTGGAGAGTCCTGCATGGATGTTGGGGTTCTTTCAGGGGCCCTGAGGGTGATGGGTTTTCCTGTCTCTGAACAGCCTCGCGTTCTTGAAGCTGACTTGGTTGGGGGGTTTGGAGAGGTCCATGATTTCTGGGGGGCATTGGGGATGATTGCAGGCCCCATGGGAGTTCAGGAATCCTGAGAGGGTTCAGGGTCCTGGGACCCCACAGTCACCTGTCCACTCCTTCCTTTGAAGCTGCCAGGAAGAACCAAGAAAGGTGAGTGGGGAGCTCAAACCACAGTCTTCCATTTTACCCCAATCCCCAAGACTCTCATTCCCTCCCCCACATTCCATTTATTCCCTCAGCGCCCCCCCGGATCCCCTGGCCCCCCCAGAGGAGGGGGAGGTGCTGTACACCCACGTCGTTGTCACCAAGAGGGCAGGGGGTGAGTACAGGGGGGACACACGCAGAGGGACACGTCACCCACCAGTGTCACCCCACCCGGATCCCACAGCCCGTGTCTCTCGCAGCGTCCGCCCGTGCCACCACCCTACAGGATCCCCAGGTGACCTACGCAGAGCTGCGGGGACCCCAGGGGCGACCGCGGGAACCTGGTGACATCTACGGGAATGTGCTGTGACACTGGGGGGAACTGGGGGGCACTGAGGGTCCCCACCCATGGGCACCCACTCGTGTGTGTGCTGTCACCAAAACTGTCCCTCTCCCTCCTTGTGGAAGCACAAGGATCCCAAAGGGCTGAGAGAAGAACAATTTCCTGAAACAGCAACGAGAGAGAATAAAACCAACAGCAACAGCAACAAGGTTCTGAGTCCAAGTGGTCACACAAGGAAAGATTTCCAGGGAAAGCCACAACAAGGAACAAACCTCAGATATTTCCCTCAGCATGGCCTGGACCTTCCTTGCTCTGAGGGCCAAAGTGGCCTTCAGGAGGCTCTGGATTCTCTTGTTCCCTGTCCCAAACCCCTCCTCTGCCATGTTCCCCTACACGATGATGCCACAAAGGTCTTGCGGGGGTTGCGGAGCCTTGCCCTTTTCCCAGGGCAGTCGGGATCAGGCCATGGCACAGGGTGGGCTGCCAGAGACAAGAAAAGTTTGATGTCTGAAGACATTTTGGAACAGCTGTGTGTGGCAGGGGTGGGTCAGGCTTTGCTTTCGGTGAGACAGGGCCCTGTCCGTCCATCAGTCTGTCAGCCATGGCACACTGGGGACAGTATGATGCTCTGCCAAAGCCAGCCCCTGAGTGGCCGTGTGACCAAAAGTGCCACCTGTGGAGAGGGCTCTTGGTGGCCCAACTGGCTTAAAAGGCAGAGTGTGAGGTGACCAAGTCCCTGACCCTGTCTTCTCTTGAGGGGTCAGACCTGGAACTCAGGTTTTGGCAACTCGTTTAAATGAGAAATATCTACCAAGGAAAGTGGGAACGTTCCTGGAATGGATAGAACACCCATCTCTAAATTTTTTTTTCATTTCAAAAATGATTTGGCTTTCAGACCAAAAGTGTAGGAAAAGGACTACCAGCTCTTCAAAGGGAAATTTATAAACCAGAACAGAGCAAACAGCACAAACCCAGAACTTTCCCTCTCTCTCAGCGCTGTTGGTTTTTGTGGCAGTTATAACTGCAGCCAGCAGGGGGTGCAGCAGGGAGCACTCCCGGCCAGCAGGGGGCGCCCCGGTCCAGCTGGGACCATGGTGGCCTCGGACGGGAGGGAGGAGGGGAAATCGCTCCTTTTGCAAACTCATAGGCACCAATCAGTCCCGGCACCACCACGGGCAGCGGGCAGGAACCGCCAAGGCAGCAGGTTGGATCCCAGTGCCCACTGGCAGCGTAGCAGTGTCCTGGGGCCAGGCACATGCCCTGCAAAACAGCCCGCAACCACTGTCTATGATCCCGAATGGAAGGAAGGAAACACCTGACCCCAGGCAGGTCTTGGGTCCACAGCAGAACCTCTGGTGGCTTTACACCACTATTCCTTCAAATCCTCAGCCTTTCACCCCCTTTTCCTCTTTCAGCCCTGTCACATCCACTCTGGAAATGTAGAATTGCCCTGGAATATTGAGGAAAGCTGGTGCTCAGTGCTGGCTCTGCCTGGGCTCCTCAGGGGCCTCCAGAGCGCATTTGGCATTCCTGCTCATCCTGGGCCACTGCTGGTCCCCACACAGCATCTGCAGAGGGAGAAAGAGGAGATGGAGAGCAGAGCCGCAGCTCCAAAGGCTCTGCAGCTGCCGCTGGAGTGCAGGGACAGCCTTGGCCGGGAGCTGTGCCTTGGGAGGGAAAAATGTGAAGAAAACTGGAGCTGGTTGCGCTAATGCCCCTGTTCTGCTCTGGGACCTGCAGGCCATTAAGGAGGTGCTATAATTGGTGCTGGGGTTCCTCAAGTTCAGCCAGGCTTCTAAAACATCCCTGTGCACAAACACAGGGTTCTGCTGCCTCTCCCAGGGATTTTGGGATCCTGCAGCTGAGGCAGCAGCATCTGGAGCAAGTGGGCCACTGGAACAGCACCTGGCCATGGAGAGGAGCAGGAGTGCTGGGAATTCCACAGGGTGCTCAGAAGAGGGCCAAAGGGCACCGCTTGCCATGCCTGCTTCCCCCAGATTTTGGGACAGAGCAGTGACACCCATCTGGCTCCCAAACCCCTCCGGGCTTGGGCACAACCTCACAGGAGGTCCGGCCAGGCCTTGGGGATGATTTGGGTGCTCCAGGGATTGTTCCCAACAAAGGGCAGCACTCCAGGAGCAGTGGGCACATCCCGAAGGAGCAGCCCGGGGCTGCTGGAGCCCGAGTGCTGCGGGCAAGGACGGCGTGAGGGAGCCGGGCCCCGCTCAGCGGGCGCTGCCCCAGGAACATCTCATCCTGCAGGAGCTCGGCAGCCTCTGCCGGTGTCGGCCCCGGGGCTGTCGGGGGGCGCGGCCGGAGGGGCCGGGGGGCAGTGGGTGGGAGGGGCCAGGATGGAGGGACCGGGACCCCACTGGGGAGCCCCGAGCATGGAGGGAGCAAAACGGCGGAGGGGAGATCCCGGGACAGGGGGGAGCAGAGACCCTGCGGTGGGGTCTGTGGAAAGGGGGGACAGCAATGGTGGTCCTGGAGCACCAGGAAGGGGTCCAGCTGCCATCACGCTGCGAGTGCCAGGACGGTCACAGGGTGTCTGAATCGACTGTGGCAGCGTGTCCAAAGCCACTGTCGCGATGTGTTGGGACTGAGCGTTTCCAGGGTAAGGCCCCCACAGCTCCGGGAAGTGGAGGGGTACCCTGGAAGGTTTGCAGCAGGGGTGGGGCAGAGCCCTGTCTATTCTCTATGCCCTGTGCAGGTGAGGAGAGCAGGGATGGAGCAGCTTTGGGAACACCTGGAATCCGGACAGGGTCCCTTCCCACCACGGCCGCGGGTTAAAACCCCTGCTCGACATTGACCAGGAAGAAGTGGGAATTCTGGGATGCTGTGGTCAAACCAATGGGTGCTCAGATTTTGATATTAGCACCTGATGTGGCCAGTGGGGTTTGGACACACCTCCGAGAACACACAGGGGTTAAAAGCAGAGCTTTGTTCCTGAGAGTTTCTCTTGGGACTTTGAGGCAAAGAGGTTGGATCTCCCTCCCCCGTCCAGCTGCTGCTGCTGGGCGGGGGAGGGGCAGCCATGTGATAGGCCTGGGGCTGGACAGAGATGGGGGGGGGTGAGGAGGCCCTGGAGGATGGAAGGGTGGAGGAGCACCAAGAGACATCGGGCAGCCAGCCCCCCCCCCCACCAGGAGAGAGAGAGGGAGAGCCGGCGACAGAATGTGATAGCAGCCAGCCCAGCAGGAGAAGGGGGGAGTGCGGTGAGAAGGTGCCTGGCAGGGCAGTGTGGGAGTGCCGGAGCTCTCCGAGAGAATGAAATTTTTAACCCTTTCCTTACATGATTGAGACCTTGCAAAAATGCTGATCCTCCTGGAGCTAAATAAGAAGAGAGATAAGAGATGAGGTAACAAAGACTAGGCCCGAGGGAAGTGGAAAAGACTGGCTGAGTGTAGGGAGAGATGACGGAGTGGCCTTTTGGCTAGACTTTTCTTGTGTAGCCATAGACTGAACCATTCTTATTCCTTTGACACAGAGACTGCATTTAGAGGGAGGCAGTGCCTCAGAACCAGGAGGATTCAGTGTGGGTACCCCTCGGCCCCAGGGAGTGAAAAAAATTGGTGGGGACAGATGTCCCAAAAGAGAGACGGTGACTTTTTTTGGAGTAAGACAAGGCATCCTTAAAAGACAACCCTAAAAGCAGCTCTAGTCCATGCACAGGGGTGAGAGCACTGGGCATGGAAAGAAGATGTCACCATGGCAAAAGGACTTTCCAGGTGGTGCTGAGTGACATGGAAGCACATGAGGTTTCAGTGTGTTTACAGGAGAAGCCTATGGTGCAAGAAGGACTACTCTCCTCTTCATGAACTGAAGATGCTGTACTGGGAGTTAGTGATTTTGGAGAATGTATTGCATTAGGAAATTTGGTGGGGGGGGAGGAGGAAAGTGCTTTTGTAAGGTTTACATTTTTTTTTCCGTTATAGTTTTTTCCCTCTTCTTTTCTTGTAGTTTAGTTAATAAAGTTTTCTTTATTCAAAGCTGGAGCTTGCTTTGCTTATTCCTAGTCACATCTCACAGCAGACACCAGAGAGAAGGTATTCTGGTAAGAACACTAGCTTTGTGCCAAGCCTAAACCATGACATTTGGTGAGAGGGACAAAGTGATCAATTGCTGCATTTCTGGACTGGTTGCATGACAGCTGGCCCTGCACGGGGCCTTTCCAGCCAGCCCCACTCTTAAAACCATCAAAGGCCCTCACAGAGCCGTTGCTTGGGCTCCCTTTGGGGTTTGTGCTTCTTGCAGGGCTGAACAAACCACAGGCAGGCCTTTTTCCCCCACAGAATTCTCACCTCTGCAGCAGCTCTAAAGCTGCCAGAATAAAAGCCAAGGGGGCAGGAGGGACCCTCTGGTCCTGGCTACTACCTGGGGCTGGCCAGAGCAGGGCTGGGCAATGGCCATCCCTGTGCAGTGGGGCTGGGCCATGGCTGGGCCCCACCCTTGGATGGCCACTGGCTTCAAGGAGCAGGAGTTTGGGAGCTCCTTCCTGCCCGGGGCTCCATTCTCCAGCTGCCCTTGCTGGCTCAGATCCTGCAGGGGACGAGCAAGAATGGAGAAGTCTGGAAACACCAGGAGCTGCCATCCTCCAGGACAGGAGCCCCTTGTCCAGCATGTTTCCCCCCTGGGACAGGATCCCCCCAGGACAGGAGCCCCCTGTATTTGCCCCCCGCCAGGGTAGAACCCTCCTCCCATGTGACACTCAGCACAAACGGCCTCTTCCTTTTGCTACAGGAGAGAGAAAGTGAAAGTGTAGGCAGGGGGAAAGCTGGACTCCTCTAAACCCCACAGCCTCCCCAGCCCTCCCTGCAGACCCCAGACCCCTGCTTCCCCCACCCTGGGCTTCCCCCAACTCATTCCCTGCTCAGGAGCTCCCCAGGATCATCAAGGCATGAACTGGGAGGTTGTGAAATTGAGGGATAAAAGGAAGGAAATGGAAATGAAGAACGGGAAATGCCCCTGGAGATTGTGCTGGCACAGACCCAGAGCACCTCTGAATCCCCTCTTGTTGCCCCCCCAAATCACGGGCAACCCAGCAGGCAGCGCCAGCCCCCGAGTCTTCCCAAAATCTGAGGCACCCAGGGAAGGAGCTGTGACCAACATGCACATCCCATCACTGTCCATCCCTGGCAAACTCATTCCCCTGGGAAGCTGACCATGTGACCCCCATTCCTTCTCTCTCCCCTTCCCTGGGACCCCTATACTGGAGCTGTCATTGCCCAGGATCTCCATGGCCCAGGACCCCATTCCCAAGGAACCCTCTCCCATTTATTCCTTCCCCTGAAATCCCCCTTTCTACTGGGACCTTCATTCTCCCAGGTGCCCCCATTCCCCCTGCACCCCATCCCTGGAACAAAAATCCCCTGATGAAGGATTTATTACTAATAAAATTTACAATTAAAATGTTTTCTATATACACTTTTAAACTTTTTAATCTACTTTACCTTTCTCCTAGTCTCATCTCAAAACAAAAAAGAAATAAATACTTTCTGATAAATGCACTAATAATTAACTAACACTAAACCCACAACATTAATTATTACATTAACTGAAATATCTCAAATTAGCAAACGAAAACCATGACACCAAATCCCTGAAGCCCACCTTCCCCTGGGATTCCCATCCCTAAGTCTCCCCAGCCCTGGGGACCCCAATTCCCATGGCACCCCAACCCCCGTGAGTCCCCCTCCTCATGACCCCAATTCCCCATGGACCCATTCCCTGTATCCCCATTCCCTGGACTCCCCATTCCTCTGGACACCCATCCCTGGCTCCCCAAACCCCCTGAGACCCCTGCTCCTGGGAAGCCCATGTCCCACTGACCCAGAGACAGCCTTGTTCCCAGCATGTCCCCACCCTGCCCACAGCCAGTCCCCAGCTTGTGGCCACCCTGCCCCCACCAAGGGCCACCTACACATGGGGACGAGATGTGACCTCGCTTCCTTCCCCTTCATCCGAAGAGCCGCCAGCCAGGGGAGCGGTGGCCACAGCAGCGAGTGACAGCCAGTGCACATGGCTGGGGACACTGGGATGGCTGGGAAGGTGGCGCTGCTCCTGTGGGGTGAGTGCCCTGGGCACAGGCCGCACTGGTAGTACCCCGGGGATGGGCGCTGGTGAGGCAGAGTGTGGTGGGGAGGGGGCACAGGGGAGCTGCAGGGTTCCCTGAGGTTCCCAATGCCAGAAGAGCCAGAGCATGAAGTGACCGGGGTCATGGGGTGGCCGTGGGGACAGGAGAGGGTGAACAGGGGAGGGATAGGAATGTGGGCAGAGGCATCCTGGGGCTAGGGCAGCTGTGGGGACAGGGACACAGGGATGCAGGGACAGGGAGAAGAAGACAAGCACAATGTGGATGGGCCATGGAGACAGAGGCCATGGGGCTGGCGGGGGACACCTGTGCTAGCATGTCCATCGAGACATCTGTGCCACACCAATTCCCTCCGGGGGACAGTTCAGGGGCAGTCCCCATGCCCATTCCACAGTGAGTGTGGCACAACTGTCCCCATGGTGCCACACTCACTGAGCCCTGTCCTTTCTCACTTCCAGCCCAGACCCTTGGCCTCGCTGGTGAGTCCTCGGGGGATGCCATGGCCCAACCCCACTGTCCCATGCCCCACACTGGCCCTGGCAGACTGGTGACCTATGTCACCTGCAGGTGCCCAGACCACCCAGCTCCTGGTGGAGCCCCCCTGGAGGCCGGTGGTGCTGTGGGACCGGGTGACACTGACCTGCCAGGGCTCGGGGAACACTGGTGTCACCACCTGGTACAAGGACGGGCAGCGCTGGAGACAGGAGAGACACAACCGCCTCACTGTCACTGAGAAAGGCAACTACACGTGTGAGAGACCCGGCACTGGGCTCAGCCCTCCTGTGACAGTCTCAGATGGTGAGGGGAGTTTGGGTGTCCCTATCCTGGCACCAACATTGACCCCGGGGCTCTGGGTGGGCTCTGCTCCATGGGTCACCTCGTGTGTGACCAGAGCCTGTCCCCTACTCTGGGGGCATCCCAGAGCATCCCAGTGCTGGCAGACCCTGTTTGTGTATTTGGGGATCCCTGGTGTGCTGTGTGTGAGCCAATATGGGGGTTGCGATGGCATTGGGACCCGCCAGGTCCCCGCAGTGTAACAGGACCCCTGTGTCCCACAGCCCCATTGGTGCTGCAGGTGCCGGCACAGGCACTGCTGGAGGGGGACACGGTGACACTGCGCTGCCGGCGCTGGCGGGACAACCCGGTCAGCTCAGTGTCCTTCTACCACGAGGAGAAGAAACTTCAGGAGCTCCGCGATGGGACTGAGCTGTCCCTGTCCCCTCTGCAGCTGCAACACAGTGGCTGCTACAGCTGCAGGGGCTGGGTGAAATCCACGGTATCACGAGGATGGGAGAAGTCAGAATCAGTGACAGTGACAGTGCATGGTGAGAATTCCACAACTGTCACTCCAACCCCCCCACAGCCCGTCCCTAGTGACTCGGGCTTGCAAATCTCCCTCCCCTCTCCTTTCCAGAGCTTTTTATGGCGCCGGTGCTGGAAGTTCACTCTGAGCCCACCAATGGTTCCCCCCTGACTCTCAGCTGCCTCAGCACCCCCAGCCCCCTGCGGCCCCGAGCCCCTCTCCTGCACCTGTTCTACCGGGATGGGCAGGTGGTGGGGGGCCCACAGGGGTCCCCGCAGCTGCTGTTTCCCGCTGTGGGGGTCTCCCACTCGGGGAATTACAGCTGCGAGGTGCGCTCCGAGGGGGAAACCGTGCGGAAGAGCAGCGCCCAGCTCCATGTCACGGTGCGCAGTGAGTGCGGGGATGGGCACGGGGAGCCCTCACTGCCTCCTCGGGTGCCCTGCCTGGGTACCTCCATTACTACCCCATTCCCCCCATCCCTCACTGCGTCCATTCACCCATCTCTGAGTCAACCCCACCCCTCTCTGCTGTTTCCCTGCAGTCCCCAAGTCCCACCATACCCTCTCTGGGTCTCCATACCCGCACTGGTGTCCTCTCATCTTCCGCTCCACGTGTCCTGTCATTAAACCCCCCATCCTTCCTTGGGATACCTATCCAACACCCCCCCGCCCCAGCTCTGCACCTCCTCTCCTCTCCCTCACTGGGCTCTCCCTGCCCCTCCCTTAGCTCCATCCAAGTCCCTCAATATCCCATGGTGTCACCCCCTCCAGCAGGGGTTCCACTCTCGGGGGTGTCCCTGTCAGCGCAGCCTTGTGCTGAGCTGCACGGTGGCCACATGGACAGGTCACCTGTCCATTTCCTGGTGCCCGGGAGGGCTCGGGGGCACCGCTTGGCACTGGCCCTGCCTGGAACTGCACCACACTGGGGACAATGGCAGCGGCCACTGCCAGTGCGGGGACAGCGTGGCTGAGAGTGTCCCCCTGAATGTCAGTGTCCTTTGTGAGCGGGGTCCTCAGACTGGTGGTGACCCCAACCACAGCACTCCCATCCCACCTCACCAAGGTGCCAGCCCTGTCTGTGTCCCCACAGTGCCCGTGGCCAATGTCACCATCACCCTCAGTCCCCTGTCACTTCAAGTGCATGCAGGTGACCCCATGACCCTGCGCTGCTCAGTGCAGGTGGGCTCAGCCCCTGTCACCTTCACCTGGCTGCACAACGGGCAGGCGGTGGCCCAGGGTCCCCTCCTGGAGCTTGGAGCTGTTGATGTGGGACATTCAGGCACCTACCAGTGCGTGGCCACCAACCAGCTGGACGGGCACCAGGCACACAGCCCAGAGCTGGCCCTGGAGGTGACAGAACACACACCCTGTGTCACAGGTGAGATAACACATGGTCACCAGGGAGTGCAGGAACCCTAGGGTGATGGGTGACCCTGATGTGTCCCCCTCTGTTTCTTGCAGTGGCCGCAGGGGTCGGTGGGGCCCTTTTGTTCCTGCTCCTGCTCGTAGGTTTCATTGTGGCCTGGCACCGGTGGCACCGTGTGGGTGGGTGACAATGGGGGCACAGGGTTCATGTAGAGAGGTGGGAAGGACGCCAGGGAAGTGGGGCCATAGGGCAGCACGAACAGCGCCTGACCTGGGAGAGGCTGAGTCCCCAATGACCATGGCTCAGAGACCTGGGGAGTTGTTGGAGGGTCATGCAGGGATGTTGGGGATTCTATCAGAGGTCCCCCTCCCTGCCAGGCTCAGGGTTCTGGGGGTTAAGGGTGTTGGTGCAAGTGGGGTGGGTCAGGGATACTGGGGCATCAGGGAGAATTGTGTGTCTGGTGGTGGTTCAGCATTCCCAAGGGTAGATGGGGGCCCCTGAGTCTCCAAAGTCACCCCTCCAGTTTTCCTTTGCAGATGCCAGGAATTACCAGGAAAGGTGAGTGCAGCCTCCAGCCATGATACACCTTTTATCCCATTCCCTTCCCATTCCCTTCCCCACACACCCCCTTATTCCTGCAGGGCCTGCCAAGACCCGCTGGCACCCCCAGTGGAGGATCCTCAGGCGACATACATGGAACTGCAAAGGCAATTGTGGGAACCCAGCGACGTCTATGACAATCTACACCAAAAGTTGTGATGCTCTGGGAAGCGGGAGGCCCTGGTTGACACTGGGGGTGGTCCCTCCATGGCTCCTGTGGTTGCCTGTCCTTCCAAGGGAGGTGCTCATGGGTTGGGGGAGGCTACACAGGGCACCCTGTGCTCCCCATTTCCTCTCCCAGTACCCCCAAGGGCTCCCCCATCCCTTTCCTTGTACCTGCAGGGGCTCCCCAGCCTCATCCAAGTGCCCAAGTACCCTCAGGGACTGCCCCTTTCTCTCCACACAGTGCTTGCAGTACACCCAGGGCTTCCTCATTCCCCCTCCCACTACCCCTGTCCCATCCCGCTGTAAATGGGGGAGTCGGGGAGGATTCTTGCTGAAAGGTTTCTCGGGTGAAAATGAAGCACAAAAGTGGCAATATTATATCTGAGAACTGTTTATTGATAAAGGAGGGTAAGCGTTCATACCAAAGGGGGATAGAAGGGAGCAGAAAGGGACAAGGATAGAGACAGAAACAGAAGTCATGGACAGCATTACCGCCAGGAGCCCGGGCACTCTGTGGGCATCAGCTGGGCAGATGGAGTGTGTGTGCTGCAAGCCAGGGCGAGCCCACATGGCTTTTGTGAGTGGCTGGGCGTGATTTCCAAGGACGGCACCTGCGTGTCTCTGGCATGGGCGAGCGATGGCTGCAGGCTGGCTGTTGCGGGCTGGCTGCAGGCTGGTGCTGCGGCACTGGTGGCTCTGGGCTGGCTGCCGCGGGCTGGGGATGCGGCGGGCAGGTGCAGCAGGCTCGGTGCTGTGGGCAGCATGGGAAACGTGGCAGAGGCGGCGGGTGGGTGCAGGCAGCATCTGCTGCATCAGGGAGGAAATGAAGGAATATCCAGGACAATCAGAAATGAGCTGCCTCGGGGAAGCAGCGAAGCAGGGAAGAATGGATGCGGACAGGGAAGAAGGACCACCGGGAAGAAAAGGCGAGTGGGGGTAGTATCGGTGATATTTTCCCAACATCTGGGAGGAATGATGCATCTGACTCCATCTTATCAGAAGGCTAATTAAATACATTATTATACTGTATTATTCTATATTATATTACATTACATCTACACTGAATCTGCCAAGCACTCAGCTGCACTCCACTGAACACAATCTCATGACTGTCAGCCAACAGTCCCAACACACACACACACCTGGATTCAATTGGTCAGTGAATCAAAACACTCACACCAGAATACAATCACCAATTCCCTTCAGGTAAACAATCTTCCACAATGCATTCCACATGTGAACAACACAGGAGCAGAAAATGAGATAAGAATTGTTTGGATCATTCTTTGCTTCTCTGCTTCTCCCAGGTTCAGAGAATGTGAATCCCACAGGGGAGGAGGGCGAAACTGACCCTCTGTGCAAGCCCCTGATCCCTGCAAGAAACCCAAAGCAAAACACTCCTGTTTTGTCACAGTTAGCTGCTTGTATTTGCAAAGTCTCCTCCCACAGCCTGATTTCTCGGGCATTTTTTCAGATATTTTTAATCGGGCATCTGTCCCACCAGCCAGTGGGGGTCACTCACAGCCTGATCACTGAAGCTTTCTCTCCCCTGATTCTCTGTTTTGTGAAGCCTTGCCAAGGACAGGGTTCCCAGCACATGTAAAACCCACAGAGTCATTTTTCACCTCGTGTGTAGCATATGTTGAGACATAAATCAAAATCAGATTTGATCCTCTTAACCCCAGTGTGCTTAGTGGCTCTGCAATCCCCCTCACAGTGCTCCCACTAAGGTGGCTTACTGGTGCCCATCCCAGTTCCAAGGAGACACAGGACCTGGTTCCCTGCTCCTGGGACAAAAATGCAGCTCTTTGATTAAACTGGCAGAAATGGTGTTACTTTGTTCAGCTCCTTCAAACAAGATGAACAAGGTGGGAACTTCCCTTGGAAGGGAAAATATGACCCCCTTCTCTCTGAACTATTATAATTTTGAAAAACAGGGCTTTTAGGTAAAGATGTGGGAACAGGAATACCAATTCTTTACTGGCATATATTGACAGAAACATGTTAATAGAAATTGACTTTTACTGGATATTATATGAATTGATATTACATTTTTTATTATAATGTTGAATAAATATCGCGATGTTGTTCAGATAGTGAAAAGTATTGTGGAGTGGCTGATGTTGTTGTGGCCATCCAAGGGTGTGGCCCAGCCATGGCCCAGCCCCACTGCACAGGGATGGCCATTGCCCAGCCCTGCTCTGGCCAGCCCCAGATGGCAGCCAGGACTTGAGGATTTCCCTGCCTCCTTGGCTTTGATTCTGGCAGCTTTAGAGCTGCTGCAAAGGTGAGAATTCTGTGGGAGAAAAAAGCCTCCCTGCGGTTTACTCAGCACTTCAAGAAGCACAAACCCCAAAGGGAGCCCAAGGAGTGGCTCTGTGAGTGCCTTTGGTGGTTTTCAGAGCCGGGCTGCCTGGAAATCGCCTCTGCAGGGGTAGCTGTGTGGGAACCAGTCCAGAAATGCAGCAATTGATCGTTTTGTCCCTTGCAGCAAGGGTCTGAGATAGCCCCAAAAACCTTGCATATCCCGCAAGAATCTGCTCAACAACCTGACCGTGTACCTCCTCCTTCCTGCCTCAAACCTGCAGCCCTTTAGAATGGCCTAGAACGAGTGTTTGGCTTTTGGACATGGCTGCCAGACAAGAGGGAAAAGTGTGGAAATATTGAGCTGTGGCTCTGACTGCAGCTGTGGTGGGGCTGTGGGGAGTGACCCTCTCTGGATTCCAGGTGTCCCCAAAGCTGCTCAATCCCTGCCCTCCTCACCTGACTGAAAGGCTCAGGGTTTGCAGGAATTGTGGTGTAAAGCCACCAGAGGTGCTGCTGTGGACCCGAGACCTGCCTGGGGTCAGGTGCTGCCTTCCTTCCATTTGGGATCATGGAGAGTGGCCATGGATGTTGTGCAGGGCATATGCCTGGCCCTGGGACACTGCTACGCTGCCAGTGGGCACTGGGATCCAACCTGCTGCCTTGGCGGCTTCTGCCCGCTGCCGGTGGTGGTGCCGGGACTGATTGGTGCCTGTGAGTTTGCAAAAGGAGTGATTTCCCCTCCTCCCTCCGGTCCAAGGCCGCCATGGTCCCTGAGGGGATGGAGCTGGACCGGGGTGCCCCCTGCTGGCCGGGAGTGCTCCCTTGCAGCGCCCCCTGCTGGCCGGGATTGCTCCCTGCAGCGCCCCTGCTGGCCACGGTTATAACTGCCACAAAAACCAACAGCGCTGAGCAGGAGGGAAAGTTCTGGGTTTGTGTTGTTTGTTCTGTTCTGGTTTATCAATTTCCCTACACTTTGGCCTGGAAGCCAGAATATATTTGAAATTAAAGACAGTTTCTGAGATAGTTTTCTTTCCATTCCAGGAACTTTTCCCAGTTTCCTTGACAGATATTTCTCATTTAAATGAGTTGCCAACTTCTGGGTTCCAGTGTGAAGGGGACAGACACCCCAAGAGCAGATAGGGTCAGGGACTTGGCCACCTCATGCTCTGCCTTTTAAGGCAGTTGAGCCACCCTGGGCCCTCTCCCCAGCTGGCACTTCTGGTCACCTGGCCACAAGGGGCTGGCTTTGTCAAAGCGTCGCACTTTCCCCAGTGTGCCACAGGTGACAGACTGATGGACAAATGGAGCCCTGTCTCTTCAAAAGCAAGGCCTGACCCATCCCTGCCACACACAGGTATTCCAAAATTTCTCCAGACTTCAAACTTTTCCTGTCTCTGACACCACACCTTTTGCCATGGCCTGATTCCAAATGCCCTGGGCAAATGAGGAGGCTCAGGAACCTACTCAGGGACTTTGTGAGATCCTGGTGTGGGGAACATGGCAGAGGAGGGTGTTGGGACAGGGGACAAGAGAATCCAGAGCCTCCTGAAGGCCACTTTGGCTATCAGAGCAAGGAAGGTCCAGGGCTCTGCCAGATTCCTCTGGTGGAGGAAACGTGATGGGGGGGAATTGTTCAGGGATTGTTTGTTGGTGGCTTTCCCTGGAAATTATTCCTTGTGTGACAATTAGGACTGTGAACCTTGTTGCTGTTGGTCTTGTTCTTTCATTGCTGATTCAGGAAATTTTTCTTCTCTTAGATTTTTGGAATCTTTGCGCCTCCATGGGGAGCGGTAGGGAAAGGGGCAGCAGCCCCTGGGTTTTAGTGGCAACCCAGAACTGGAGAATCCCATTCCTGAAGTCCAAGAAAGCTGAACAAACACCATCGCTGCCAGTCTAACCAAGCACCTGCATTTTGGATTAAATTAGAAGGAAATGGGTCCAGTGCCCCCTGGCACTAGCAGGAGCCTGGGGAGCCATGGGTGTACTGGGAGCACTGGGACGGGGGAGAGGGGAGCACTGGGTGCCCTGTGCAGCCCCCCTGACTCGTGGTCATCACCCCAGGCAGGATGGGCCACCATGGGAGCCATGGGACGGGGACTCCCAGTGTCCCCCTGGGTCACAGCACGTTCCAATGGATGTCACTGGTGTCCTGCAGTCACCCATGTGGTCCTGGCAGCTCTGCATGGGTCACCTGGGGGTCCTTGGGGGGGACAGTAAGAGACACCTGGCTTGGGGTGACATCCATGGGTGACATGTCCATGTCCCCACCCATCCCCCATACTCACCCCCTGCCCCCTCATGTCCAGCCCCTCCCCCACCTCCAGGGGATAAGGGGGTTCTGGTGGGCCCTGTGGGGATAAGGGGGGGTCAGAGGGGTGTGTGGGGAGGGGGTCAGGGAAGAACCATGGCTGGAACTCCCCACTCTCCTGTCCTGGGATTTCCTGAGAGCTGCAAGAAAAAGAGGATGGGGTGATCATGGGGTCCCCTGGGCCCCAACCCCACCTGGGACCTTTAAATGCCCAGTGGACCCCTGAGCCCCCACCAGACACTTGATTTCTACTGGACTGCCAGGCCCCTGCACCCCAAAGCACCCCTGAGGAGCCCCAGAACACCTGAGCCACCCAGGTACTCCAACCCCCTCCCAGGAACCCTGAACACCTGAGCACCCCTCAAGCCTCAAGGAACCCCAAGAATGGAATGCAGAGAAGCATCCAAACTGCTCCAGGATCCCTGAGGAGCTCTCAACATCCCTGCACAACTCTCCAACACCTCCCTAAAAGCCCCCAGGAGATCCCAGTGTCACCCCAATATTCCTCAAGGCCCTTCCTGGGACAGCCCAGGACCCTCCAAAAGACCCCCAAGCAAAGGTCACTGGGGGCTCAGTTTCCTCCAGCTCAGGGGCTTTGGGTGATGCCCCAATGGACCCCCAGAGTGTGTGGCTTCCCCCCAGTTCCTGTAGGACCTTGTACCCCCCGCATTGTCACCCACCCCGGCGGTGCCACCAGTGACAGCCCCCCATGACAGCCAGGAGCAGGAGCAGGAACAGGAGGGTCCTGCCGACATTCACAGCCACTGCTGGGGACAGAGGGGACACATTGGGGACATCCTGAACTGCAGGAGTCCTGAACACCCTGGTGACTCCATGTGACCCCATCTGTGACCCAGGATGAGCCAGGTGTCACCTCCGGGGCCAGCTCAGGGCTGAGTGCACAGAACACGCAGTGCCCGTCCTGTCCCAGCTGGTTGGTGGCCACGCACTGGTAGGTGCCCGAATGTGGCACATCGATGTCCCTGAGCTCCAGGAGGGGGCCCTGGGCCACCTCCTGCCCATTGTGCAGCCAGGTGAAGGTGACAGGGGCTGAGCCCACCTGCACTGAGCAGCGCAGGGTCAAGTTGTCGCCTGCACTCACCCGGTGTGCCAGGGGACGATGGCTGATGGTGGCATTGGCCACGGGCACTGCGGGGACAGAGACAGGGCTGGCACCTGGCGAGGTGGGATGGGGGTGCTGTGGGTGGGGTCATCCCCAGCCCGAGGGTCCTGCTGACCCAGGACGGTGACATTCATGGTGTCACTCTCGGCCACGCTGTTCCCGTCACTGACCCGGCACCGGTACTGGCCGCTGTCATTGTCCCCAACGTGGCGCAGCTCCAGGCAGGGGCCGGTGCCCAGCAGTGCCCCTGAGCCATCCTGGTACCAAGAGAAGGACAGGGGACCTGTCCTTCTGGCCACTGCACAGCTCAGCACCAGGCTGTCCCCGAGTGCCACCTGTCCCCCGGGGGGCTGCACTGACAGGGACACCCCTGAGAGTGAGACCCCTGCGGGAGAGTGGGACACCAGGGGACAGTGAGGGACGCGGGGGGTGTCAGGGAGGGGCAGGGGAATTCCAGTGAGGGAGAGGGGGTGCCGAGATTGGAGGAGGGGGGCTTAGAAATGAACCCTGAGAGATGATAAGGGGGTCAGAGAGGGAACACCTGAAGAGGGAGGTGGGCAACACTAGGAAGGGTACGGGGACCATCGGAGGGGATGGTGAGACTTGAGCAATGTGCAGAGACCTCAGAGAGGGATGGAGGGACCCAGGGATGGGAGAGGGGACCCAACGAAGGATGGAGGGAAACACAAGCCAAGGAATGGGGGGAGCTTAGGAGGGACCTGGGGCAGGGAAGGCAGGACACAGAAAATGCACCAGGGAAGGATGAGGGTACCCATGTACGGACTGGGGGTTTTGGGGAGAGACTCGAAAGAGGATGGGGGGAGCCAGGGGAGGATCTGGAAAAGGTTGGGTGCCCCAGAGCAGGCGTCAGGGAGGGCTGGGGGGTGCCAGGCAGTATAAGGGACCCAAGGCATCTGTGGGGGCTCCCTGTGCCCATTCCTGCACTCACTGCGTACAGTGACGAGGAGCCGGTTGCTGGTCTTCTGCACGGACCCCCCCTGGGAGTGCACCTCACAGCCATAATTCCCCGAGTGGGAGACCCTCACAGCGGGCACCAGCAGCTGCGGGGACTCCTGCGGGCCCCCCACCACCTGCCCATCCTGGTAGAACACGTGCAGGAGGGGGGCTCGAGGCCGCAGGGGGCTGGGGGTGCTGAGGCACCTGAGAGTCAGGGGGGACCCCTCAGTGAGCTCATGGGGACCCTCCAGCACTGGGACTGAGAAGAGCTCTGGGAAGGAGAGGAGAGGTGAGGACTGTGACTCTGAGTGCACTGGGAAGTGGCTTTGGGTTTGTCAAGATATTGGAGTTCCAGCCGTGTGGGTGCTCACCATGCACTGTCACTGTCACTGCTGCTGACTGTGACAGCCAAGACCCCACCAAGCCCTCACATCTGTAGTGGCCGCTGTGGTGCTGCTGCAGAGGTGAAAGGGACAGCTTGGTCCCCTTGAGGGACCCCCTGATTTCCTTCTCCTCCCGGTAAAATTGCACCCTGGTGAGATGGTTTTCCTGCCGGCACCGGCAGCGCAGTGTCAAGGTGTCCCCCTCCAGCAGTGCCCGCGCTGGCGCCTGCAGCACCAGCTGGTCTGTGGGACAGGAAGGTCACATCTCACTGATAAGACTGGTCTGGGGTGGGTGCACATAGCACCGGGGACGTGTGGGTGCTCTGGGGTGCTCTGGGGTGCACTGGGATGTCCCTGTGTGCAGGGGACTGGCTCTTGTCACACGAGAGGTGTGAGACCATCCACGGAATGGAGCCCACCCTTAACGCTCTGTTGCCCCCATGATCCTTAAAGGTCTCCCCTCACCATCTAAGACTGTCACGGGGGGGCTGCGCCCAGTGCCGGGTCTGTCACATCTGTAGGTGGCACTCTTGGTGACAGTGAGGCGGTGGTATCCCTCCTGCCACCAACGCTGCCGGTCCTTGTACCAGGTGGTGGCACGGGCAGTCCCCGAGCCCTGGCAGGTCAGTGTCACCCGGTCCCACAGCACCGCCAGCATCCAGGGGGGCTCCACGAGGAGCTGGGTGGTCTGGGCACCTGTGGGTGACAGGGGACACCAGCCTGCCATGGCCAATGTTGGGCTGGGCACAGCGGATTGGGGACGAGGCATCCCCCGAGGACTCACCAGAAAGGCCGAGGGTCTGGGCTGGAAGGGAGAAGGGACAGGGCTCAGTGGGGGTGTCACCATGGGGACAGAGGCACATGGGGTACAGCATGTGGTGGCTGTCCCTGAACTGTCTCCGTGGGGACAGATGCTCTTGTGGGAAAGTGTGTGGGTGGTCCCCAGAAGTCTGGAGAGGCAGGAGGACATGTCTGTGTCACAGCCACCCGTGTACCACATCCCTGTGGCACAGACACTTTGGGAACAGGGATGCTGAGGCCACCCCGGGTTGAGGCAGAACATGGGGACACTGAGAACACCCCAGGTACGATGACACCACAGACACAGCCCATGCTGGCCCAGGTCACCCCCACCAGCTCATTATCCCATCCCCATGATCCCATCCCCATGGCCACATCCTCATGGTTCTTGTCCCTGCATCCCAGATCCCTTGTCCCTATCCCCGGAGCTGCCTGAGCCCAAAGGTGCCAGTCCCCACATTCCTGTCTCCACATCCCCATCCCCAAATTCCTGCCCCCTCTTCCTGTCCCCAAAGCCACCCTACATCCCCAGTCACACCCAGTTCCACTGTGGGTAACATGGACTGGCTCTGCTGGCATTGGGGACCTCAGGGGACCCCACAGCCCCCTGTGCCCCCTTCCTTCCCGATCCCCAGGGTGTCAGGCCCGTGCCCAGGGCACTCACCCCACAGGAGCAGCGCCACCTTCCCGGCCATCCCGGTGTCCCCAGCCATGTGCACTGGCTATCACTCACTGCTGTGGCCACCGCTCCCCTGGCTGGCGGCTCTTTGGATGAAGGGGAAGGAAGCGAGGTCAGGTCTTGACCTCATGCGTAGGTGGCCCTTGGTGGGGACAGTCTGGGGACAGGCTGGGGACACGGGTGGGTGGGACAAAATGGGTCATGGTGTTCCCAGGAGGTGGGAATTCGGTGGTTTTGGGGAGGCAGTAATGCTATCACTGGTAAATGGGGTCCTGAGGAGGGTGAATATCCGGCAATGGGGGTGCCATTGGAATGAGCGTCTCCATACCTGGGGGGACTCAGGGATGGGAGTCCCAGGGGAATGTGGGCTCCAAGGATTTGAGTTCATGGGATGGGGGAATGGTGGGTCCTAGGAAGATTTCAGGGGATGGAATGAAGGAGAAGGGGTTCTTTGGGAATGGGGTGCTGGGCCATGGAGATCCTAGGGAATGTCAGTGTTGGGATGGGGGCTGCAGAGAGAGTGGGACATAAGGAATGGAGGTCCCATGTTTCTGTTCCTGGGGGAATGGGGGTGCCAGGGATGGTCAGTGGCTGGGTGAGCCCATGGGTTGCAGCTCCTTCCCTGGGTGCTTCAGATTTTGGGGTGACCCAGAGCCAGCACCAGCCCCACATGGTGCCGGTGTCCAGGGTGTCACCCCAGACAGATTCTGAGCTGCTCTGGGTCTGTGTCCCCCATCCTCCAGTGATTTTTCCCTCTCTTTATTCCATTTCCATCATTTTACCCCTCAATTTCACAAGCCCCCAGTTTGTGCCTTGGTGGTCCTTGGGGGCACCTGGAGCAGGGAACAGGCTGGGGGAAGTAGGGGTCAGGGGTCTGCAGGGAGGGCTGTGGAGGCTGTGGGGGATGGGGGAGTACAGCTTTTACCCCCCAACACTTTCAGTTTCTGTCTCCCGCAGCAGAAGGAAAAGGCCATTTGACACCTTTCTCACATGGGGGGGAAGGGTTCTGTCCTTAGGGGGCACATCCAGGGGGCTCCTTTCCCGGGGGGATCCTGTCCCAGGGGGGACACGTGCTGGGGAAGAGGGTCCTGTCCTGGAGCTTGGCAGCTTTGGAGGGGTCCAGACTTCTCCATTCTTGCCCGTCCCCTGCAGGATCTGAGACAGCAAGAGCAGCTGGGGAATGGAGCCCTGAGCAGGAAGGAGGTCCCAAACTCCTGCTCCTTGAAGCCAGTGGCCATCCAAGGGTGGGGCCCAGCCATGGCCCAGCCCCACTGCACAGGGATGGCCATTGCCTAGCCTTGCTCTAGCCAGCCCCAGGTGGCAGCCAGCACCTGATGGTCCTCCCTGCCCCCTTGGCTTTGATTCTGGCAGCTTCAGAGCTGCTGCAGAGGTGAGAATTCTGTGGGGGCAGAAAAGGCCCGCCTGTGGTTTGGTCAGCTCTGCAAGAAGCACAAAACCCAAAGGGAGCTCAAGCATTGTCTCTGTGAGGGCCTTTGATGGTTTTCAGAGCAGGGCTGGCTGGATACCCCCCCTGCAGGGGCAGCTGTGGGGGAACCAGCCTGGAAATGCAGCAATTGATCCTTTGTTCCTCTTTGTAAGGGACAGAGAGAACCACAAATCTACTGCAAATCGCACAACAATATGCCAACAACCTTTCTGGGATGCTCCTTCTTGAACAAAATCTGGAGCCTTGAGGCACCTCATGGAAAGAATGCTTGGATTCCGACTTTGCCCAAAAATATAGAGAGAAAAGTGTGGATGTATCAGTCAGTGGCTCTACCCATGGCCGTGGTGGGGCTGTGGGGAGTGACCCTGTGTGGATTCCAGGTGTCCCCAAAGCTGCTCCATCCCCGCCCTCCTCACTGGAGTGAAAGCCTGAGGGTTTGCAGGAATTGTGGTGTAAAGCCACCAGAGGTGCTGCTGTGCACTCAAAACCTGCCTGGGGTCAGGTGCTGCCTTCCTTCCATTGGGGATCATGGAGAGCGGTCACGGGTGTTGTGAAGGGCATGGGTCTGGCCCCGGGACTCAGCCAGTGGGCACTGGGATCCAACCTGCTGCCTTGGTGGCTTCTGCCCACTGCCGGTGGTGGTGCTGGGACTGATTGGTGCCCGTGAGTTTGCAAAAGGAGCGATTTCCCCTCCTGCCTCCCGTCCGAGGCCGCCATGGCCCCTGAGGGGATGGAGCTGGACCGGGGCGCCCCCTGCTGGGCGGGAGTGCTCCCTGCAGCGCCCCCTGCTGGCCGCGGTTATAACTGCCACAAAAACCAACAGCCCTGAGCGGGAGGGAAAGTTCTGGGTTTGTGTTGTTCATTCTGTTGTTCATTCTGTTCTATTCTGCTTTATATATTTCAGAGTAAGGAGCTGTTATTCCTTTCCTTGCACTATTGCCTTGAAGCCCCATGATTTTTGAAATTTAAAAAATTTTAGAGATAGGTTTTCTTTCTATTCCAGGAATGCTTCCAATTTCCTTTGCAGCTATTTTTCATTTAAATTAGTTGTCAAATCCTTACTTCCAGACTGGATGGGACAGACACCTTTAGAGCAGGCATGGTCAGGGACTTGGCCACTTTTTAAGCCTGCTGGGCCACCAAGGGCCCTTTAACCAAATGGCACTTCTGGTCATGTGATTGCTCAGGAGATGGCTTTGTCAGAGGGCACACTGTCCCCAGTGTGCCATGGCTGACAGACTGGTGGACAGACAGGGCCCTCTCTCACCAAAAGCAGGGCCTGACCCACCCCTGCCACACACAGGTGTTGCAAAATATCTCCAGTTATTAAACTTTTCCTGTCTCTGACAACCCAACCTGTGCCATGGCCTGATCCCAACTGCCCTGTGAAAGGCAGAGGCTCAGCAACACCAACAGTGCCTTTGTGCCATCATCTTGTGGGAAACAGGACAGAGGAGGTATTTGGGACAGGGGACAAGAGAATACAGAGCCCCCTGAAGGCCACTTTGGCAATCAGAGCAAGGAAGGTCCTGGGCCTTGCCAGGTTCTTCTTGTGGAGGAAACATGCTGGGGACAGTGTCTGGGATTTGTTCCTTTTTAGTGGCTTTCCCTGAAAATCGTTCCTTGTGCGACAATTTATACTCTCAACAATGCAGCTGTTGCTGTTGGTTTTATTCTCTCTCATTGCTGTTGGGATCTTTGTGCCTCCACGGCGAGTGGGAGGGGCAGTTTTTTCTGACAGCACACACATGAGTGTGTGCCCATGGGTGGGGACCCTCAGTGCCCCCCAGTTCCCCCAGTGTCACAGCACATTCCCATAGACATCACCAGGTTCCTGCAGTCGCCCCTGGGGTCCCCGCAGCTCCGCGTAGGTCACCTGGGGATCCTGGAGGGTGGTGGCATGGGAGGACGCTGCGAGAGACACGGGCTGTGGGATCTGGGTGGGGTGACACTCGTGGGTGACGTGTCCCTCTGCTTGTGTCCCCCCTGTACTCAACCCCTGCCCTCTTGGTGACCACGACGTGGGTGTACAGCACCTCCCCCTCCTCTGGGGGGGTCAGGGGATCTGGGGGGGCCCTGAGGGAACACAGGGGATGTGGGGAAGGGAATGGGAGGGTTTGGGAGATTGGGATATAAAAAAGAGAGTGTGGTTTGATCCTCCCACTCACCTTTCCTGCTGCTTCCTGGCAGCTGCAGAGGAAAGAGGGGAGGGGTGACTGTCGGGTCCCCAGGGCTCTAAATCCTCTCAGGATTCCCGAACTCCCATGGGACCCTCAATTTCTCACAGGACCGCCAAGCTTCTCTGAAGCCCTCAAGAATTCATGAACCTCTCCAGCGCCCCCGACAAACTCAGCCTCGAGAACCCAAAGCCCGGATGGAACAGAGACCCCCAGACACGCCCAGGGCCCCTGAAAGAACCCCCAACATCTCTGCAGGACCCTCCAGTGTCCCCCCAAACCTTCCAGGACCCCCAGGCAAGGTCACATCTCTGGGGCTGTGGGTGCTGCCCTATCGTTCCCCAACTCTGGGGGCCTCTACAGCTCCCTGGGACCCCTTGTCCCCCCATTGTCACCCACCCACACGGTGTCACTGCTACCAGGCCACAGTGACACCCACAAGCAGGAGCAGGAAGAAGAGGGCCCCACCGACCCCTGCGGCCACTGCAAGAAACAGACTCTGATGTGTCCCCCATTCCCCCATGGGTTCTGCACCTCAGGTGACCTTGTGTGATCCACCTGTGTCCCTGTAACACTGTGTTTTCACCATCAATTCCAGCTCAGGGCTGAGTGCCCGGAACATGCTGTGCCCGTCCTGTCCCAGCTGGTTGGTGGCCATGCACTGGTAGGTGCCTGAATGTCCCACATCGATGTCCCTGAGCTCCAGGAGGGGACCCTGGGCCACCTCCTGCCCGTTGTGCAGCCAGGTGAAGGTGACAGGGGCTGAGCCCACCTGCACCATGCAGCGCAGGGTCACGTTGTCACCTGGGTGCACCTGGTGTGACAGGGGACCGGGGGTGATGGTGGCATTGGCCACGGGCACTGTGGGGACACAGACAGGGTTGAGGCCAAAGGGAGAGGTTGGCAGCCAGTGAGGGGGGATAGGGACAATGGGGATGGGGATGATGGGGAATGTTGGGGATGGGGTCACATCACGGATGGGTGAGGGGACTGAGGCAAAGGTGGGGGCACACAAGAAAGGGGAACATGGACGTCCCCAGCCATGGAAACCGAGGCATCTGTGGGGGCTCCCCATGCCCATCCCTGCACTCACTGTGCACAGTGACGTGGAGCCGGGCGCTGAACTTCCACATGGCCCCACCCTTGGAGTGCACTTGGCAGCTGTAATTCCCATAGGGGGAGAC
This sequence comes from Melospiza melodia melodia, assembly GCF_035770615.1. Taxonomy (NCBI): domain Eukaryota; kingdom Metazoa; phylum Chordata; class Aves; order Passeriformes; family Passerellidae; genus Melospiza; species Melospiza melodia. The sequence continues at coordinate 6,799,534 of NC_086218.1, read as the reverse complement.
CCCCACGGTGGGCACCAGCAGCTGCAGGGACCCCTGCAGGCCCCCCACCACCTTCCTGTCCCAATAGAACATGTGCAGGAGGGGGGCTTGGGGCCGCAGGAGGCTGGGGGTACTGAGGCAGCTGAGAGTCAGGGGGGAACCCTCAGTGGGCTGGGAGGCCACCCCCAGCACTGGGACCGTGAAGAGCTCAGGGAAGGAGAGGGGAGGTGAGGACTGTGACTCTGAGTCCATTGGGAAGTGGCTTTGGGGGTGTCAGAAGATTGAAGTTGCAGCCGTGGGGGTGCTCACCATGCACTGTCACTGTCACTGGTGCCGACTGTGCCCACGGTGACACTTTGGAGTCCACTCAGCCCCTGCAACTGTGGGGGCCACTGTGGTGCAGCTGCAGGGGGTACAGTGACAGCTCCGTCCCATTGAGGGACCTCCCCACCTCCTTGTCCCAGTGGTAGAATTGCACTACAGTGACCGACATGTCCCGCCAGCACTGGCAGCGCATGTCCCCAGCCCTTCAGCAGCTCCCACGATGACACCTGCAGAACCAACCGGACTGCCAGACACGGGGTTCCTGTCACACCGGGGGTCCCATTTTCATGGGGATCCCCCCATGGGATCACACTCAGAGCACCAGGGATCTCCAATTCCAACATGGGTTCCCCCACACTGGGATGCTCTGGGATGCTCACCATGCACTGTCCTTGTCACCGGTGCGGACTCCTCCCACTCCAAATATCCCACCTGGCCCTTGCAGTTTTATCGGCCACTGTGGTTCAGCTGCAGAGGGGAGAGGGACAGCTCAGTCCCATTGTGGAGCCCTTCCAGTTCCTTCCCCTCACGGTAGAAGGACACCGAGGTGACCGGGTTGTTCCATTGACCCCGGCAGCGCAGTGTCACCGTGTGCCCCTCCAGTAGTGCCCGTGCTGGCACTTGCAGCACCAGCCAGTGTGGGGGACAGAGAGGGCCTCTCAGACCTGATGGCACCGGGATCTCCCTATTGTGTCACAACCAGTGCATCAGGGGGTCCCAATTACCACATATTTTACCCAACTCTGGGATGCTCTGGGATGTCCCCAGAGCAGGGGACAGGCTCTGGTGACACAGGAGGTGACCCATGGAGCAGAGCACACCCAGAGACCTTGAGGTCTCTGTGGGTGCCAGGCTGGGGACACCCAAACCCCACTCACCGTCTAAGAAGTTCACAGGTGGGCTGAGCCCAGTGCCGGGACTGTCACACCTGTAGGTGCCACTCTGGCTGACAGTGACGTGGTCCTGTCCCTGCTGCCCCCAGCGCCGCCCATCCTTGTACCAGGTGATGGCTTTGGCAGTCCCCAAGCCCTGGCAGGTCAGTGTCACCCGGTCCCACAGCACCGCCGGCCTCCAGAGGGGCTCCACCAGGAGCTGGGTGGTCTGGGCACCTGTGGGTGACAGGGGACACCAGCCTGCCAAGCCCAATGTGGGGCTGGGGACAGCGGGGTCAGGCCATGGCATCCCCAAAGGACTCACCAGCGAGGCCGAGGGTCTGGGCTGGAAGGGAGAAGGGACAAGGCTCAGCGGGGATGGCACCATGGGGACAGCATTTCTTGCAGGAAAGTGTGTGTGGGTGGTTCCCAAACAATTTTGAGTGGAGGGGGACATGTCTGTGTCACAACAACCGGTGCCCCACATCCCTGTGGCACAGACATCTTGGGAACAGGGACACTGAGGCCACCCTGGGCTGAGGCAGAACATGGGGACACTGTGGACACCCTGGGCACGAGGACACCACGGACACAGCCCATGCTGGCCCAGGTCACCCCCACCAGCTCATTATCCTATCCCCATGATCCCATTCCCATGGCCACATCCTCACTGTTCTTGTCCCCTTCTGTCCCTGCATCCCAGTTCCCTTGTCCCTATCCCCAGAGCTGCCTGAGCCCAAAGGTGCCAGTTCCCACATTCCTGTCCCCACATCCCCATCCCCGAATTCCTTCCTCCCTGTTCCTGTCCCCAAAGCCACCCTATATCTCTAGTTCCACCCAGGTCTGTGTGTAACATGGACTGGCACTGCTGGCATTGGAGACTTCAAGGCACCCCATACACCCCCTGTTCCCCTCCCTATTCCTGGCGTGTCAGGCCCGTGCCCGGGGCACTCACCCCACAGGAGCAGCGCCACCTTCCCGGCCATCCCGGTGTCCCCAGCCATGTGCACTGGCTGTCACTCGCTGCTGTGGCCACTGCTCCCCTGGCTGGCGGCTCTTTGGATGAAGGGGAAGGCAGAGAGGTCACATCTCAACCTTATGCGTAGGTGGCCCTTGGTGGGGGCAGAGTGGGGACAGGCTGGGGACACGGCGGGGACAAGGCTGCGTAATCTGAGGACATTATGGGGGATGGTGTTGCCAGGAGTGGGGGGCTCAGGGGATGTGGGGAACCAAGGATACGTGTCCAGGAGTATAGGGTGCCAGGGGAATTGGGTCTCCATGCCTGGGTGTTTCCAGGGCTGGAGGTGGTGTGGAAACATGTTTCCCAGGGATTTGGGGTCATGGCATGTGGGTACCAGGGTTTGGGGTTCAGAGGGAAAAGGAGATCCTCAGGAACAGGGGTTCTGGGGAAGAAGTAGCGCATGGGATTTGTGATCATGGGATGGGGACCAAGGAATGGGGGTGCCATGGGAAAGGATAACCCTGTGAGAATGGGGGCCCTGGTGGAGTCAATGTGCCCAAGGGAATGAGGCTCCCAGGGACTGGAATTACCAGGATGGGGTTCTTTGGGGTAGGAGATTGTGAGGAACTGCAGTCTAGGGAAGGGGTCTTCAGGGACAAGAGACCAAGGCAATGGGGATCCCATGGTTGGGTTCCCAGGAGAATGGGGGTGCCAGGGATGGGCAATGTCTGGGTGGGCACAGGGATCAAAGCTGCTTCCGGGATTGCCTCAGATTTTGGGGTGACTCAGAACCCAGCACATTCCCCACAGTGCTCATGGCCAGGGGGGCAACCAAAGGTTGTCCTGGGAGGTTCTCAATCTCTGCCCCACACATTCCTGGGCTTTTTCCTGTCACTCCCATTTCGTGGCTCAGCGACCTCAGCAAACATGTGCTGACCATTTGGCTGAGACAAAATTACGCATCCGTAGAATAAAGGCAAGAATCTTTTCCCATACCATTATTTTCCCAATACAAAATAAATCAAACTCACAAGGTAAAAAATTAGCTGGTTTATAGAATATTTTGAATCATTGCTTTCCCAACAAGTCACTCACAATGAAAACACAAACAAATCACAAAGAAATGAGATTTTTTTTTCTCCCTGTAGGAGCCCCTTGCTGCATCCAACAGCAGCATTTGCTTGTGGATACCACAGAGTGCGTGGAATCTCCCTGAGTATCCAACAGCACCACGGGATTGTTCCCTGCCTGCTTGGCAGTAACCCAGCCCTTAAGGAAGCCTTTTGTTGAGCTGTATTTAGGAATTATCCCAATTTATCTCATTCCCACCCTGAAACTTGAACGACTTCCCATGGATTCAGCTGACAAAAGGGGAGAAGCTCTGCCCATCCTTGGGACAGTGTATAGGAATCTGTGGAAATGCCCCTGTGTGCCTCAGGGTCAGATTCCCTGGTAAATCCACTCCAGCCTGCCCTGAATTCCCCTGCCTGGACACTGCCTGCTCCTGCTGTGACACGACTGTTCCCCAGCCCCTCGTGTGCAGCCCCTGCTCAATATTTCCACACTTTCTCCTCTCTGCTGGTGTGCACATCCAGAATGCAAACATTCTTTCTTGGAGGTCCCAAAGGGCTGCAGGTTTTCTTCAAGAAGGAGGGTCCAGGTCAGGTTGTTGAGCAGATTGTTGTTGTCTTTGCAGTAGCTCTGGGGCTCTCTCAGTCCCTTGCTGAGAGGGAAAAAAATGATCAATTGCCACATTTCTGGACTGGTTGCCACACAGCTGCCCTTGCATGAGTGTTTCCAGCCAGTCCTGCTCTGACAACCATCAAAGGCCCTCACAGATCTTGCTTGATCTCTATTTGGGTTTTGCACTTCTTGCAGAACTGAGCAAACCACAGGGAGGCCTTTGTCTACCACAGAATTCTCACCTCTGCAGCAGCTCTAAAGCTGCCAGAATCAAAGCCAAGGGGATAATGGGGACCCTCAGGTTCTGGCTGCCACCTGGGGCTGGCCAGAGCAGGGCTGGGCAATGGCCATCCCTGTGCAGTGGGGCTGGGCCATGGCTGGGCCCCAGCTTTGCATTGACAGGGGTCCCCGGGATGTGCCACCCCTGGGACAGGCACCCGGCCAGGAATGTGCAGGGACATTTCTCGAACTGCCACCCCTGGAACAGGACATCCCATGCCAGGATGTGTCACCCCTGGGACTGGTTTCCCCCAGGTCATCCCCACAACAGGGACCTCACAGGGCAGGACCCTCCCGGATGTGCCCTCCCAGGACAGACACTGCCTCCCTTTGCCCTCTGACTCTCAGCACAAACGGCCTCTTCCTTTTTGTCCAGGAAGAAGAAAGTGAAAGTGTTGTGGGGGCGCGCCCAACACCTCCATCCCCCACAGCCTCCCCACCCTTCACTGCACTCCCTACTCCCCATTATCCCCCTCCCCTGGCTCCCTCCAATGCATTCCCTGCTGAGATGATTCCTGGGATTGCTGAGCCAGGAACTGGGGTTCAGGGGACATGGCATAAAAGTGAGGAAAATAAGGAAGAAAACAGAAATAAAGAAAGAAAAATTCAAGGGCAGGGGAGGGCAAAGAAGCAGAGCTACCCAGGACCCCCATGTGATACCTGCACAAGGAATGAGCATCCCAAGGGGCAGCACTTGGCCACGGGTCACCCCAAAATCTGAGGCATCCAGGGAAGGAGCTGTGACCCCCATGCCCCGTCAGCCACTGCCCATCCCTGGCACCCCTATTCAGTTGGGACCCCAATCATGGGAATCTGATTTCCTTTTGTCCCTCCTTCCCTAAGACCCCTTCCCTGGACTGTAGTTCCTCACAATCTCCTACCCCAAAGAACCCCATCCTGGTAATTCCAGTCCCTGGGAGCCCCATTCCCTTGGGGACATTGATTCCCCCAGGACCCCCCATTCTCACAGGGTTCCCCTTTCCCCTGGCACCCCCATTCCTCGGTCCCCATCCCATGATCACACATCCCTGGAGGCCACATTGTTCTGGCACCCCCATTCCCAAGTTTGAGTCCATCCATGCACTGGGAACCCCATTCCCATGGGACCCCATACCTGGGCACCCCATTCCCCTGGACACCCATCCCTGGCTCCCTACACCACCTCAGACTCCAAATTCTGTCCCCACCATGTCCCCACCATGTCCCACCATCACCCCCATGTCCCACAAGGTCCCCACCCTGCCCCCATCCTGTCCCCACCCTGCCCCCCCGCAAGGGCCACCTACATGTGGGTACAGACGTGACCTCGCTTCCTTCCCCTTCATCCGAAGAGCCGCCAGCCAGGGGAGCGGTGGCCACAGCAGTGAGTGACAGCCAGTGCACATGGCTGGGGACACCGGGATGGCCGGGAAGGTGGCGCTGCTCCTGTGGGGTGAGTGCCCTGGGCACGGGCCTGACACCCTGGGGATGGGCGCTGGTGAGGCAGAGACTGGTGGGGAGGGGGCACAGGGGGGCTGCAGGGTCCCCTGAGGTCCCAAAAGGCCGCAGAGCCAGAGCATGAGGTGACCAGGGCTGTGGAGACAGGAGAGGGGGGACAATAATGGGGGACAGGGATTTGGGGAACTATCATGGGGCTGGTGGGGGTGACCACTGCAACCACTGCTGAGTCTCCATTGCTGGGTGTCCAATGTGTCCCCATATCCTAACTGAGTAAGGGCTAGATGGTGTGTCTCTGTCCCCAAGGGGTACTTGCCACACTATGACAGTTTATGGACAGCCCCCACATTCAGTCCCTCACTTCCAATGTCCCTGTGATGCCACCGTCAACCAGCCCTGTCCCTTCTCCCTTCCAGCCCAGACCCTTGGCCTTTCTGGTGAGTCCTCGGGGGATACCATGGCCCTTCCTGCTGTTCCCAGCCCTACCCTGGCCCTGGCAGGCTGGTGTCCCCTGTCACCCACAGGTGCCCAGACCACCCAGCTCCTGGTGGAGCCCCCCTGGAGTCCGGCGGTGCTGTGGGACTGGGTGACACTGACCTGCCAGGGCTTGAGGACTGCCCGTGCCACCACCTGGTACAAGGACAGGCAGCGCTGGGGGCAGCAGGGACCAGACCACTTCACTGTCACCGAGAGTGGCACCTACACGTGTGACAGACCTGGCACCGGGCTCAGCCCCCCCATGAGAGTCTCAAATGGTGAGAGGGGTTTGGTTGTCTCCAGCCTCGCTCCTGCATGGACCTCAAGGTCTCTGGGTGTGCTCTGCTCCATGGGTCACCTCCTGGTGTGACCAGAGCTCATCCCCTGTACACGGGGATATCCCAGAGCATCTCAGAGTGGAGGGACCCCAGTTCTGGATTCAGGGAACCCTGTTGCACTGGATGTGTTCCAGTTCGAGGGTCCTTGAGAAAACTGAATGCCACAGGTGTCCTAAGACTCCCATGCCCCACAGCCCGACTGGTGCTGCAGGTGCCGGTGCAGGAGCTGCTGGAGGGAGACACGGTGACACTGCGCTGCCGGCGCTGGAAGAACATGTCGGTCACTGGGGTGCGATTCTACCATGGGGACAAGGAGGTGGAGAGGTCCCTCAGTGGGACCGAGCTGTCCCTGTCCCCTCTGCAGCTGAACCACAGTGGCCGCTACAGCTGCGGGGGCCAGGTGGACTCCAAGGTGGCACCATGGGTGCACTCGGCTTCAGTGACAGTGACAGTGCATGGTGAGCACCCCACAGCCGCCACCCTGACACCCTCACAGTCCCTCCCCAGGGATTCAGGCTCACAAATCTCCCTCCCCTCTCCTTCCCAGAGCTCTTCTCGGTGCCAGTGCTGGAGGGTCCCCCTTATCTTACTGTGGGATCCCCCCTCACTCTCAGCTGCCTCAGCACCCCCAGCCCCCTGCGGCCCCAAGCCCCCCTCCTGCACGTGTTCTACCGGGATGGGCAGGTGGTGGGGGGCCCGCAGGGGTCCCCGCAGCTGCTGATGCCCGCCATGGGTTTGTCGCACTCGGGGAATTACAGCTGTGACGTGCAATCCGAGGGGGGGGCCGTGCGGAAGAGCAGCGCCCGGCTCCGCGTCACGGTGTGCAGTGAGTGTGGGGATCGGCACGGGGAGCCCCCACAGCCTGCTCAGGCACCCCTGCCCCGTCTGGGGATCCCCATAACTACCCGGGTCCCCTAACCTTTCCTGGGTACCTCATCAGATTCCCTAGCTCTATGTGGCAACCCCCATCTTTCTGGTAATCTTTTTCCACATCCCCTCATTCCTGCTTGGGTCACCCTCTGTGTCCCCCCATTCCTCACTGGGATCCCTTCATCTGTCCCTGATTCAACCTCAGCCCTCTCTGATCTCCCTCCATGGTCGTCAGGTCTCACCATTCCCTCCCTGGTTTTACATACTCTTCCTGGTGTCTCCCCATCTTCCTCTCCAGGTTACTCATCCTTGAGGCCTCCATCATTCCTTGGGGTCCCGTTCCAAGCCCCCCTCCTATCTCTGTGCCTCCTTTTCCTCACTGGGGTCCCACTTCCCCTCTCCCATCCCTCCCCACCACGGGTCTCTCACTGTTCCCTGGTGTCCCCCCATCCAAGGGGTCCCACCGTTGGTGGTGTCCCTGTCAGTGCAGTCCCCAGGGGACAGGTGGCATGCAGGGACTGACTGGTCCTGAGCTATGTGGTGGCTGTGGGTCCCCTGTCCTTCTCCTGGCAGTGGGAGGGCTTGGGGGCACTGCTGGGAACCGGCCTGGAGCTGTGCCATGTTGGGGACAATGACAGCGGCCAGTACCGGTGCCGGGTCAGCGACAGGGACAGCGTGGCTGAGAGTGACCCCCTGAATGTCACCATCCTGGGCAAGCAGGACCCTCGGACTGGGGGTGACCCCTCCCATGGCACCCCCATCCCACCTGCCCAGTGCCAGCCCTGTCTCTGTCCCCACAGTGCCCGTGGCCAATGCCACCATCACCCCTGGTGCCCTGTCACACCAGGTTTATGCCGGTGACCCCATGACCCTGTGCTGCTCAGTGCAGGTGGGCTCAGCCCCTGTCACCTTCACCTGGCTGCACAATGGGCAGGAGGTGGCCCGGGGTCCCCTTCTGGAGCTTGGAGCTGTTGATGTGGGACATTCGGGCACCTACCAGTGCGTGGCCACCAACCAGCTGGGACAGGACGGGCACCGCGTGTTCCGGGCACTCAGCCCAGAGCTGGTCCTGGAGGTGACACCTGGCTCACCCTGGGTCACAGGTGGGGTCACATGGGTCACACGGGGGGTGCAGGACCCCTGGGCTTCTGGGTGACCCCAATGTGTCCCTCTCTGTCCCCAGCAGTGGCTGTAGGGCTCAGTGGGTCCCTGCTGTTCCTGCTCCTGCTCCTGGCTGTCATTGGGTGCTGTTACCAGTGGCACTGCTGTGGTGGGTCACAATACGGGGGGATGGGGTTCCCAGGGATTGGGGTGAAGCCCCCCAGGGTATGGGCGCCATAGGGTGGCACCAACAGCTCCTGACGGGAGAAACTGATCCTGCAGAGACCTCAGCTTGGGGTCCTGGGAGCTGTTGGAGGGTCCTGCAGGGATGTTGGTGATTCTATCAGGGGTCCCCCTTTCTGCCAGGCTCGGGGTTATCGGGGCTCAGGGTGTTGGTGCAAGTGGGGTGGTTCAGGGATATTAGTGGGGGCATCAGGGATACTGGGGTGCCTGGGGAGAATTGTGTGTCTGGTGGTGGTTCAGCATTCCCAAGGGGGGATGGGGGCCCCTGGGTCTCCAAAGTCACCCCTCCAGTTTTCCTTTGCAGATGCCAGGAAGCACCAGGAAAGGTGAGTGCAGCCTCCAGCCATGATACACCTTTTACCCAAACTCCCAGCACCTCCCATCCCCTTCCACACACCTCCTTATTCCCACAGGGCCCACCCAGAGCCCCTGGCACCCCCAGTGGAGGATCCTCAGTCAATGTACATGGAGCTGCAAAGGCAACCGTGGGAATGCAGCGACATCTATGACAATCTACACCAAAAGTTGTGATGCTCTGGGAAGCGGGAGGCACCTGGTTGACACGGGGGGTGGTCCCTCCATGGCTCCTGTGGTTGCCCATCCTTCCAAGGGAGGTGGTCATGGCCCAGGGGGAGGCTACACACAGGGAACCCTCTAATCCCCATTTCCTCTCCCAGTACCCCCAAGGGCTCCCCCATTCCTTTGCTCGTACCTGCAGGGGCTCCCCAGCCCCATCCAAGTGCCCAAGTACCCTCAGGGACTGCCCCATTCTCTCCCCACAGTGCTTGCAGTACACCCAGGGCTTCCCCATTCCCCCTCCCACTACCCCTGTCCCATCCTGCTGTAAAAGGGGGAGTCGGGGAGGATTCTTGCTGACAGGATTCTCAGATGAAAATGAAGCACAAACATGGCAATATTACATGAGAGAACTGTTTATTGAAAAAGGAGGGTAAATGTTCTTACCAAAGGGGGAGAGAAAGGAGTAGAAAGGGAAAAGGATAGAGAGAGAAACAGAAGACAGGACAGCTTTACCATAAGAAGCTCAGGCGCTCTGTGGGCATCAGCTCAGCAGATGGGTGAGCTGCAAGCCAGGGCGAGCCCACATGGCTTTTGTGAGTGGCTGGGCGTGATTTCCAAGGACGGCACCTGCGTGTCTCTGGCATGGGCGAGCGATGGCTGCAGGCTGGCTGCTGCGGGCTGGCTGCGGGCTGGTGCTGCGGCACTGGTGGCTCTGGGCTGGCTGCCGCGGGCTGGGGCTGCGGTGGGCAGGTGCAGCAGGCTCGGGGCTGTGGGCAGCATGGGAAACGCGGCAGAGGCAGCGGGTGGGTGCAGGCAGCATCTGCTCCATTGGGGAGCAATGAAGGAACGTCCAGGACGAGCAGGAATGAGCTGCCTCAGGGAAGTAGCAAAGCAGGGAAGAATGAGTGCGGACAGGGAAGAAGGACCACCGGAGGAAAACGCAAGGGAGGGGAGTGTCGATGATATTTTTACCGGATGTCCAGGAGGAATGATGCATCTGACTCCGTCTTATCAGAAGGCTTATTAAGTACTTTGTTATACTATATTATTCTATATTATATTACATTACATCTAAACTGAATCTGCCAAGCACTCAACTGAACTCCACTGCACACAATCTCATGACTTTCAGCCAACAGTCCCAACACACACACCTTGATTCAATTGGTCAGTGAATCAAAACTCTCATACCAGAATCCAATTACCAATTCCCTTCAGGTAAACAATCTTCCACAATGCATTCCATGTGTGAACAACACAGGAGTAGAAAATGAGATAAGAATTGTTTGGATCATTCTTTGTTGCAGACATTTTTCCACAGAAATCCTTTCTTTCAGATTTCTGTGTCTTCTGGAAGGCAGAGGCCTCAGAAGGGAAGACGGTTTCCTTTTGTCAGAAACAAATATCTATGAATTCTTTCGATGGGCAAAGCTTTTTGGGTTCTTTGCTGATGTCTTATATGCTTTAGATGTTTTTGTCTGGGAGTGCATGGACTCCATTATCCAGCGCGTCTACGTTGAGGGACGCGTGTTGCCTTCTATCTACCCAGCATTTATAAAGCTTTTCCCAGTCTTGAAACGCAGAGCAGCTTGTTTTCAATGGATTTCTAACTGTTATGGCCAGGCTCCGTTTCCACCACCTTTGGCAGAAGACGCGGTGGGGGAGGACATTTTTCTTCCCAGCTCCCCCTGCTTCGCGGTGGGGGGGGGCGAAACTTCGCGGCGCGAATAAGTTTTTTTTACTCTTGCTCCAGAGCATGCTCAGATGGAGTTTTCTCCTTCCCCCCCTTCTCTCTCTGGGGGGATGGGAGTGGCCGCTCAAGCCAGCGCCGGCCTCTCAGACTCCGCCTTCAGACATGGGGGCGGCACCGGTCTCTGAGGTTTCGTCCACGCCCCTGCCAGAGCCGTCACTCCAGAAGATCCCGTGTCCGCCTCTCCAGGCTGTCCCGCCCGCCGTTTCACCGGCCTCCCCGCCCCCGCCAGAGCCTGCGTCGGAGACTGAAGAAGCACTTCCGGTCCCTGAGCTGTTGCTAGGCGACGAGGATGCGTCTCCAGCTTCCGGCTCAGCGTCGGAGAAGGCAGAAGAGACAGCACTTCCAGCGATTGACCTGTTGCTAAGCAACAGCGACGCTCCGCCGTCTCTCCCGGCTCCGCTGCTGCCGGTTTGCGCTGCGACGGAGACTGCGACTGCGCCTCTGCAGCAGATCCTGGAGTCAGCGGCAGAAAACGCCGTTGAACCTGTGGGACCCTCGGAGCAGCCCGCGGCTGATCCCACTCTCAGCGCGGTTCCCTCCCCAGTTCCGGCTCCCTCCCCGCTGCTTCCACCGGACGTCCCAGCAGTCGCCCCGGCGGGGGGTTTCTCCTTCCGTGGAGCGGGGGCTGCCGGCCAGCTCACTGTTGTGGCAGTCCAGCTGCCTGTTTGTAAGATCAGCATTCTCGGCGGTTTGGGGGGTGGTTTTTCGGGGATTGTCCCATGGAGGCCGCCGCCTCTCTTGTGCCCTAGTGGCATGGGGGAGCAGGTGCATCCAGAGAGTTCTGCCTCTGATCCCCAGCCCGGAGGGGATGGGGATGATGCCACGGGGCGGATGAGAGACAAACCCGATGCATTGCAGAGGGAGAGGGCACAGTTGGAGGAGACCATAGCTGGTTTGCTGTGGGAAACAAACATCTCCAGACCCCAGATGGGATTGCTGGGGAAGGCTTCTATTTCCCTGCTGCTGGCGTGCCTCAGTGGTTTAGGGGAAAGGAAGCATCTCACTACCCGTGCTGCCATTTTGCTGGCAGCAGGGTTCAGGCCTGTGGATATGCAGAGCCTTCCTCATGGGTTTGGCCTGGGCCATTTGGCTCAGGAGGTTCCTGGGCCAGGGCCATCACTTGGCCTCCTGATGTTTTTGGGGATTCTGGTTTGTCCTACCGGTCCGGGTCCCCCTTTGTGAGCCAGTTTTGGGGTTCCTGGTCCAACATGGGCCAGGGCCCCCAGGGCCTTTCCTTCTCTGGTGCTGCTCTGCTCGGCTGGCTGCTGCTCTTTTGCTTTTCAATCAAAAAAAAAAAAATTAAAAATTAAATAAAAAAGATTGAAAATGGTGGGCAGCAGCTCTGAAGCACTGAAGCACTGACTGAAGGGCCAGAAAAGGACATTCTAAAAATTGTACAAATTCAAATTGGTTTAAATTGTTTAAAATTGTGTTTAGACTGTCAATGGTTTTTGATAACTATTGATGGAACTCTTTTGCAGAAGTCTGTTTCAGGACCAAAAGAACTCTCAGATATTCCAAAAGAAACAACTTCAGCTGATGGACTGTTCCTGAAATTCATCTGCATGGACTCAAATTCTCTTTACATTGTATTTTGCATTTTTCTTACATTATAGCATTGTTTTAGTGATTTGTTAGTTATTGTATATTCTATAGGTGAAGAAATTTCCTGTTCATTCCACATGAGCATTTTTCTTTTATTTTATACAATTTAGAAAGGTGAGATGTCGCAGATATTTTTCCACAGAAATCCTTTCTTTCAGATTTCTGTGTCTTCTGGAAGGCAGAGGCCTCAGAAGGGAAGGTAAACAATTGTTATCAGCTGCTGTGGAATGCAATAGGATTCACCTTGATTGGCTCATTTTCTATGTTTATAATTAAGGGCCAATCACCAGGGCAAGTGAGGGGACTGAGTCCCTGGACACAACTTTGTTTGGGATTCCTTTCTATCTATTCTTAGCTTAGCTAGCAGCTCTGCAAACCTCTCTCTATATTCTTTTAGTATAGTCATAATGTATTATATATAATATCTTAATAAATCAAGCCTTCTGATCAAGACACAAGATTCACCGTCTCTCTCTCACCAGCTGCGACCCACTCAGGCGCAGTAATATTTCTTTGCTTCTCTCACTGTTTCTCCCAGGTTCAGAGAATGTGAATCCCACAGGGTAGGAGGGCCAAGCTGACCCTCTGAGTGAGCCCCTGATCCCTGCAAGAAATGCAAAGCAAAGCACTCCTGTTGTGTCACAGTTAGCTGCTTTTATTTGCAAAGGCTCCTCCCACAGCCTGATTTCCTGGGCATTTTTTCATAGATATATTTCCTTGGGCATCTGTCCCACCAGCCAGTGGGGGTCACTCATAGCCCGATCACTGAAGCTTTCTCTCCCCTGATTCTCTGTTGTGTGAAGCCTTGCCAGGGACAGGGTTCCCAGCACATATACAACCCTAAGAGTCATTTTTCATCTCATGTGTAGCATATGTTGAGACATAAATCAAAATCAGATTTGATCCTCTTAACCCCAGTGCGCTTAGTGGCTCTGCAATCCCCCTCACAGTGCACCCACTAAAGTGGCTTACTGGCGCTAATTCCAGTTCGAAGCGGGCACAGGACGTGGTTCCCTGCTCCTGGGACAAAAATGCAGCTCTTTGGTTAAACTAGGCAGAAATGGTGTTTCTTTGTTCAGCTCGATCAAGGAAGCTGAACAGGGTGAGAACCTCCCTTGCAATGCAAAATACAATCCCAATCTCTCTGAACTATTACTACTTTGAAATTACAGGCCTTTTAGGCAAAGATGTGGGAACAGGAATAACAGTTCTTTACTGGTATGTATTGTGAGAAACAAGTTAATGGAAGTTGACTTTTGCTGGATATTATATGAATTGATATTACATTATTGATTATACTGTTGAATAAATATTGCGATGTTGTTCAGATAGTGAAAAGTATTGTGGATTGGCTGATGTTGTTGTTGTGGCCATCCAAGGGTGGGGCCCAGCCATGGCCCAGCCCCACTGCACAGGGATAGCCATTGCCCAGCCCTGCTCTGGCCAGCCCCAGGTGGCAGCCAGGACCTGACGGTACCCCCTGCCCCCTTGGCTTTGATTCTGGCAGCTTTAGAGCTGCTGCAGAGGTGAGAATTCTGTGGGGGGAAAGGCCTGGCTGTGGTTTGCTCAGTTCTGCAAGAAGCACAAACCCCAAAGGGAGCCCAAGCAGTGGCTCTGTGAGGGCCTTTGATGGTTTTCAGAGCAGGCCTGGCTGGAAATCCTGCCCTCCAGGGGAGGCTGTGGGAGACCGCGTCTAGAAATGCAGCAATTGATCATTTGTTCCTCTTGGTAAGAGAGTGAGAGACCTCCAGCACTAGTGCAATTCCCACAACAATCTGCTCCACAAGCTCACCTGGACCCTCCTTCTTGAACAAAACCTGCAGCCTTCTGGAACCTCATGGAAACAATGTTTGGGCTCAGGCTGTGGCCATCAAAAAAGAGGAAAATGTTTGGAAATGTCGCACAGGGGCTCTTGCCCTGGCTGTGGCAGAGCTCTGGGGAGTGACCTTGTGTGGATTCCAGGTGTCCCCAAAGCTGCTCCTTCCCTGCCCGCCTCACCTGACTGAAAGCCTGAGGGTTTGCAGGAATTGTGGTGTAAAGCCACCAGAGGGGCTGTTGTGGACCCGAGACCTGCCTGGTGTCAGGCGCTGCCTTCCTTCCATTCGGGATAATGGAGAGCAGTCACAGGTGTTGCGCAGGGCATGTGCCTGACCTCGGGACACTGCTACGCTGCCAGTTGGCACTGGGATCCAACTTGCTGCCTTGGCGGTTCCTGCCCGCTGCCGGTGGTGGTGCCGGGAGCGATTGGTGCCCGTGAGTTTGCAAAAGGAGCGATTTCCCCTCCTCCCTCCCGTCCGAGGCCGCCATGGCCCCTGAGGGGATGGAGCTGGACCGGGGCGCCCCCTGCTGGCCGGGAGTGCTCCCTGCAGCGCCCCCTGCTGGCCCCGGGTATAATGGCTGCAAAAACCAACAGAGCTGAGTGGGAGGGAAAGTTCTGGGTTTGTGTTGTTTGTTCTGTTCTGGTTTATAAACTTCCCACTGCAGAGCTGTTATTCCTTTTCTTACACTTTTGCCTTTAGGCCCCATCATTTTGGAAATTAAAAAATCTTTTTGACATGTGTTGTCTTTAGATTCTAGGAGAGTTCCCATTTTCCTTGGCAGATATTTCTCATTTAAATGAGTTGCCAACTCCTGGGTTCCAGCATGGATGGGACAGACATCCCAAGGGGAGACACGGTCAGGCACTTGCCCACCTCATGCTCTGCCTTTTAAGCCAGTTGGGCCACCCTGGGCCCTCTCCCCAGGTGGCACTTCTGGTCACCCGGCCACTAAGGAGCTGGCTTTGGCCGAGCATCACACTTTCCTCAGTGTGCCACAGCTGGCAGACTGATGAACAGACAGGGCCCTGTCTCACCAAAAGCAGAGCCTTACCCATCCCTTCCACACACAGGTGTTCCAAAATGTCTCCAGACATCAAGCTTTTCCTGTTGCTGACACCCCACCCTGTGGCATGGCCGGATCTCGACAGCCCTGGCAAAGGGGGAGGCTCTGGAACAGCCACAGGGCCCTTGTGACATCCTGGTGTTGGGAACACAGCAGATGAGGGGTTCAGGACAGGGGACTAGAGAATGCAGAGCCTCCTGAAAGCCACTTTGGCCATCAGAGAAAGGGAAGTGAGTACAACAGGGCCCTGCCAGCTTCCTCTGCTGGAGGAAACATGGTTGGGCGAGTGTTCAGGGTTTGTTCCTTTTTGCTGTCTTTCCCTGGAAATTGTTCCTTGTGTGACTATTGGGACTCTGAACCTTGTTGCTGTTGGTGTTGGTTTTATTCTCTCTGGTTGCTGTGTCAGGAAATTGTTCCTCTCTCAGCCCTTTGGGATCTTTGTGCCCCCACAGGGAGGCAGAGAGACAATTTTTAGTGGCAGCACACACACGAGTGGGTGCCCATGGGTGGGGACCCTCAGTCCCCCCGAGTTCCCCCCAGTGTCACAGCACATTCCCGTAGATGTCACCGGGTTCCCGTGGTCCCTGGGGTCCCCGCAGCTCCGTGTAGGTCACCTGGGAATCCTGGAGGGTGGTGGCACGGGGGGACGCTGTGAGAGACATAGGCTATGGGATCTGGGTGGGGTGACACTCATTGGTGATGTGTCCCTCTGTGTGTGTCCCCCCCGTACTCACCCCCTGCCCTCTTGGGGACCACGATGTGGGTGTACAGCACCTCCCTCTCCTCTGGGGGGGCCGGGGGATCCAGGGGGGCCCTGAGGGAATAAAGGGGATGTGGGGGAGGGGATGGGAGGTCTTGGGGGTTGGGGTAAAACAGGAGAGTGTGGTTTGAGCCCCGCACTCACCTTTCCTGGTTCTTCCTGGCAGCTGCAATGGAAGTAGGGGAGGAGTGACTATGGGGTCCCAGGACCCTGATCCCTCTTAGGATTCCTGAACCCCTTCAAGACCTCCAAGTGTCTCTGAAGCCCCCCAGAATCCATGAGCTTCCCCAGTGTCCCCAGAAAACTCATACTCAAGAACTGAAATCCCAGGAGGGACAGAGACTCCCCCCAAAATCCCCAGGGCTTTAGAAAGAATCCCCAACATCCCTGCAGGACCATCCAGCACCTCCCAAAACCCTAAAGGACCCCTAGCCAAAGTCACAATTGTGGTGCTGTGGGTATTTCCCTATGGTTTCTCCAATTCTGTGGGCCTCTACAGCTCCCTGGGTGCCCTGTCCCCCCATTGTCACCCACCCACACTGTGCCATCGGTGGCAGATCACAATGAAACCTACGAGCAGGAGCAGGAACAAAAGGGCCCCACCCACTGAGGCCACTGCAAGAAACAGAGGGGGACAAATCAGGATCACCCATCACCCCATGGGTCCTGCACTCCCTGATGACCCCACCTGTGTCACCCCACCTGTGACCCAGGGTGAGCCAGGTGTCACTTCCAGGGCCAGCTCAGGGCTGAGTGTCCGGAACACGCGGTGCCCGTCCTGACCCAGATGGTTGGTGGCCACGCACTGGTAGGTGCCCGAATGTCCCACATCGATGTCCCTGAGCTCCAGGAGGGGACCCCGGGCTACCTGCTGCCCATTCTGCAGCCAGGTGAAGGTGACAGGGGCTGAGCCCACCTGCACTGAGCAGCGCAGGGTCACGTTGTCACCCGCATGCAGCTGGTGTGACAGGGGACGATGGCTGATGGTGGCATTGGCCACGGGCACTGTTGGGACAGAGATGGTGCTGGCACCTGGTGAGGTGGGATGAGGGTGCCGTGGGTGGGGTCACCCCCATACCGAGGGTTCTGCTCACCCAGGACGGTGACATTCAGGGGGTCACTCTCGACCACGCTGTTCCCGTCACTGACCCGGCACCGGTACTGGCCGCTGTCATTGTCCCCAACGTGGCGCAGCTCCAGGTGGGGGCCGGTGCCCAGCAGTGCCCCCGAGCCCTGCCGGTGCCATGAGAAGGACAGGGGACCTGTCCTTATGGCCACCGCACAGCTCAGCACCAGGCTCTCCCCGAGTGCCACCTGTCCCCCTGGGGGCTGCGCTGACAGGGACACCCCCGAGGGCGGGACCCCTGCGGGAGAGTGGGACACCAGGGGACAGTGAGGGACCCGGGGGGGTGTCAGGGAGGGGCAGGGGAATTCCAGTGAGGGAGAGGGGGTGCAGGGATTGGGGGAGGGGGGCTTAGAAAGGAACCCCGAGGGATGATAAGGGGGTCAGGGAAGGAATATCTGGAGAAGGAGGTGGGCAATACCAGGAAGGGTACGGGGACCATGGGGGGGGATGGTGAGACTTGGGCAATGTGCAAAGACCTCAGAGAGTGGTGAAGGGACCCAGAGATGAGGGAGGGAACCCAACGAAGGATGGAGGGAAACAAAAGCCAGGAATGGGGGGAGCTTAGGAGAGGCCCGGGGCAGCGATGGCAGGACACAGAAAATGCACCAGGGAAGGATGAGGGTACCCATGTACAGGCTGGGGGTCCCAGGGAGAGACCCGAGAAAGGACGGGGGGGGCAGGGAGGGATCTGGAAAAGGTTGGGTGCCCCAGAGCAGGTGTCAGGGAGGGCTGGAGGGTGCCAGGCAGTATAAGGGACCCGAGGCATCTGTGGGGGCTCCCCGTGCCCATCCCCGCACTCACTGCACACCGTGACGCGGAGCCGGTTTCTGCTCTTCCGCACGGACCCCCCCGGGAGTGCACCTCACAGCCATAATGCCCCGAGTGGGAGACCCTCACAGCGGGCAGCAGCAGCTGTGGGGACTCCTGTGGGCCCCCCACCACCTGCCCATCCTGGTAGAACACGTACAGGAGGGGGGCTCGGGGCCGCAGGGGGCTGGGGGTGCTGAGGCAGCTGAGAGTCAGGGGAGACCCCTCAGTGAGCTCGCGGGGACCCTCCAGCTCTGGGACCGAGAAGAGCTCAGGGCAGGAGAGGAGAGGTGAAGACTGTGAGTCTGAGAGCACTGGGAAGTGGCTTTGGGGTTGTCAAGATATTGGAGTTCCAGCCGTGTGGGTGCTCACCATGCACTGTCACTGTCACTGCTGCTGACTGTGACTGCCAAGACCCCACCAAGCCCTCACATCTGTAGCGGCCGCTGTGGTGCAGCTGCAGAGGTGAAAGATACAGCACAGTATCCTTGAGGGACCTGCTGAGATCCTTCTCCTCCCGGTAAAATCGCATCCTGGTGAGATGGTTTTCCTGCCGGCACCGGCAGCGCAGTGTCAAGGTGTCCCCCTCCAGCAGTGCCCGCGCTGGCACCTGCAGCACCAGTGGGTCTGTGGGACAGGAAGGTCACATCTCACTGATGAGACTGTTCTGGGGTGGGTGCCCATAGCACTGGGGACATGTGGGTGCCCTGGGGTGCTCTGGGGTGCACTGGGATGTCCCTGTGTGCAGGGGACTGGCTCTTGTCACACGACGGGTGTGATGCCACCTAGGGAATGGAGCCCACCCTTACGGCTCTGGGGCCCCCATGATCATTCAAGGTCTCCCCTCACCATCTAAGACTGTCACGGGGGGGCTGCGCCCAGTGCCGGGTCTGTCACATGTGTAGGTGCCACTCTCGGTGACAGTGAGGCGGTCCTGTCCCTCCTGCCACCAACGCTGCTGGTCCTTGTACCAGGTGGTGGCACCGGCAGTCCCCGAGCCCTGGCAGGTCAGTGTCACCCGGTCCCACAGCACCGCTGGCCTCCAGGGGGGCTCCACCAGGACCTGGGTGGTCTGGGCACCTGTGGGTGACAGGGGACACCAGCCTGCCAGGGCCAGTGTGGGGCTGGGGACAGCAGGGTGGGGACATGGCATCCCCTGAGGACTCACCAGCAAGGCTGAGGGTCTGGGCTGGAAGGGAGAAGGGACAGGGCTCAGTGGGGGTGTCACCATGGGGACAAAGGCACACGGGGTACAGGGTGTGGTGGCTGTCCCCAAACTGTCCCTGTGGGGACAGATGCTCTTGTGGGAAAGTGTGTGGGTGGTCCCCAAAAGTCTGGACAGGCAGGGGGACATGTCTGTGTCACAGCCACCCGTGTACCACATCCACGTGGCACAGACACCTTGGGAACAGGAACGCCGAGGCCACCCCAGGCTGAGGCAGAACATGGGGACACTGAGAACACCCCAGGCACGAGGACACCACGGACACAGCCCATGCTGGCCCAGGTCACCCCCACCAGCTCATTATCCCATCCCCATGATCCCATCCCCATGGCCACATCCTCACCGTTCTTGTCCCTGCATCCCAGTTCCCTTGTCCCTATCCCCGGAGCTGCCTGAGCCCAAAGGTGCCAGTCCCCACATCCCTGTCCCCACATCCCCATCCCAAAATTCCTGCCCCCTTCTTCCTGTCCCCAAAGCCACCCTACATCCCCAGTCACACCCAGTTCCACTGTGGGTAACATGGACTGGCTCTGCTGACATTGGGGACCTCAGGGGACCCCACAACACCCCTGTGCCCCTTTTCCTCCCCATCCCAGGGCTGTCAGGCCCGTGCCTGGGGCACTCACCCCACAGGAGCAGCGCCACCTTCCCGACCATCCCGGTGTCCCCAGCCATGTGCACTGGCTGTCACTTGCTGCTGTGGCCACCGCTCCCCTGGCTGGTGGCTCTTCGGATGAAGGGGAAGGAAGCGAGGTCACATCTCGTCCCCTATGTAGGTGGCCCTTGCAGTGGGCAGGGTGGGGACAGGATGGGGCAGGGTGGGGACCTTGTGGGATATGGAGGGGCCAGAATTTGGAGTCTGAAGTGGTGTAGGGTGCCAGGGATGGGTGTCCAGAGCAATGGGGTTCCCCGGGATGGGGTCACATGGGAATGGGGGTCCCAGTGGATGGATGGACTCAGACTTGGGGATGAAGGTGCCAGAACAATATAGCCTCCAGGGATTTGTGATCATGGGATGGGGGCCAAGGGATGGGGGTGCCAGGGGAAAGGGGAACCCTGTGGAATGGGGGGTCCTGGGGGAATCAATGTCCCCAAGGGAATGGGGCTCCCAGGGACTGGAATTACAAGGATGGGGTTCTTCGGGGTCAGAGATTGTGAGGAACTGCAGTCCAGGGAAGGGGTTTTAGGGAAGGAGGGACAAAAGGAAATCAGATTCCCATGGTTGGGGTCCCAGAGGAATGGGGGTGTCAGGGACAGGCAGTGGCTGGGGGGGCATGGGGGTCACAGCTCCTTCTCTGGGTGTCACAGATTTTGGGGTGACCCGTGGCCAGGTGCTGCCCCCTTGGGATGCTCATTCCTTGTGCAGGTATCACATGGGGGTCCTGGGTAGCTCTGCTTCTGTGCCCTCCCCTGCCCTTGATTTTTTTCTTTCTTTATTTCTGTTTTTTTCCTTATTTTCCTCACTTTTATGCCATGTCTCCTCAACCCCAGTTCCTGGCTCAGCAATCCCAGGAATCACCTGAGCAGGGAACGCATTGGAGGGAGCCAGGGGAGGGGGATAATGGGGAGTAGGGAGTGCAGTGAAGGGTGGGGAGGCTGTGGGGGATGGAGGTGTTGGGCTGCGCCCCCACAACACTTTCACTATCATTTTCCTGGACAAAAAGGAAGAGGCTGTTTGTACTGAGAGTCAGAGGGCAAAGGGAAGCAGTGTCTGTCCTGGGAGGGCACATCGAGGAGGGTCCTGCCCTGTGAGGTCCCTGTTGTGGGGTTGATCTGGGGGGATCCAGTCCAGGGAGTGACCCATCCTGGCATGGGGTGTCCTGTCCCAGGGGTGGCAGTTCCAGAAATGTCCCTGCACATTCCTGGCTGGGTGCCTGTCCCAGGGGTGGCACATCCTGGGGACCCCTGTCAATGCAAGGCTGGGACCAGCCATTGCCCAGCCCCACTGCACAGGGATGGCCATTGCCCAGCCCTGCTCTGGCCAGCCCCAGGTGGCAGCCAGCACCTGAGGGTCCCCCCTGCCCCCTTGGCTTTGATTCTGGCAGCTTTAGAGCTGCTGCAGAGGTGAGAATTCTGTGGGGGAAAAAGGCCTCCCTGTGGTTTGCTCAGCTCTGCAAGAAGCACAAACTCCAAAGAGAGATCAAGCAGTGTCTCTGTGAGAGCCTTTGATGGTTTTCAGAGCAGGGCTGGCTGGAAATCCTCATTGCAATGGCAGTTGTGGAGGAACCAGTTCGAAAATGTGACAATTGGTCATTCTGTCCCTCTCAGCAAGGGACTGTGAGAGCCCCAGCACTATTGCAAATTCCACACCAACCTGCTCAACAACCTGACCTGGACCCTCCCTCTTGAACAAAACCTGCAGCCCTTTGGTACCTCCAAGAAAGAATGCTTTTGATCTGGATGTGCACAGCAGAAGAGAGGGAAAAGTGTGGCAATATTGAGCAGGGGCTGCACACGAGGGGCTGGGGAGCAGGGGTGTCACAGCAGGAGCAGAGAGTTCCCAAGCAGGGGAATTCAGGGCCGGCTGGAGTGGATTTACCAGGGAATCAGACCCTGAGGCACACCCTGGGTCACCCCGAGCCCGATGGTCCCGCTCACCCAGGACGGTGACATTCAGGGGGTCACTCTCGGCCACACTGTCCCCGTTGCTGACCTGGCATCAGTACTGGCTGCTGTCATTGTCCCCAACGTGGCGCAGCTCCAGGGAGGGGCTTGTGCCCAGTGGTGGCCCCAAGCCCTCCCGGTGCCAGAAGAAGAACAGGGGATCTGTCCCAGCAGCCACCTTACAGCTCAGCATCTGGCAGTGCCCGAGTGCCACCTGTCCCCGGGGGGCTGCGTCCAAAGTGACACCCCCGAGAGATGAACCCCTGCAGGAGGGGGGGGGACAGGAGGGGACAATGAGGGACCTGGGGGGGTCGGGGAGGGGCAGGAGGATCACAATGAGGGAGAGGAGGCGCAGAGATGGGGGGACTTGGAAAAAGGGAGATAGAGGGTTCTGGGAGGGGACACCTGGAGAGGGAGGGGGGCAACACCAGGAAGGGTATGGGGACCATGGGAGGGGATGGTGTGACCTGAGGAACGTGTGGGGACCTCAGAGAGGGGTGGGGGGATGCAAGGAGGAGTGAAGGGACCCGGTGAGGGATGGGGAGACACGGGCCAGGAATGGAAGACCTGGGGAGGGACCCGGGGCAGGAATGGCAGGACAGAGAAGAGGTGTTGGGGAGGATGGGGGTACACATGTAGGGCTGGGGTACCCGGGGAAAGACCCGAGAAATACTGGGAGAGGCAGAGATGGATCTAGGAAAGGTTGGGAGCCACAGGGCAGGTGTCAAGGAGGGCTGAAGATACATAGGCAGTGCTGGGGTAGCCAAGGAGGCTGTGGGGGCTCCCCATGCCCACCCCACACTCAGCAGTGCGCACCATGATACAGAGCCGCCCCCTCAGAGCGCACCTGGCAGCTGTAATTCCCCAAGTGTGAGACGCCCACGTTGGGCACCAGCAGCTGCGGGGACCCCTGTGGGCCCCCCACCACCTGCCCGTCCCGGTAGAACACAGGAGGGGGGCTTGGGGCCGCTGGGGGCTGGGGGTGCTGAGGCAGCTGAGAGTCAGGGGGGACCCCTCAGTGGGCTCAGGGGGACCCTCCAGCACCAGCACTGAGAAGAGCTCTGGGAAGGAGAGGGGAGGTGAGGACTGGGACTCTGAGTGTGCTGGGAAGTGGCTTTGGAGTTGTCAGGAGTTTGGAGTTCCAGCCATGGGGGTGCTGACCATACACTGCCACTGTCACTGGCACCGACTGTGCCCACATTGACATTTCAGCCTCCAGCCAGCCCCTGCAGCTGTAGTGGCCACTGTGGTGCAGATGCAGAGGGGACAGGGACAGCTTGGCCCCATAGCGGGTCCTCCCCAACTCCTTGTCCTCATGGTAGAATCGCACTCCGGTCCCACCAGCACCGGCAGCGCAGTGTCACCGTGTCCCCCTCCAGCAGCTCCCGTGCCGGTACCTGCAGCACCAGCCAGTCGGGGTGACATGGGTGTCCTGTAACACTGGGGGTCCCATTTTCATAGGGATCCCCTCACTGGATCACACCCAGCGCACCAGGAGTCCCCAACTCCAACACTGGGATCCCCCCACTTTGGGAGGTCCCCAGAGCAGGGAATGGGCTCTGATCACACAGGAGGTGACCCATGGAGCAGAGCTCACCCAGAGCCCTTGGAGTTCCCGTGAGTGCAAGCCTGGGGAGACCCAAAGTCCCCTCACCGTCTGGGACTGTCAATGGTGGGCTGCACCTGGTGCCGGGTCTGTCACACACGTAGGTGCTTTTCACGTGGGCAGTGAAGTGGTCACGCCCCTCCTGCCCCGAGCGCTGCCCATCCTTGTACCAGATGGTGTCATCGATGGTCCCCAAGGCCTGGCAGGTCAGTGTCACCCGGTCCCACGGCACCGCCGGCCTCCAGGGGGGCTCCACGAGGAGCTGGGTGGTCTGGGCACCTGCGGGTGACAGGGAACACCAGCCTGCCAGGGTCAGAGTGGGGCTGGGGAAAGCCGATCCTGTGGGAAAGTGTGTCTGGGTGGTCCCCAAAATATATTTGGCAAAGCAGGGGGACATGTTTGTGTCACAGCCACCCGTGCACTGCATCTGTGTGGCACAGACACCTTGGCACCATGGACACTGAGGCCACCCTGGGCTGAGGCATATCTCACCTCATGAGGCATACTCACCCCATGATGTATATCATGGGGACATGGGTAGACATCCTGGGCATGAGGACACCACAAACACAGCTCATGCTGGCCCAGGTCACCCCCATCAGCTCATGATCCCATCCCCATGATCCCATCCCCATGGCTGCATCCTCACTGTTCTTGTCCCCTTCTGTCCCTGCATCCCAGTTCCCTTGTCCCTATGCCCAGAGCTCCCTGAGCCTAAAGGTGCCAGTCCCCACATTCCTGTCCCCACATCCCCATCCCCAAAGCCCCTGTTCCTGTCCCCAAAGCCACCCTACGTCCCCAGTCACACCCAGGTCCACTGTGGGTAACATGGACTGGCTCTGCTGGCAGTGGGGACCTCAGGGGACCCCACAGCCTCCCTGTGCCCCTCCCCTCTCCATCCCCAGGGTGTCAGGTCCGTGCCTGGGGCACTCACCCCACAGGAGCAGCGCCACCTTCCCGGCCATCCCAGTGTCCCCAGCCATGTGCACTGGCTGTCACTTGCTGCTGTGGCCACCGCTCCCCTGTCTGGCAGCTCTTTGGATGAAGGGGAAGGAAGCGAGGTCAGGTCTCATCCCCGTGTGTAGGTGGCACCTGGTGGGGGCAGGGTGGCCACAAGCTGGGCACAGGCTGTGGGCAGGGTGGGGACAGGATGGGGACAAGCCTGGGTGTGACACAGTGGGACGTGGGGTCTCCAGGAGTGGGGGGCTCAGGGGGTTTGGGGATGTGGGGATCGGTATCCAGGGGTATTGGCGGTCCCAGGGATGGGGTCCCTGGGAATGGGGGTGCTGAGGAGGGGGAGACACTGGGAATGGGGGTCCCCAAAATTGAGGGGTCTCGGATGGGAGTGCCAGAGCAATGTGAGTTCCAGGGATTTGGGGTCATGGGGTGGGGATGCTGGGGGAATGGGGGATCCTGTGGGAATGGGGGTCCTGTGAAAATCAAGGTCCTGTGGGAAAGGAATTTTAGGGATGGAATAAAGAGCAGAGGTTTCCTTGAGTATGAGGGCTCCTGGGCCATGGAGATCCTGGGGAATGTGAGTACTGGGATATGGGTTCCACAGAGGGTGGGGACATAAGATATGTGGGTACCCTTGATTTGATTTCCAGGGGAATGGACGAGCCAGGGACGGGCAGTGGGTGGGTGGGCACACAGGTCCCAGCTCCTTCCCTGAGTGTGTCAGATTTTTCGGTGACCCAGAGCCCAGCACAGCCCCCACAAGGTGCCTGCAGCCTGGGCATCATCCTAGACAGATTCTGAGGGGCTCTGGGTGTGTGGAGCTGTCGCCGACCGACACGAAAGAACACACACACCACCGCTTTCAGGTGAAGGGAAAAAAGGGAAAGTTTTATTCTCTGACTCCACTATTTATAGTTTACAAGAGTGACAGTGGATTGGAAGGTGACAGTGACACCTCTGCAATGCCACAGGTCAAACCAACCATCCATCAACTCTCTCCTCCTCCATAAAGGAATGAAAAAACAATGAGTTGTTTACAGAAAGTGTGTGGGAAAGTTCACTACAAGAATGTCAACATCAGAAGGCTTAGAAAATCCTAGAAAACCAGGGTGACATGGAGCTACTGCAGAGGTGAGAATTCTGTGGAGGAAAAAGGCCTGCCTGTGGTTTGCCCAGCCCTGCAATAAGCACAAAACTACAAAGGCAGTCCAAGCAGTGGGCTCTGCTATGGGAGGGCCTTTGATGGTTTTCAGAGCAGGCCTGGCTGGAAACCCCCCCCGGGAGGGGCAGCTGTGAGGGAACCAGCCTGGAAATGTAGCAATTGATCATTTGCTCCTCTTTGTAAGGGACAGAGAGAACCACAAAACTACTGCACAATCCACAACGTTCTGCTCAACATCCTGACCTGGACCCTCCTTCTTGAACAAAACCTGCAGCGTTCTGGAACCTCATGGAAAGAATGTTTGGGTTCAGGATGTGTCTGCCAGATATGAGGGAAAAGTGTGGAAGTACCAAGCAGGGGCTCTGCCCACAGCTGTGCTTGGGTGGTGAGTGACCCTGTCTGGATTCCCAGTGTCCCCAAAGCTGCTCAATCCCTGTCTTCCTCACCTGAGTGAAAGGCTGAGGCTTTGCAGGAATTATGGTGTAAATCCAGCAGAGGTGCTGCTGTGGACCCAAGACCTGCCTGGGGTCAGTCGCTGCCTTCCTTCCATTCGGGATCATGGAGAGCAGTTGCGGGTGTTGCGCAGGGCGTGTGCCTGGCCCTGGGACACTGCTACACTGCCAGTGGGCACTGGGATCCAACCTGCTGCCTTGGCGGCTTCTGCCCACTGCCGGTGGTGGTGCCGGGAGCGATTGGTGGCCGTGAGTTTGCAAAAGGTGCGATTTCCCCTCCTCCCTCCCATCTGAGGCTGCCATGGCCCCTGAGGGGATGGAGCTGGACCGGGGCATCCCCTGCTGGCCGGGAGTGCTCTCTGCAGCGTCCCCTGCTGGCCGCGGTTATAAC
This sequence comes from Melospiza melodia melodia, assembly GCF_035770615.1. Taxonomy (NCBI): domain Eukaryota; kingdom Metazoa; phylum Chordata; class Aves; order Passeriformes; family Passerellidae; genus Melospiza; species Melospiza melodia. The sequence goes on along the minus strand of NC_086218.1, from coordinate 6,773,120 downwards.
TGCCACAAAAACCCAACAGCGCTGAGCGGGAGGGAAAGTTCTGTGTTTGTGTTGTTTGTTCTGTTGTGGTTTATCAATTTCCCAGTAAAAAGCTGTTATTCATTCTCCAACACTTTGGTATCCCCATAAACTTGGAAATTAAAAGAAGTTTAGAGATGGGTCGTCTTTCCATTCCAGGAACATTCTCACTTTCCTTGGCAAATATTTCTCATTTAAATGAGTTGCCAACTCCTGGGTTCCAGCAGGGATGCGACAGACACCCCAAGAAGGGACAGGATCAGGGACTTGGGCACCTCATGCTCTGCCTTTTAAGCCAGTTGGGGCACCAAGGGCCCTCTCCTCAGATGGCACTTCTGGTCACCCGACCAATCTGGAGCTGGCTTTGGCAGACCACACTGTCCCCAGTGTGCCACAGCTGACAGACTGATGGAAAGATGGAGCCCTGTCTCACCAAAAGCAAGGCCTGACCCATCCTTGCCACACACAGGTGTTCCAAAATGTCTTCAGACATGGAACTTTTCCTGTCTCTGACACCCTACCATGTACCATGGCCTGAACCCGACTGCCCTGGCAAAAGGGGAGGCTCTGGAACCTTCACCGGGCCTTTGTGACATCCTCGTGTAGGGAACATGGCAGAGGAGGGGTTTGGGACAAGGGACAAGAGAATCCAGAGCCTCCTGAAGGCCACTTTGGCCATCAGAGCAAGGAAGGTCCAGAGCCCTGCCAGGTTCTTCTGGTGGAGGAAACGTGCCAGGGGGACTGTTTGCGGTTTGTTCCTTTTAGTGTTCTTTCTCTGGAAATCGTTCCTTGTGTGACAATTTGGACTCTGAACCTTGTTTCTGTTGCTGTTGGTTTTATTATCTCTCCTTGCTGTTTCAGGAAATTGGTCTCTCAGCCCTTTGGGATCCTTGCGCCCCCACAGGGAGGCAGAGGGACAGTTTTATTTGCAGCACACACACGAGTGGGTGCCCATGGGTGGGGACCCCCAGTGTCCTCCCAGTGTCACAGCACATTCCCGTAGATGTCACCGGGTTCCCGCGGTCGCCCCTGGGTTCCCCTCAGCTCCGTGTAGGTCACCTGGGGATCCTGGAGGGTGGTGGCATGGGGGGACACTGCGAAAGACACGGGCTGTGGGTTCTGGGTGGGGTGACACTCATGGGTGATGTGTTTCCCTGCGTGTGTCCCCCCTGTACTCACCCCCTGGCCTGTTGGTGATCATGACGTGGGTGTACAGCACCTCCCCCTCCTCTGGGGGGGCCGGGAGATCCGGGAGGGCCCTGAGGGAATAAAGGGGATGTGGGGGGGGGGATGGCAGGTCTTGGGGGTTTGGGTAAAACAGGAGAGTGTGGTTTGCGCCCCCCACTCACCTTTCCTGGTTCTTCCTGGTGGCTGCAATAGAAGAAGGGGAGGAGTGACTGTGGGGTCCCAGGGCCCTTAACCCTCTCAGGATTCCTGGACCCCTTCAAGACCTCCCAGTATCCCTGAAGCCCCCCAGAATCCATGAGCCTCCCCAGTGTCCCCAGACAACTCACACTCAAGAACCTAAATCCCAGGAGGGACAGAGACTTCCCCAAAAACACCCAGGGCCTTAGAAAGAATCCCCAACATCCCTGCAGGACCATCCAGCACCTCCCAAAACCCTAAAGGACCCCTAGCCAAAGTCACAATTGTGGTGCTGTGGGTATTTCCCTGTGGTTTCTCCAATTCTGTGGGCCTCTACAGCTCCCTGGAACCCCCATCCCCCCATTGTCACCCACCCACACAGTGCGATCGGTGCCAGGTCACAATGACAACCACGACCAGGAGCAGGAACAAAAGGGCCCCACCGACCCCTGTGGCCACTGCAAGAAACAGAGGGGGACACATCAGGGTCACCCATCACCCAATGGGTCCTGCACTCCCTGGTGACCTCACTTGTGTCACCCCAACTGTGACCCAGGATGAGCCAGGTGTCACCTCCAGGGCCAGCTCAGGGCTGAGTGTCCGGAACACACGGTGCCCGTCCTGTCCCAGCTGGTTGGTGGCCACGCACTGGTAGGTGCCCGAATGTCCCACATGGATGTCCCTGAGCTCCAGGAGGGGACCCCAGGCAACCTGCTGCCCATTGTGCACCCAGGTGAAGGTGACAGGGGCTGAGCCCACCTGCACCGAGCAGCGCAGGGTCATGTTGTCACCTGCACGCACCTGGTGTGTCAGGGGACGATGGCTGATTGTGGCATTGGCCACGGGCACTGTGGGGACAGAGACGGTGCTGGCACCTGGTGATGTGGAATGGGGGTGCTGTGGGTGGGGTCACCCCCAGCCCGAGGGTCCCACTCACCCAGGACGGTGACATTCAGGGGGTCACTCTCAGCCACGCTGTTCCCATCACTGACCCGGCACCGGTACTGGCCGCTGTCATTGTCCCCAACGTGGCGCCGCTCCATGTGGGGGCCGGTGCCCAGCAGTGCCCCTGAGCCCTCCCGGTGCCAGGAGAAGGACAGGGGACCTGTCCCTGTGGCCACGGCACAGCTCAGAACCAGGCTGTCCCCGAGTGCCACCTGTCCCCCAGGGGGCTGTGGTGACAGGGACACCCCCGAGGGTGGGACCCCTGCGGGAGAGTGGGACACCAGGGGACAGTGAGGGACCCGGGGGGTGTCAAGGAGGGGGAGGGGAATTCCAGTGAGGGAGAGGGGGTGCAGAGATTGGGGGAGGGGGGCTTAGAAAGGAACCCTGAGAGATGATAAGGGGGTCAGGGAGGGAACACCTGAAGAGGGAGGTGGGCAACACCAGGAAGGGTATGGTGACCATGGGTGGGGATGGTGAGACTTGGGCAATGTGCAGAGACCTCAGAGAGGGGTGAAGGGAGCCAGAGATGGGGGAGGGAACCTAACAAAGGATGGAGGGAAACACAAGCCAGGAATGGGGGAAGCTTAGGAGCAACCCGGGGCAGCGATGGCAGGACACAGAAAATGCACCAGGGAAGGATGAGGGTACCCATGTACGGGCTGGGGGTCCCGAGGAGAGACCTGAGAAAGGACGGGGGGGGGGGCAGGGAGGGATCTGGAAAAGGTTGGGTGCCCCAGAGGCGGCGTCAGGGAGGGCTGGAGGGTGCCAGGCAGTATAAGGGACCCGAGGCATCTGTGGGGGCTCCCCATGCCCATCCCTGCACTCACTGCACACCGTGACGAGAAGCCGGTTGCTGCTCTTCCGCACGGACCCCCCCCGGGAGCGCACCCCACAGCCATAATGCCCCGAGTGGGAGACCCTCACAGTGGGCACCAGCAGCTGCGGGGACTCCTGTGGGCCCCCCACCACCTGCCCATCCTGGTAGAACACGTACAGGAGGGGGGCTCGGGGCCGCAGGGGGCTGGGGGTGCTGAGGCAGCTGAGAGTCAGGGGGGACCCCTCAGTGAGCTCACGTGGACCCTCCAGCACTGGGACTGAGAAGAGCTCTGGGAAGGAGAGGAGAGGTGAGGACTGTGAGTCTGAGAGCACTGGGAAGTGGCTTTGGGGTTGTCAAGATATTGGAGTTCCAGCCATGTGGGTGCTCACCATGCACTGTCACTGTCACTGCTGCTGACTGTGACTGCCAAGACCCCACCAAGCCCTCACATCTGTAGCGGCTGCTGTGGTGCAGCTGCAGAGGTGAAAGATACAGCACAGTATCCTTGAGGGACCTGCTGAGATCCTTCTCCTCCCGGTAAAATCGCACCCTGCTGAGATGCTTGCCCTGCCGGCAGCGGCAGCGCAGTGTCAAGGTGTCCCCCTCCAGTTGGGCCCGCGCTGGCACCTGCAGCACCAGTGGGTCTGTGGGACAGGAAGGTCACATCTCACTGATGAGACTGTTCTGAGGTGGGTGCCCATAGCACTGGGGACATGTGGGTGCCCTGGGGTGCTCTGGGGTGCACTGGGATGTCCCTGTGTGCAGGGAACTGGCTCTTGTCACACGAGGGGCGTGAGGCCATCCACGGAATGGAGCCCACCCTTACTGCTCTGGGGCCCCCATGATCATTCAAGGTCTCCCCTCACCATCTAAGACTGTCAAGGGGGAACTGCGCCCAGTGCCGGGTCTGTCACATGTGTAGGTGCCACTCTCGGTGACAGTGAGGCGGTCCTGTCCCTTCTGCCACCAACGCTGCCCGTCCTTGTACCAGGTGGTGGCACCGGCAGTCCCTGAGCCCTGGCAGGTCAGTGTCACCCGGTCCCACAGCACTGCTGGCCTCCAGGAGGGTTCCACCAGGAGCTGGGTGGTCTGGGCACCTGTGGGTGACAGGGGACACCAGCCTGCCAGGGCCGTTGCAGGGCTGGGGACAGCGGGGTGGGGACATGGCATCCCCTGAGGACTCACCAGCAAGGCCGAGGGTCTGGACTGGAAGGGAGAAGGGACAAGGCTCAGAGGGGGTGTCACCATGGGGACAGAGGCACATGGGGTACAGGGTGTGGTGGCTGTCCCCAAAGTGTCCCCGTGGGGACAGATGCTCTTGTGGGAAAGTGTGTGGTGGTCCCCAAAGGTCTGGACAGGTAGGGGGACATGTCTGTGTCACAGCCACACGTGCACCACATCCCTGTGGCACAGACACTTTGGGAACAGGAACGCCGAGGACACCCCGGGTTTAGGCAGAACATGGGGACAGTTTGGACACTCTGGGCATGAGGACACCACAGACACAGCCCATGCTGGGCCAGGTCACCTCCACCTGCTCATGATCCCATCCCCATGATCCCATCCCCATGTCCACATCCTCACCGTTCTTGTCCCTGCATCCCAGTTCCCTCGTCCCTATCCCTGGAGCTGCCTGAGCCCAAAGGTGCCAGTCCCCACATTCCTGTCTCCACATCCCCATCCCCAAATTCCTGCCCCCTCTTCCTGTCCCCAAAGCCACCCTACATCCCCAGACACACCCAGTTCCACTGTGGGTAACATGGACTGGCTCTGCTGACATTGGGGACCTCAGGGGACCCCACAGACCCCTGTGCCCCCTTCCTTCCCGATCCCCAGGGTGTCAGGCCCGTGCCAAGGGCACTCACCCCACAGGAGCAGTGCCACCTTGCCAGCCATCCCGGTGTCCCCAGCCATGTGCACTGGCTGTCACTCGCTGCTGTGACCACCGCTCCCCTGACTGGCGGCTCTTTGGATGAAAGGGAAGGAAGCGAGGTCACGTCTCGACCTCATGTGTAGGTGGCCCTTGGTGGGGGCAGGGTGGGGACAGTCTGGGGACAGGCTGGGGACAAGGATGGGTGGGAAAAAATGGGTCATGGGGTTCCCAGGAGTTGGAAATTTGGTGGTTTTGGGGAGGCAGGAATGGAGTCACTGGTAAATGGGGCCTGAGGAGGGGGAATATCTGACAATGGGGGTGCCATTGGAATGGGCGTCTCCATACCTGGGGGGACTCAGGGATGGGAGTCCCAGGGGAATGTGGGCTCCAAGGATTTGAGTTCATGGGATGGTAGATTCGTGGGTCCTAGGAAGATTTCAGGGGATGGAATGAAGGAGAAGGGGTTCTTTGGGAATGGGGTACTGGGTCATGGAGTTGCTAGGGAATGTCAGTGTTGGGATTGGGGCTGCAGAGAGAGTGGGACATAAGGAATGGAGGTCCCATGTTTCTGTTCCCGGGGATATGGGGGTGCCAGGCATGGGCAGTGGCTGGGTGAGCCCATGGGTTGCATCTCCTTCCCTGGGTGCTTCAGATTTTGGGGTGACCCAGAGCCAGCACCAGCCCCACATGGTGCCGGTTTCCAGGGTGTCACCCCAGACAGATTCTGGGCTGCTCTGGGTCTGTGTCCCCCAGCCCCCAGTGATTTTTCCCTCTCTTTATTCCATTTCCATCATTTTACCCCTCAATTTCTCACCCCCCCCAGTTCGTGCCTTGATGGTCCTTGGGGGCACCTGGAGCAGGAATCAGGCTGGGGGAAGCCCAGGGTGGGGGAAGCCCAGGGTGGGGGAAGCCCAGGGGTGAGGGGTCTGCAGGGAGGGCTGTGGAGGCTGTGGGGGATGGGGGAGTACAGCTTTTACCCCCCAACACTTTCACTTTCTGTCTCCTGCAGAAGAAGGAAAAGGCCATTTGACACCTATCTCACATGGGGGGAAGGGTTCTGTCCTTAGGGGGCACATCCAGGGGGCTCCTGTCTTGGGGGGATTCTGTCCTGGGGGGATCCTGTCCCAGGGGGGACACATGCTGGGGAAGACGGTCCTGTCCTGGAGCTTGGCAGCTTTGGAGGGGTCCAGACTTCTCCATTTTTGCTCGTCCCCTGCTGGATCTGAGACAGCAAGAGCAGCTGGGGAATGGAACCCTGAGCAGGAAGGAGGCCCCAAACTCCTGCTCCTTGAAGCCAGTGGCCATCCAAGGGTGGGGCCCAGCCATGGCCCAGCCCCACTGCACAGGGATGGCCATTGCCCAGCCCTGCTCTGGCCAGCCCCAGGTGGCAGCCAGCACCTGAGGGTCCCCATTGGTCCCTTGGCTTTGATTCTGGCAGCTTTAGAGCTGCTGCAGAGGTGAGAATTCTGTGTGGGCGGAAAGGGCCTTCCTGTGGTTTGGTCAGCTCTGCAAGAAGCACACAACCCAAAGGGAGCTCAAGCAGTGTCTCTGTGAGGGCCTTTGATGGTTTTCAGAGCAGGGCTGGCTGGAAACCCTCCCGGCAGGGGCAGCTGTGGGAGAACCAGCCCGGAAATGTAGCAACTGATCCTTTGTTACTCTTTGTAAGGGACAGAGAGAACCACAAAACTAGTGCAAATTGCACAACAAAATGCCAACAACCTTCCTGGGAACCTCCTTCTTTAACAAAATCTGCAGCCTTGAGGAACCTCATGGAAAGAATGCTTGGATTCCGACTTTGTCCACAAAAATAGAGAGAAAAGTGTGGAAGTATCAGTCAGTGGCTCTACCCGTGGCCGTGGTGGGGCTGTGGGGAGTGACCCTGTGTGGATTCCAGGTGTCCCCAAAGCTGCTCCATCCCTGCCCTCCTCACCTGCGTGAAAGGCTGAGGGTTTGCAGGAATTGTGGTGTAAAGTCACCAGAGGTGCTGCTGTACACTCAAAACCTGCCTGGGGTCAGGTGCTGCCTTCCTTCCATTCAGGATCATGGAGAGCAGACGCTGGTGTTGCGCAGGGCATGTGCCTGACCTCGGGACACTGCTACGCTGCCAGTGGGCACTGGGATCCAACCTGCTGCCTTGGCGGCTTCTGTCTACTGCTGGTGGTGGTGCTGGGAGCGATTGGTGGCCGTGAGTTTGCAAAAGGAGCGATTTCCCCTCCTGCCTCCCGTCCAAGGCCGCCATGGCCCCTGAGGGGATGGAGCTGGACCGGTGCGCCCCCTGCTGGGCGGGAGTGCTCCCTGCACCGCCCCCTACTGGCCACGGTTATAACTGCCACAAAAACCAACAGCGCTGAGTGGGAGGGAAAGTTCTGGGTTTGTGTTGTTTGTTCTGATCTGCTTTGTAAATTTCCCACTACAGAGCTGGTATTCCTTTTCCTACACTTTTGCCTGATTTCCCCAAAATATTGGAAATTAAAAAGGAGGTTTAGAGATGTGTCTTCTTTTTATTCCAGGAAGGTTCCTACTTTCCTTGGCAGATATTTCTCATTTAAATGAGTTGCCAACTCCTGGGTTCCAGCGTGGATGGGACAGACACCCGAAGAGGAGACACGGTCAGGCACTTGCCCACCTCATGCTCTGCCTTTTACGCCAGCTGGGACACCAAGGGCCCTATTCTCAGGCGGCACGTCTGGTCACTCGGCCACTCAGGAGCTGGCTTTGGCAAAGCATCACACTGTCCCCAGTGTGCCACGGCTGACAGACTGATGGACAGATTGAGCCCTGTCTGACCAAAAGCAAGGCCTGACCCATCCCTGCCACACACAGGTGTTCCAAAATGTCTTCAGACATGAAACTTTTCCTGTCTCTGACAACCCACCCTGTGCCCTGCCCTGATCCTGTCTGTCCTGGAAAAGGGGGAGGCTTTGGAACCCCCTCAGGGCCTTTGTGTCATCCTGATGTGGGGAACACGGCAGAGGAGGGGTTTGGGACAGGGGAGAAGAAAATCTAGAGCCTCCTGAAGGCTGATTTGGCCATCAGAGCAATGCAGGTCCAGGACAATGCTGGGTTCCTCTGGTGGAGGAAACGTGGTGGGGGAAATTTCTAGGAATTCCCAGTTCCTTATTGGTGGCTTTCCCTGGAAATCGTTCTTTGTGTGACTATTTGGACTCTGAACCTTGTTGTCTGTTTCAGTTGGTTTTATTCGCTCTCATTGCTGTTTTAGGAAATTGTTCTTCTCTGAGCACTTTGGGATTTTTTGCCTCCACAGGGAGGCAGAGGGGCAGTTTTTAGTGGCAGCACACACACAAGTGGGTGCCCATGGGTGGGGACCCCCAGTGCCCCCCAGTTCCCATCAGTGTCACAGCACATTCCCGTAGATGTCACCGGGTTCCCGTGGTCACCCCTGGGTTCCCCTCAGCTCCGCATAGGTCACCTGGGGATCCTGGAGGGTGATGGCACGGGGGGACGCTGCAAGAGACACGGGCTGTGGGATCTGGGTGGGGTGACACTGGTGGGTGACGTGTCCCTCTGTGTGTGCCCCCCCCGTACTCACCCCCTGGCCTCTTGGTGACCACGATGTGGGTGTACAGCACCTCCCCCTCCTCTGGGGGGGCTGGGAGATCCGGGGGGCGCTGAGGGAATAAAGGGGATGTGGGGGAGGGAATGGGAGGTCTTGGGGATTGGGGTAAAATGGGAGAGTGTGGTTTGAGCCCCCACTTACCTTTCCTGGTTCTTCCTGGCAGCTGCAGAGGAAAGAGGGAAGAGGTGACTGTGGGGTCCCCAGGGCCCTGACCCCTCTCAGGATTCCTGAACCCCCACTGGACCCTCAATTCCCCTCAGGACCCCCAAGCATCCCTGAACCTCACAGAATAATTGAACATCCCCAGTGCCCTCGACCAACTCAGTCTCAAGAGCGCAAAGCCCAGCAGGGACAGAGACCCCCAGATACCCCCAGGACTCCTGAAAGAACCCTCAACATTCCTGCAGGACCCTCTAGTGTCTCCCCCAATGCTTCAGGACCCTAAACCATGGTCACAATTCTGGGGCTGTGGGTGCTGCCCTATTGCTCCCCAACTCTGGGGGCCTCTACAGCTCCCTGGGAGCCCTGTCCCCCCATTGTCACCCACCCACACGATGCCACCGGTGCCAGGTCACAATGACACCCACAAGGAGGAGCAGGAACAAAAGGGCTCCACCGACCCCTGTGGCCACTGCAAGAAACAGAGGGGGACACATCAGGATCACCCATTAGCCCAGGAGACCGGCACTCACTGGTGACCCATGTGACCCCACCTGTGACCCAGGGTGAGCCAGGTGTCACCTCCAGGGCCAGCTGAGGGCTGAGTGCCTGGAACACGCAGTGCCCGTCCTGTCTCAGCTGGTTGGTGGCCACGCACTGGTAGGTGCCCGAATGTCCCACATCAACAGTTCCTGAGCTCCAGGAGGGGACCCCGGGCCACCTCCTGCCCGTTGTGCAGCCAGGTGAAGGTGACATGGGCTGAGCCCACCTGCACTGAGCAGGACAGTGTCACGTTGTCACCTGAACACACCTGGTGTGGCAGCGGGCCGGGAGTGATGGTGGCATTGGGCACGGGCACTGTGGGGACAGAGACTGGGCTGGCACCTGGTGAGTAGGAATTGGGGTACCGTGGGTGGGGTCATCCCCAGCCCGAGGGTGCTGCTCACCCAGGACGGTGACATTCAGGGGGTCACTCTCGGCCACCCTGTCCCCGTCACCGACCCGGCACCGGTACTGGCCGCTGTCATTGTCCCCAACGTGGTGCATCTCCAGGTGGGGACTGGTGCCCAGCAGTGCCCCTGAGCCCTCCCGGTGCCAGTAGAAGGACAGGGGACCTGTCCTTATGGCCACCTCACAGCTCAGCACCAGGCTGTCCCGAGTGCCACCTGTCCCCCAGGTGGCTGCACTGACAGGGACACCCCCGAGAGTGGGACCCCTGTGGATGGCCACAGAAGGGATTGGGGACTCAGGAAGGGTGGGAGACACAGGAGGGGAAAGAGGGGATTAGAAGGGCACAGACAGGATCCCAGTTAGCAGAAGGGGACCCTGGGAGGCAGGTTGGGACCTAGGGATATTGGTGAGACCCCATGGAAAGGTACAGAGACCCAGGCAGGGATGGGGAACCACAAGAGAGACTGAGGAGTCTCAGGGAATGATTTGGGGTTTATAGATAGGCTGGAGGACCCATGGAAGGGAGAGCAGAGGGTGGAGCAGAGACCTTGGGAAGGGTGGGGAATCCAGGGAGGAATGGGAAGGACAAAGAGAGGGATGAGGGATCAGGAGGGGGAACTGGGCAGTCATGGGGGAAACCAAGAGGGACGTGGGAAATTTTGTATGACCCAGGGAGGAGTAAAGGGAGGGATGAAGGTTTCAGGCAGTGATAGGAAATCCTTGGAGGATGTTGGGCTTCCCTGTCCCCATCGTTGCACTCACTGTGTACTGGCACTGTCATCGTCTTCGACACGCTCCACTTTGACACCACTTTGCTCACCCGGCCCTCACATTGGCAGTTGCCGCTGTGGTGCTGCTGCAGAGGGGACAGGGACAGCTTGGTGCCCTCATGGAGCCCCTCCAGTTTCTTCCCCTTGTGGTAAAATGACACCAAGGTGATCGTGTTGTTCTGCCAGCTCCGGCAGTGCAGTGTCACCGTGTCCCCCTCCAGCAGCGTCCGTGCTGGCACCTGGAACACCAGCCCGTCTAGGGGGCAGAGGGGTCCTGTCCTACCTGATGGCACCAGGATCCCCCCATTGGGTGCACCAGGGGTCCCCAGTTCCAACAAATGGTTTACCCACACTGGGATGCTCTGGGATGTCCCCAGAGCAGAAGACAGGATCTGGTCACACAGGAGGTGACCCATGGAGGGGAACCAACGCAGAGCCCTTGGGGTCCCTGCAGGTGCCAGCCTGGGGACACCTGAAGCCCCCTCACCATCTAAGACACTCACAGCAGGCCTACGCCCGGTGCCGGATCTGTCACAGGTGTAGGTGCCACTCTCGGTGACAGTGAGGCAGTCAGGTCCCTGCTGCCCCCAGCGCCGTCCGTCCTTGTACCAGGTGGCGGCAGTGGCAGTCCCCGAGGCCTGGCAGCTCAGTGTCACCTCGTCCCACAGCACCCTCGGCCTCCAGGGGGGCTCCACGAGAAGCTGGGTGGTCTGAGCACCTGCAGGTGACAGGGGACACCAGCCTGCCAGGGGCAGTATGGGGCTGGGGACAGCGGGGTGGGGCCATGGCATCCCCCGAGGACTCACCAGCGAGGCTGAGGGTCTGGGCTGGAAGGGAGAAGGGACAGGGCTCCGTGGGGGTGGAACTGCAGGGAAAACAGCACAGCGGCAAGGGGTGTGGGGGCTGTCCCCAAACTGTCCCTTTGGGGACAGCATTTCTTGTGGGAAAGTGTTTCTGGGTGGTCCACAAAAGATTCAGAGTTGCAGGGGGACATGTCTGTGTCACAGCCACCCGTGCACAACATCCATGTGGCACAGACACCTTGGAACCATGGACACTGAGGGCACCCCGGGCTGAGGCAGAACATGAGGACACTGTGGATACCCCAGGCATGAGGACACCACGGACACAGCCCATGCTGGCCCAGGTCACCCCCACCAGCTCATGATCCCATCCCCATGATCCCATCCCCATGGCCACATCCTCACAGTTCTTGTCGCCTTCTGTCCCTGCATCCCAGTTCCCTTCCCCAATCCCCAGAGCTACCTGAGCCCAAAGGTGCCAGTCCCCACATTCCTGTCCTCACATCCCCATCCCTAAATTCCTGCCCCCTCTTCCTGTCCCCAAAGCCACCCTACATCCCCAGTCCCACCAAGGTTCACTGTGGGCATCATGGACTGGCTCTGCTGGCCTTGGGGACCTCAGGGGACCCCACAGCCCCGCTGTGCCCCCTCCCCTCCCCATCCCTGGGGTGTCAGGCCCATGCCCGGGGCACTCACCCCACAGGAGCAGCGCCACCTTCCCAGCCATCCCAGTGTCCCCAGCCATGTGCACTGGCTGTCACTCGCTGCTGTGGCCACTGCTCCCCTGGCTGGCGGCTCTTCAGATGAAGGCGAAAGGGCGAGGTCACATCCATCCCCATGTGTAGGTGGCTCTTGGTGGGGGCAGGGTGCCCATGAGCTGGGCACAGGCTGGGGACATGGTGGGGGATGCTGTTGCAAGAGTGGGGGGCCCAGGGGATGTGGGGAACCAAGGATGGATGTCCAGGAGAATGGGGGTCTCCATGCCTGGGGGGATTCAGGGATGGGGGTGCTGTGGGAACATGGTCCCCAGGGATTTGGGGTCATTGATGTGGGTCCCAAGTTTGGGGTTGCAGGGGAAAAAGGGGACCCTTGGGAATAGGGGTTCTGAGGGAAGAAGCAGCCCATAGGATGGGATCAAGGCAATTGTGGTGGCGGGGAATGGCAGTCCTGGGATGGGGGTCCCATGGTTGTGTTCCCATGGGAATGGGGGTCCCTTGGTTGGGTTCCCATGGGAATGGGGGTCCCATGGTTGGGTTCCCACGGGAATGGGGGTCCCATGGTTGGATTCCCACGGGAATGGGGGTGCCAGGGATGGGCAGTGGCTTGGTGGGCATGGGGGTCACAGCTCCTTCCCAGGGTGCCTCAGATTTTGGGGTGACTCAGAGCCCAGCAAAGCCCTATCCCTGAAGCACCCCAGGGCTGTCCTGGGAGTCTCTGTGTCCCTGCCCCACACACCCCTGGGTCAGGTCCCCCCATTTCCTGGCTCAGCAATCCCAGGCAACACTTGAAAACCAGTTGGTTCAGACCAAAGGCACAGAATAAAATCAAAAATCTTTCCCACACCATTATTTTCCCAATATGTAAACCTCAGTGAAAATACAACTGGCAAGGTATAAATGCTCTGCTTTATAGAATCCATTGCTTTCCCAATAAGTCACTCACAAAAAAAACGCAAACAAATCATAATGAAATGAGAGTTTTCAGTTCTCTATAGGAGCCATTGGTACATACCACAGCAGCGTTTGCTTGGGGATAACACAGAGTGGGGAATCTCCCTGAGTGTCCAACAGCTCCATGGGATTGTTCCCTGCCTGCTGGGTAGCAATCCAGCCCTGAAGGAAGCCTTTTCTCGGGCCATCTTTAGGAACTCTCCCAATTTTGCTCATTCCCACCCTGAAACTTAATTGACTTCCCTTGTAGGAAGGGGAAAAGCTCTGTCCATCCCTGGGACAGGGCACAGGAATCTGTGGAAATGCCTGTGTGTGCCTCAGGGTCCAAATGATTAATTGATGCATTTCTGGACTGGTTCCTTCGCAGGTGCCCCTGCAAGGGTTTTTCCAGTCAGCCCTGCTCTGAAAACCATCAAAGGCCCTTGCAGAGCCACTGCTTGGGCTCTCTTTGGGGTTTTGTGCTTCTTGCAGGGCTGAGCAAACCACAGCTCAGCTCATCCTGTGGGGGGGCCTTTTTCCACCCACAGAATTCTCACCTTTGCAGCAGCTCTAAAGCTGCCAGAATCAAAGCCAAAGGGGCAGGGGGGACCCTCAGGTGCTGGCTGCCCCCTGGGGCTGGGCAGAGCAGTGCTGGGCAATGGCCATCCCTGTGCAGTGGGGCTGGGCCATGGCTGGGCCCCACCCTTGCATTGACAGGGGTCCCCAGGATGTGCCACCCCTGGGACAGGCACCCAGCCAGGAATGTGCAGGGACATTTCTGGAACTGCCACCCCCCGGGACAGGACCCCCCATGCCAGGATGTCTCACCCCTGGGGCAGGATCCCCCAGCTGAACTCCAGAGGAGAGACCTTAGAGGACAGAAGCCCCCTGTATGTGCCACCCTAGAAACAGAGAACGCCCCCTTTTCCCATCTGACTCTCAGCACAAACAGCCTCTTCCCTCTCCTCCAGGACAAAGAAAGTGAAAGTGTTGGGCATGCACAGCCCAGCAGCTCCATCCCCCAAATACTCCTCACCCTTCCCTGAACACCCTGCTCCACATTTCCCCCCTCTCCTGGGTCCCCCAACCCATTCCCTGCTCAGGTGCACCCCAGGATTTCTGAGTCAGGAACCGGGGGTGAAGGGATATGGCAAAAAGTAAGAAGAATAAGGAAAAAAAAGAGAAATAAAGAGAGGAAAAAGTCAGGGGCAGGCGAGGACACAGAGGTCGAACTACCCAGGACCCCATGCAATGTCTGGCCAGGAAACGAACACCCCAGGGGTGATTATGCGGGGCCTAGCCTCACCCCAAAATCCAAGGCGCCCAGGGAAGGAGCTGTGACCCCCATGTTCCCCCCCACACTGCCCAACCCTGGCACACCCATTCCTCTGGGACCCCAACCTTGGAACCCAATTTCCTTCTGCCACCCCTTCCCTGAGACCCCCATCCCTGGACTGCAATTCCCCAGGATCTCCAACCTCAAGGAACACCATCCCAGTAATTCCAGACCGTGGGACACCACTGCCCTTGGAGACCTTGATTGCCCCAGGACCACCATTCTCACAAGGTCCCCCTTTCCCCTGGCACCCCCATTTCATGATGACAAATCCCAGGAGGCCACATTGTTCTGGGACCCTCATCCACAAGTCTGAGTCTACCCAACCCTTGGGACACCCATTTACCTGGGACCCCATCCCTGGGCACCCCATTCTCCTGCACACTCATCCCTGGCTCCCTACACAGCCTTAGACTCCAAATTGTGGAAACACTATGTCCCCACCATGTCCCACCATCCCCCACCATGTCCCCAGACTATGCAGCCTTGTCCCCAGCCTGTCCCCAGCTTGTAGCCACCCTGCCCCCACCAAGGGCCACCTACACGTGGGGACAGACGTGACCTCGCTTCCTTCCCCTTCATCCGAAGAGCCACCAGCCAGGGGAGCGTTGGCCACAGCAGCGAGTGACAGCCAGTGCACATGGCTGGGGACACCGGAATGGCCAAGAAGGTGGCACTGCTCCTGTGGGGTGAGTGCCCCGGGCACTGGCCTGACCCCCGTGGGATGGGCTGTGGTGAGGCAGAGAGCGGTGGGGAGGGGGCACAGGGGGGCTGTGCGGTCCCCTGAGGTCCCCAATGGCAGCAGAGGCAGAGCAGGGCATGGAGCTCAGTGTGAGCAGAGATTTAGGGTGGCTTTAGGGACAGAAATAGGGGAACTGGGATGTGGAGACAGGAAGAGGGGGATAGAGATGTGGGGACAAGTATGTGGCAGAAGAAGCCTTGGGGCTTGGGGACTGTGGGGATAGGGACAGGGGAACAGGGATACTGGGACATAGAATGGGGCCATATAACAATGCAGATGTCACCTGGCCATGGGGAAAGGTGCCATTGGAATGGGATCATGGGCACAGGACCATAGGACTTGGCCGTGGGGACAGGTGCTGTAGGGCTGGTGGAGGTGGGCAGTGCAAACGTAGGGTGTCCACAATGTCCCCATGACCCTCACCAGCCATGTCCCTTCTCCCTTCCAGCCCAGATCCTCAGCCTCGCTGGTGAGTCCTCACGGGATGCCAGGTCCCCACCCTGCTGTCCTGAACCCTTCAACAGCCCTGGCAGGCTGGTGTCCCCTGTCACTCACAGGTGCCCAGACCACCCAGCTCCTGGTGGAGCCCCCCTGGAGGCCGGCGGTGCTGTGGGACCAGGTGACACTGACCTGCCAGGGCTCGGGGACTGCTGGTGCCACCACCTGGTACAAGGATGGGCAGCGCTGGGGGCAGGAGGGAGGCAACAACTTCACTGTCACTGAGAATGGCACCTATACGTGTGAGAGACCTGGAAGTGGGTGCAGCCCACCCGTGATTGTCTCAGACGGTGAGGGTTGTTTGTGTCCTCAGCTTGGCACCCACGGGAACCCCGGGGATGCTGGATGGGCTCTATTCCATGGGTCACCCTCTGGTGTGACCAGAGCCTGTCCCCTATAGAGGGGGACATCCCAGAGCATCCCACTATGGGGGGACACTCGTGTTGAAATTGGGGAAACCTGGTGTGCTGGCTTTGATCCAATATGGGGGTCCTGATGATATCAGGACCCTCCAAACCCCTGTGATGCGACAGCACCCCTCTGCCCCCCAGACCAGGTGGTGCTGCAGGTGCCAGCGCGGACACTGCTGGAGGGAGAAACATTGACACTGCGTTGCCGGTACAGGCAGGAGAAGTCGGCCACTCCGGTGTTCTACCACGAGGAGACGGAACTGAGAGTGCTCCACAATGGGACCGAGCTGTCCCTGTCCCCTCTGCAGCGGAACCACAGTGGCCGCTACCACTGCAAGGCCTGGGTGAACAATGGGGTATCACAGGGATGGCAGGAGTCAGTGCCTGTGACAGTGACAGTGCATGGTGAGCACCTCACAGCGGCCACCCCGACAGCCCCATAGCACCTCGCCAGGGACTCGGGGTCACCGTTCCCAAAGCCCCCCATTTCCTGCCCTGAGCTTGTCCGGGGACCAGTGCTGGAGGGTCCCCCCGAGCCCACCCAGGGGTCCCCCCTCACTCTCAGCTGCCTCAGCACCCTGAGCCCCCTGCAGCCCCGAGCCCCCCTCCTGCACGTGTTCTACTGGGATGGGCAGGTCGTGGGGGGCCTGCAGGGGTCCCCGCAGCTGCTGGTGCCCGTTGTGGGGGTCTCCCTCTCAGGGAATTACAGCTGCCAGGTGCGCTCCCAGGGGGGAACCGTGCGGAAAAGCAGCGCCCAGCTCCGCATCATGGTCCGCAGTGAGTGGGGGGATGGGCACGGGGAGCCCTCACAGCCTCCTCTAGTCTCCTTTCCTGGGCATCTCCATGTCCCTCAGACACCATGCTTGTGTCCTCCGCCTCTGCTCTGTGTCCCCTCACCCCTCTGTGGTGTGACCCCGTCCAAAACATCCCCCATCACACCCACCCCCCTTGTCCCTACCCACCCACATCAGCTGCCAGCCCCTCCCTGTGCTCTCAGCCCAGTCTCTGTCCCCACAGTGCCCGTGGCCAATGCCACCATCACCCTTGGCAGCCTATCACACCAGGTGTGTGCAGGTGACCCCGTGACCCTGCGCTGCTTGGTGCAGGTGGGCTCAGGCCCTGTCGCCTTCACCTGGCTGCACAATGGGCAGCAGGTGGCCCGGGGTCCCCTCCTGGAGCTCAGGGCAGTCGATGTGGGACATTCGGGCACCTACCAGTGCATGGCCACCAACCAGCTGGGACAGGACGGGCACCATGTGTTCCGGGCACTCAGCCCAGAGTTGGCCCTGTTGGTGACACCGTGGGGACATAGGGACAAAGGTAAGGTCACACAGGGTCATTCGGGGTCGAAGGATCCTTGAGGTTCTGGGTGACCCTGATGTGTCCCCCTCTGTTTCTTGCAGTGGCCGCAGGGGTCAGTTGGGCCCTTTTCTTCCTGCTGCTGCTCGTGGGTGTCATTTTGGCCTGGCACCGGTGGCACCATGTGGGTGGGTGACAATGGGGGGACAGGGGGTCCTAGGGAGCTGTAGAGGGCCCCAGAGTGTGGGCATGATAGGGCAGCACCCATAGCCCCAGAACTCACCTTGCCTGGGGGTCCTGTAGGGTTTGGGGAGGTGCTGGAGGGTCCTGCAAGAATGTTGGGGGTTCTTTCAGGGGCCCTGGCAGTGTTTGGCGCATGTCTGTCCCTGCTGGGCTTTGAATTCTTTAGGCTGAGTTGGCCCAGGGCACTGGGGAGGCTCATAAACTGGGGGGCTTTAGAAATGCTTGGGGGTCGTGAGAGGAATTGCGGGTCCTGTGGGGGTTCAGGAATCCTGAGAGGGGGCAGGGCCCTGGGACCCCACAGTCACCATTACCCTCTTTCCTTTGCAGCTGCCAGGAAGCAGCAGAAAAGGTGAGTGGGGTCTTCAACCATGAGTCCCCTTTTTCCCGCATGTCCCAAGTCTCCATCACCTCCCACACATTGTCTTTTTCCTCACAGCACCCCCCCTGATCCCCTGGCCCTCCCAGAGGAGGGAGAGGTTGTGTACACCCACATTGTGAGCACCAAACATGTGCAGTGTGAGTACTGTGGATTGGGGGGACAGTGACAGTGGTGACACCCTTTCCCCTTTGGTCCCCCCAACCGTTCTGTCCTGCAGGGCCCTCAGGCATCACCGACCACCAGTAACCCTGAGTGGCCTACGTGGAGCTGCGGGGATCACAAGGGCGACCAAGAAATCCCAGTGACATCATTGAGGTTGTGCTGTGACACTGGGGGCAACTGGGGGGCACTGGGGGTCCCCACCCATGGGCACCCACTCGTGTGTGTGCTGCCACTAAAAACTGCCCCTCCCTGTGGAGGCACAAAGATCCCAAAGGGCTGAGAGAAGAACAATTTCCTGAAACAGCAAAGAGAGAGAATAAAACCAAAAGCTACAGCAACAATGTTAAGATTCCAAATTTTCATAAAAAGATCAATTTCCTTAGGAAGTCCCCAAAAGGACCAAACTGTGAAAACTCTCCCCTTCACAATTCCTCCACCAGAGGATCCTGCAACTTGCAACTTCCTTGCTCTGATGGCCAAAGTGGCCTTCAGGAGGCTCTGGATTCTCATGTGCCCTGTCCCAAACTCCTCCTCTGCCTTGTTGCACCCATGAGGATGTCACAAAGCCCTGTGGGGGTTCCAGAGCCTCCCCCTTCTTCAGAGCAGGTCAGGATCCGGCCATGGCACAGGGTGGGATGTCAGAGACAAGAAAAGTTTGATGTCTGGAGACATTGTGGAACAGCTGTGTGTGGCAGGGATGGGTCAGACTTTGCTTTTAGTGAGATAGGGCCCCGTCTGTCCATCAGTCTGTCAGCCGTGGCACACTGGGGACAGTGTGAGGCTCTGCCAAAGCCAGCTCCTGAGTGGCCGGGTGACCAGAAGTGCCTGGAGAGAGGGCCCTTGGTGCCCCAACTGGCTTACAACGCAGAGCATGAGGTTGCCAAATCCCAGACCCTGTCTTTCTTGGAATGTCTGTCTCATCCCCGGAGTTGACAACTCATTTAAATGAGAAATGTCTGCCAAAGAAAGTGGGAACTGTCCTGGAATAAAAAGAAGACCCATGCTAAAACTTTTATTGATTACAAAAATGATGGGGCTTCCAGGCCAAATTGTAGAAAAAGGAATAACAGCTCTTTACTGGGAAATTTATAAACCAGAACAGAACAAAAACCACAAACCCAGAACTTTCCCTCCCGCTCAGCGCTGTTGGTTTTTGTGGCAGTTATAACCGCGGCCAGCAGGGGGCGCTGCAGGCAGCACTTCCGGCCAGCAGGGGGCGCCCCGGTCCAGCTCCATCCCCTCAGGGGCCATGGTGGCCTCGGACGGGAGGGAGGAGGGGAAATCGCTCCTTTTGAAAACTCACGGCCACCAATCGGTCCCGGCACCACCACCGGCAGCGGGCAGAAACCGCCAAGGCAACAGGTTGGATCCCTGTGCCCACGGGCAGTGTAACAGTGTCCTGGGGCAGGCACACACCCTGCACAACACCCACAACCACTCTCTATGATCCTGAATGGAAGGAAGGCAGCACCTGACCCCAGGCAGGTCTCAGGTCCACAGCAGCACCTCTGATGGATTTACACCACAATTCCTGCAAACCCTCAGCCTTTCACTCAGGTGAGGAGGGCACGGATGGAGCAGCTTTGGGACCACCTGGAATCCAGACAGGGTCACTCCCCACAGCCCCACCATTGCTGTGGGTGAGCCCCTGTTCGATATTTCCACACTGTTCCCTCATGTCTAGCAGCCATGGTCAGAACCCAAAAATTCTTCTCAGGCTGTTACAAAGGGCTGCAGTTTTGAGACAGGAAGGATAATAGACCTGATCAGGTTTTTGAACAGATTGTTGTTGCCTTTGAAGGGTATTTGGGGCTCTCTCAGAACCTTGGGCAAAGGGAGAAAATGATCAATTGCTGCATTTCTGGACTGCTTCTCCTGCAGGTGCCCCTGCAGGGGCGGTTTCCAGCCAGGCCTGCTCTGAAAACCATCAGAGGCCCTCGCAGAACTGCTGCTTGGGCTCCCTTTGGGTTTTGTGTTTCTTGCAGGGTTGAGCAAACCACAGACAGGCCTTTTTTCCCCCACAGAATTCTCACCTCTGCAGCAGCTCCACAGATTCAGAGCCCCTTGAAATCTGTCTGTGGTGACGCCCTGACTGCCGGCAACTTGTGGAGGCTGTGCTGGGCCACGAGTCTCCCAAAAATCTGAGGCACCCAGGGAAGGACCCTGAGACCCATGGGTCCACCCAGCCACTGCCCATCCCTGGGACTTCCATTCCCTTGGAAATCAAATCATGGGTGTCCCATTCCTATATGTTCTGCATTGCATGGGACCTCTACCCCATTCCCCAGGATCTCTATGGCCCAGTATCCCATTCAAAAAGAACCCTCTCCTATTAATTTCATCCCCTGAAATCCTCCTTTCCCCAGGACCTTGATTCTCCAAGGACCCCAGTTCCTACGGGACCCCACATTCCCTCACCATCCCAATTGCATGAACCCCAAATCCCTGGAGCCCACATTCCCCTGGGACTCCCATCTCTGAGTCCTCCCAGCCCTGGGTACCCCCATTCCCATGGCACTCCCTGTCCCTGGTGATTCCCCCTCTTCAGGATCCCCATTCCCAGGGCCCCCATCCCTGGGACCCCCCATTCCCCTGGACACCCAGCCCTGGCTCCCAAAACTCTCTGAGCCCCCCACTCCTGAGAACCCCATGTCCCATTGTGTCACATCCAACCTTGTCCCCATCCTGTTCCCGCCCTGCCCACAGACTGTGCCCAGCTTGTGGCCACCCTGCCCCCAACACAGGCCACCTACACATGAGGATGAGACCTGACCTTGCTTCCTTCCCCTTTGGCCAAAGAGCCACCACCCAGGGGACAGCCACCCCCAGCAGCAAGTCACAGCCAGTGCACATGGCTGGGGACACAGGGATGGCCGGGAAGGTGGCACTGCTCCTCTGGGGTGAGTGCCCCAGGGTCTGACACCCTGGGGATGGGGAGGAGAGGGGGCACAGGGAGGCTGTGGGGTCCCCTGAGGTCCCCAATACCAGCAGAGCAAGTTCATGGTACCCAGAGTGGACCTTGGTGGGGCTGGGGACATAGGGTGGCTTTGGGGACAGGAAGAGGGGGCAGGAATTTGGGGATGGGGATGTGGGGACAGGAATTTGGGGACTAGCACTTTTGGGCTTAGGGAGCTGTGGGCATAGGGACAAGGGAATTGGGATGCAGGGACAGAACGGGACAAGAACGGTGAAGATGTGGCCATAGAGATGGGATCATGAGCTGGTGGGGGTGACCTGGGCCAGCATGGGCTGTGTCCGTGGTGTCCTCGTGCCCGGGGTATCCACACACAGGGTTCCCAAAGTGTCTGTGGCACAGGGATGTGGTGCACGTGTGGCTGTGACACAAACATGTCCCCCTGCCTCTCAAAATGTTTTGGGGTCCACTCACACACATTTTCCCATAAGAACTGCTGTGCCCACGGGGACAGTTTGGGGACAGCCCCCACCCCCTGTGCCCCATGTGTCTCTATCCCCACGGAGGTACCCCCACTGATCACTGTCCCTTCTCCCTTCCAGCCCAGACCCTTGGCCTCGCTGGTGAGTCCTCAGGGGATGCCATGTCCCCACCTCGCTGTCCCCAGCCCCACTCTGGTCCTGGTAGTCCCCAGCGTGGGGCTGGGGACAGCAAGGTGGGACATGGCAGTTTTCCCCTGTCACCAACAGGTTCCCAGATCACCCAGCTCCTGGTGGAGCCCCCCTGGAGGCCGGCGGTTCTGTGGGACCGGGTGACACTGACCTGCCAGTGCTCGGGGCCACCAGTGCCACCACCTGGTACAAGGACGGGCAGCACTGGGGGCAGGGACATGACAAGGTCACTGTCACCGAGAGTGGCATGTACAAGTATGACAGACCTGGCACAGGGCACAGCTCCCCCGTGAGCATTTTATATGTTGAGAGGATGTTTGGGTGTCTCCAACCTGGAAACGGTGGGGACCCTGAGGGTTCTAGGTGGGCTCCTCTGCATGGGTCACCTCCTGTGTGACCAGAGCCCATCCACTGCTCTGGGGACAGCCCAGAGCATCCCAGTGGGGGGGGATCCCCTTGTTGGATTTGGGGATCCCTGGTGCTCTGGGTGTGACCCAATGGGGAGTCCTGGTGCCATCAGGTGTGTCATCCCTCTGTCCCCCAGACTCGCTGGTACTGCAGGTGCTGTTGGAGGCGCTGCTGGAGGGGGACATGGTGACACTGCACTGCCGGTGTTGGCAGAACCGCACGGTCAAATTGATGTCTTCTACCACGAGGGGAAGAAACTGGAAGGGGCTCGGCGATGGGACCAAGCTGTCTCTGTCACGTTTGCAGCTGAACCACAATGGCCACTATCGCTGCAGGGGCTGGGTGAGGTCCTGGTTCTGGGAGGTTCAGTGCCGGTGACAGTGACAATGCAGGGTGAGCATCCCAGAGCATCTCAGTGTGGAGGACTCGTGTTGGAATTGGGGATCTCTGGTGTGCTGCATGTGACCCAATGCGGGGATCCCCATGAAAATGGGATCCCCAGTGTGACAGGACACCCATGTCCCACAGTCTGGTTGGTGCTGCAGGTGTTGTCGTGGGAGCTGCTGGAGGGGGACACGGTGACACTGTGCTGCCAGCGCTGGCAGGACATGTTGGTCACTGGAATGCGATTCTACAGTGGGAACAAGGAGGTGGGGAGGTCCCTCAATGGGAATGAGCTGTCACTATGCCACCTGCAGCTGCACCACAGCGGTGCTACAGCTTTAGGGGGCTTGGTGGACTCTGAAATGTCACCATGGGCACAGTCGGCACCAGTGACAGTGACAGTGCATGGTGAGCACCCCCACGGCTGGAACTCCAAACTCCTGACAACCCCAAAAGCCACTTCCCAGCAGATTCAAAGTCAGAGTCCTCACCTCCCCTCTCCTTCCCAGAGCTCTTCTCATTGCCGGTGCTGGAGGGTCCCTCTGAGCCCACCAATGGGTCCCCCCTGACTCTCAGCTGCCTCAGCAGCCCCAGCCAACTGTGGCCCCGAGCCCCCCTCCTGCACATGTTCCACCAGGACGGGCAGGTGGTGGGGGTACCGCAGGGGTCCCCGCATCTGCTGGTGCCCGCCGTGGGGGTCTCCCACTCAGGGAATTACAGCTGCCAGGTGCGCTCCGAGGGGGGGGCCGTGTGGAAGAGCAGCGCCCGGCTCTGTGTCACGGTGTGCAGTGAGAGCAGGGATGGGCACGGGGAGCTCCGACAAGCACGCTGGATCCCCTGCTTGGGCACCTCCATGTCCCCCTGACACTTTTTGGGGTCCCTCCACCTCTGCCCTGTGTCCCCTCACCCCATCCCCAACATCCCCCATCACACCCATCCCCCCCACCCCTATCCCCCCACACCGGCTGCCAGCCCCTTCCTGTGGCATCAGCCCTGTCTCTGTCCCCACAGTGCCCG
Source organism: Melospiza melodia melodia (assembly GCF_035770615.1). NCBI lineage: Eukaryota > Metazoa > Chordata > Aves > Passeriformes > Passerellidae > Melospiza > Melospiza melodia. Next base: position 6,749,730 of record NC_086218.1, on the reverse strand, counting down.
TGGCCAATACCATCATCGCACCCATACCCCTGGCACACCAGGTGCATGCAGGTGACAACGTGACCCTGCACTGCTCAGTGCAGGTGGGCTCAGCCCGTGTCACCTTCACCTGGCTGCACAACGGGCAGGATGTGGCCCAGGGTCCCCTCCTGGAGCTCAGGGACATCAATGTGGGACATTTGGGCACTTACCAGTGCATGGCCACCAACCAGCTGGGACAGGATGGGCACCGCGTGTTCCGGGCACTCAGTGATGAGCAGGCCCTAGAGGTGACACGTGGGTCACCCTGGGTCACAGGTGGGGTCACACAAGGTTGCTAGGGTGTTCAGGGCCCCTGTAGTTCAGGGTGACCACAGTGTGTCCCCCTCTGTCCCCAGCAGTGGCTGTGAATGTCAGCAGGACCCTCCTGTTCCTGCTCCTGCTCCTGGCTGTCATCGGGGGCTGTCACTGGTGGCACCACTAGGGTGGGTGATAATGGGGGTGATGGGGGCCCTGGAGTGATGAGGAGCTCCAAGAGTGGGGGCAGAAATCAGCAGCACCCAGGGCCCCTGAGCTGGGGGACACTGAGCCTGCAGTGACCTTGGCTGGGGGTCCTGGGGAATTTGGGGCTATTTGGAGAGTCTTGGTTGGGCTCCAGGGCCATCCCTGGCTGGGCTTTGAGGAAATTGTGGTGCACTGGGAGATCCTGGAGGGTTTGAGAAGCTCCTGTAGGGCTGTGCAGGAAAGTTGGAGGATCTTTTGGGATCCTGGGGGAGTTTGGGGATGCCCCTCCCTGCCAGGCTTGGGGTTCTGGGGACAAAGAGGGTTGGGTGAACCAGGGGGTTGGGGCCCTGCGGTTGGTGCAGAAGTTCCGGGGGCTTGAGGACCGTGCTGTGACACTGAGGGCACTGGGGGGAACTGGAGGGTACTGGGGGGCACTGGGGGCATCGATTCCCCTCAGGGGTCTCTTCTTCCTTTTCACTGCACCCCATGGAGCTCCTCATTCCCCCTCCCAGTTTTGAACGAGCACACAACATTTTTCCGTCTTATTGTACTCAAAATTTTTTGGTCAAACTGTGTGAGAAACAAGGCTCAATCTGTAAATTTCTTAAATGTTTAATAAGGGATAAAAGGGTCAGTAAACAGCGTGCTGGGTGCTTGGCAGCTGCCAGAGGCACAGGGATAACTACAGCAATTCTTCTTACATACCTTTTCATTGTATTGGTGAAATACATACTCAGGAGTGTTATACATATTCAAACATACTTTCCAGTTCACATGTTCTGGGAATTCTTATGCTTGGTTTGATCTTTGATTCATTTTCATGAAGTACATGCCTAAGTGCAGATTAAATTTATATATTTCATGTCCTCACAAGGCTCCCCTGTTCTGTGGTTTGACAGTTCTTGATAGCCCAAGAGTCAGTGGTAAGTTCCTCTTTGCATTCTCTTTTTGGATTTTTATTTATTTGCTACTTTTCAATGTGTTCTTCTCATACAAACGAGATACTCCACCAGTACCTTAAATGAACAATATCTATTTCAAAAATTATCTGAGTTATTCTCACCGTTGTCACTTAGTTACACAAAAAAAGGCATTACTACTTATGCAACAGTTAATGTTGCAATGCACATTGTCTCTATCTTGATATTTTGGGAGAGCCTAAACTATAATGTATTTATCACACTAAAATATATGTTCTACACAGGGATTAGGGTAAACAGGCTGACAAATTGTCAAATCAAAAGCAGTGAAAAACTGATTACAATCTGTATTATATCAAAATAATTTGGAAAAACCAATAGAATAGGGAAAGCCAATGACTACATTGTTATTCACAACAGGCAGAAGGTGTATTGAAGGGTTTATCTGACTTCTCCTTATCCTGCTCTGATTTTGTCAGCAATAAATTCAATTCATATCTCTAATTCTGCGCAGTTTTACCTGTGACAGGATTTGATGAGTGATCTCTCCTGGTCCTTGTCTCAACCCAGGAACCCTTTGCTCAATTTTCTCCCCCCATCCAGGTGTGGAGGGCAGTGAGAGAGCGGCTGTGGTGGGTGCAGGGCATCCGGCCACTGTCCATTGACAGCAAGGCAGGGAGGAGGAGGAGGGTCCAGGTCAGGATGTTGAGCAGATTGCTGTGGGATTTGCAGTTGTTTTGTGGTTCTCTTAGTCCCTTTTCAAGAGGAGCAAATGATCAATTGCTGTATTTCCAGACTGGTTCCCTCACAGCTGCACCTGCAGGGGGGCGTTTTCAGCCAGCCCTGCTCTGAAAACCATCAAAGGCCCTCACAGAGCCACTGCTTGGGCTCCCTTTGGGTTTTCTGCTTCTTGCAGGGCTGAGGAAACCAGAGCCAGGCCTTTTTGCCCCACAGAATTCTCACCTCTGTAGCAGCTCCACACACCCAGACCCCTTAGGTATCTGTCGGGGGTGACCCCCAGGCAATGAGCACCTTGTGTGGGCTGTGCTGGGCCCTGGGTCACCCCAAAATCTAAGGCAGTCTGGGATGAAGCTCGGACCTATGGGCCCATCCAACCACTGCTCATCCCTGGCACCACCATTCTCCTTGAAATCAAATCATGACTACTCCATTTCTTCTGTCCCCACCCTCTCTTAAACCCATATCCCAGTAGAGATATTCCCCAGGAACTCCATGGCCCAGGAGCCCTCATTCCCAAGGAACCCTCTCCTACTCATTCCATCCCCTGAAATCCTCCTTTCCCCAGGACCTTGATTGTCTCCGGAACCTCCCATTCCCACGGGAACTCCCATTCCCCCAGCATCCCCATCCCATGACCCCAAATCCCTGGAGCCCACGTCCCCCTGGGACTCCCATCCCTGAGTCCCCTCAGCCATGGCAACCCCATCCCCAGTGAGTCCTCCTCCTCAGCTCCCCCATTTCCAAGGACCACAATTCCTTAGGGACTGTCCATTCCCCTGGACACCCATTTCTGGGACCCCAAACCCCCTGAGCCCCACACTCCTGGGAACTCCATGTCCCACTGTGTCACCTCCAGGTTTGTCCCCATCCTCTCCCCTCCCTGCCCACAGCCTGTGCTCAGCTTGTGGCCACCCTGCCCCCACCAAGGGCCACCTACGCATGACATGACCTCGCTTCCTTCCGCTTTGGCCAAAGAGCCACCACCCAGGGGACAGCCACTCCCGGCAGTATGTGACAGCCAGTCCACATGGCTGGGGACACCCGGATGGCTGGGAAGGTGGCACTGCTCCTGTGGGGTGAGTGCCCTGGGCACAGACATGACACCCCAGGGGTGGGGAGGAGAGGGGGCACAGAGTGGCTTAGGGGACCCCTGAGGTCCCCAATGCCAGCAGTGCCAGTCCATGTTACCCACAGTGGACCTGAGTGGGAACAGGGATGGAGGGTGGCTTTGGAGACAGGAACAGGGAGGCAGGAATTTGGGGATGGGGATGTGGGGACAAGAATGTGGGGACTGGCACCTTTGGGCTCAGGTGGCTCGGCGGATAGGGAGAAGTGAATGGGAATGCACGGACTTGAGGGGACAAAAACAGTGAGGATGTGGCCATGGGGATGGGATCATGGGGATGGGATCATGAGCTGGTGGGGGTGACCTGGGCCAGCATGGGCTGTGTCCGTGGTGTCCTCATGCCCGGGGTGTCCACAGTGTCCCCATGTTCTGCCTCAGCCCAGAGTGGCCTCAGTGTCCCTGCTCCCAAGGTGCCTGTACCACATGGACATGCACGGGTGGCTGTGAAGCAGACATGTCCCCTTGCCTCACTAACTCTTTAGGAGAGCACCACCATGCACTTTCCAACAAGAACCTCTTTCTTCACGGGGACAGTTTGGGGACTGTCCTCACACCCTGTACCCCTGTGCTGCTGTCTCCCTGGTTCCACCCTCACCCAGCCCTGACCCTTCTCCCTTCCAGCCCAGACCCTCAGCCTCACTGGTGAGTTTTCGGGGAATGCCTGGCCCACCCCGCTGTCCCCAGCCCCACACTGGCCCTGGCAGGCTGGTGTCCCCTGTCACCCACAGGCACCCAGACCACCCAGCTCCTGGTGGAGCCCCCCTGGATGCCAGCGGTGCTGTGGGACTGGGTGACACTGACCTGCCAGGGCTTGGGGAGCGCCGGTGCCACCACCTGGTACAAGGTACAGGCAGCATTTATGGCAGGGACACAACACTGTCCGTGTCACCTAGAGTGTCAACTACAAGTTTGACAGACCCAGCAGTGGGCTCAGCCTCCCCGTGAGAGTCTCAAACAATGAGGGGATGTTTGGGTGTCCCCAGGCTGGCACACGCAAGGACCCCAAGGGCTCTGAGTGGGCTTCGCTCCATGGGTCATCTCATGTGTCACCAGATCCTGTCCCCTGGTCTGGGGACATCCCAGAGCATCCAAGTGTGGGTGGAACTCATTTTGAAATCGGGGAGCCTGGTTCACGGCGTGTGACCCAATGGGGGTGTTGTGGTGCTCTCCCCCAGACTGGCTGGTGCTGCAGGTGCCAGCACAGGCACTAATGGAAGGGGACACGGTGACAGTGTGCTGCCGGGGCTGGTGGGACAGCACGTTTTCCTCGACGTCCTTCCACCGAGAGGAGATGGAACTGGGGGGGTCCTCTGCGGTGGGACCAAGCTGTCCCTGTTCCCTTTGCAGCTGCACCACCGTGGCCACTAAAGGTGCAGGGGCTGGGTGGGATCCTGGGGGTGGCAGGAGTCAGCACCAGTGACAGTGACAGTGCTTGGAGAGCACCCTACAGCCCCCAACCCAACACCCCCACAGCCCCTCCTCAGACACTCGGGTTCTCAAATTCCCCACTCCTCCCCTTCCCAGAGCTCTTCTCGGTGCCGGTGCTGGAGGGTCCCCCCGAGCCCACCGTCGGGTCCCCCCTGACTCTCAGCTGCCTCAGCACCCCCAGCCCCCTGCGGCCCCGAGTCCACCTCCTGCACGTGTTCTACCGGGACGGGCAGGTAGTGGGCGGCCCTCAGGGGTCCCTGCAGCTGCTGGTGCCCGCTATGGGGGACCGCATCTCGAAGCCTGACAGCTCCGAGGGCGTGGCCATGCCGAACAGCAGCGCCCGGCTCTGCATCACGGTGCCCAGTGAGTGTGGGGATGGGCATGGGGAGCACCCAGAGAGCCCCCAGGTCCTCTGGTTGGGCACCTCCGTGTCACCCTGAAATATTTCTTTTGTCCCCCCATATCTGCCCTGGGTCCCCTCACCCCTCTGTGGTGTGACCCCATCTCCAACATCCACCCCCACACCCATCCCCCCTGTCCCTATCCCCTCACATTTGCTGCAAGTCCCTCCCTGTGGCCTCAGCCCTGTCTGTGTCCCCGCAGTGCCCATGGACAATGCCACCATCACCCCCAGTGTCCTGGAGGTGACACCGCCGGAGACAGGGACACAGAGGGACACAGGTGGGGTCACTCAGCGTTACCAGGGAGTGCAGGACCCTTGGGGTGATGGCAGACCCTGATGTGTCCCCCTCTGTTTCTTGCAGTGGCCGCAGGGGTCGGTGGGGCCCTTTTGTTCCTACTCCTGCTTGTGGGTGTCATTGTGGCCTGGCACTGGAGGCACCGTGTGGGTGGGTGACAATGAGAGGATGGGGGTCAGGGAGAGAGGTGGGAAGGCTCCCAGAGAAGGGGGGCCATAGGGGGGTACCCACAGTCCCTGAATTGGGCAGGGCTCAGCCCCCAGTGACCATGGCTCAGAGCCCTGGGAGCTGTTGGAGGCTCCTGCAGGGGTGTTGGGGGTTCTGTCAGGGGTCCCCCTCCATGCCAGACTCGGGGATCTGGGGGCTCAGGGTGTTGGTGTAAGTGTGGTGGTTCAGGGATAGTGGGAGGGCATCAGGGATACTCGGGGGGCCTGGGGAGAATTGTGTGTCTGGTGGTGGTTCAGCATTGCCAAGGGTGGATGGGGGCCCCTGGGTCTCCAAAGTCACCCCTCCAGTTTTCCTTTGCAGATGCCAGGAAGTACCAGGAAAGGTGAGTGCAGCCTCCAGCCATGATACACCTTTTACCCAAACCCCCAGCACCTCCCATCCCCTTCCACACACCCCCTTATTCCCACAGGGCCCCACAAGACCCGCTGGCACCCCCAGTGGAGGATCCTCAGGCGACGTACATGGAGCTGCAAAGGCACCCATGGGAACCCAGTGACATCTATGACAATCTACACCAAAAGTTGTGATGCTCTGGGAAGCGGGAGGCACTGGGTGACACTGGGGGTGCTCCCTCCATGGCTCCTGTGGTTGCCCATCCTTCCAAGGGAGGTGCTCATGGCTCAGGGGGAGGCTTCACAGGGCACCCTGTGCTCCCCATTTCCTCTCCCAGTACCCCCAAGGGCTCCCCCATCCCTTTCCTTGTACCTGTAGGGGCTCCCCAGCCCCATCCAAGTGCCCAAGTACCCTCAGGGACTGCCCCATTCTCTCCCCACAGTGCTTGCAGTACACCCAGGGCTTCCCCATTCCCCCTCCCACTACCCCTGTCCCATCCCGCTGTAAATGGGGGAGTCGAGGAGGATTCTTGCTGAAAGGTTTCTAAGATGAAAATGAAGCACAAAAGTGGCAATATTATATCTGAGAACTCTTTATTGATAAAGGAGGGTAAGTGTGGTTACTGAATGTGGGGAGGAGGGAGTAGAAAGGGAAAAGGATAGAGAGAGAAACAGAAGACAGGGACAGCGTTACCACAAGGAGCCCGGGCGCTCTGTGGGCATCAGCTTGGCAGATGGGGTGTGTGTGCTGCAAGCCAGGGCGAGCCCACATGGCTTTTGTGAGTGGCTGGGCAGGATTTCCAAGGACGGCACCTGCGTGTCTCTGGCATGGGCGAGCGATGGCTGCAGGCTGGCTGCTGCGGGCTGGCTGCGGGCTGGTGCTGCGGCACTGGTGGCTCTGGGCTGGCTGCCGCGGGCTGGGGCTGTGGTGGGCAGGTGCAGCAGGCTCGGTGCTGTGGGCAGCATGGTAAATGCGGCAGAGGCGGCGGGTGGGTGCAGGCAGCATCTGCTCCATTGGGGAGCAATGAAGGAACACCCAGGATGAGCAGGAATGAGCTGCCTCGGGGAAGCAGCGAAGCAGGGAAGAACGAGTGCGGACAGGGAAGAAGGACCACTGGGAGGAAAAGGCGGTGTGGGGGCAGTATCAGTGGTATTTTTGCCCAACGACCGGGAGGAATGATGCATCTGACTCCATCTTTTCAGAAGCCTAATTAATTACTTTATTATACTATATTATTTTATATTATATTCCATTACATCTAAACTGAATCTGCCAAGCACTCAGCTGCACTCCACTGAACACAATCTCATGACTGTCAGCCAGCAGTCCCCACACACACACACACACACCTGGATTCAATTAGTCAGTGAATCAAAACACTTACACCAGAATCCAATCACCAATTCCCTTCAGGTAAACAATCTTCCACAATGCATTCCACACGTGAACAACACAGGAGCAGAAAATGAGATAAGAATTGTTTGGATCATTCTTTGCTTCACTCACTGCTTCTCCCAGGTTCAGAGAATGTGAATCCCACAGGGGAGGATGGCCAAACTGACACTCTGAGCAAGCCCCTGATCCCTGCAAGAAACCCAAAGCAAAATGCTCCTGTTGTGTCACAGTTTGCTGCTTTTATTTGCAAAATCTCCTCCCACAGCCTGATTTCCTGGGCATGTTTTCATAGATATTTTTCCCAGGCATCTCTCCCACCAGCCAGTGGGGGTCACTCACAGCCCGATCACTGAAGCTTTCTCTCCCCTGATCATCTGTTGTGTTCCCAGCCTCACCAGGGATGGGGTTCCCAGCACATGGACAACCCACAGAGTCATTTTTCACCTCATGTTTAGCATATGCTGAGACATAAATCAAAATCAGATTTGATCCTCTTAACCTCAGCATGCTTAGTGGCTCTGCAATCCCCCTCCCAGTGCTCCCAGTGAGGTGGCTTACTGGTACCCATCCCAGTTCCAAGGGGGCACAGGACCTGGTTCCCTGCTCCTGGGACAGAAATGCAGCTCTTTTGTTAAACTGGCAGAAATGATGTTTCTTTGTTCAGCTGTGTCAAGGAAGCTGAACAAGGTAGGAACCTCCCTTGTAATAGAAAATACCACCCCCTTCTCTCTGAACTATTATAATTTTGAAAATACAGGGCTTTTAGGTAAAGACGTGGCAACAGAAATAGCAGTTCTTTACTGGTATATATTGACAGAAACAAGTTAATGGAAGTTGACTTTTACTGGATAATATTTGAATAGCTAATACATTATTGATTATACTGTTGATTAAATATTGCAATGTTGTTCAGATAGTGAAAAGTATTGTGGAGTGGCTGATGTTGTTGAGGTGGCCATCCAAGGGTGGGGCCCAGCCATGGCCCAGCCCCACTGCACAGGGATGGCCATTGCCCAGCCCTGCTCTGCCACCCCCAGGTGGCAGCCAGGACTTGAAGGTCAACCCCTGCCCCCTTGGCTTTGATTCTGGCAGCTTTAAAGCTGCTGCAAAGGTGAGGATTCTGTGGGAGAAAATGGCCTGCCTGTGGTTTGCTCCGCACTGCAAGAAGCACAAAACCCAAAGGGAGCCCAAGCAGTGGCTCTGCGAGGGCCTTTGGTTTACAGAGCAGGGCTGGCTGGAAATTGCCGCCTGCAGGGGCAGCTGTGTGAGAACCAGTCCTGAAATGCAGGAATTGAACATTTTGTCCCTTGCAGCAAGGGTCTCAGATAGCCCCAAAAACCTTGCATATCCTCCAACAATCTGCGCAACAACCTGACCAGGTCCCTCCTCCTTCCTGCTTCAAACATGAAGCCCTTTAGAATGGCCTGGGATGAGTGTTTGGCTTTTGGCCATGACTGCCAGACAAGAGGGAAAAGTGTGAAAATATTGAGCTGTGGCTCTGGCTGCAGCTGTGGTGGGGCTGTGGGGAGTGATCCTGTGTGGATTCCAGGTTTCCCCAAAGCTGCTCCATCCATGCCCTCCTCACATGAGTGAAAGCCTGAGGGATTGCAGGAATTGTGGTGTAAAGCCACCAGAGGTGCTGCTGTGGACCTGAGATGAGCTGAGATCAGGCGTTGCCTTCCTTCCATTCAGGATCGTGGACAGCAGTCGCTGGTGTTGTGCAGGGTGCGTGCCTGGCCCCGGGACACTGCTACGCTGCCAGTGGGCACTGGGATTCAACCTGCTGCCTTGGCGGCTTCTGCCCGCCGCAAGTGGTGGTGCCGGGACCGATTGGTGCCCGTGAATTTGCAAAAGGAGCGATTTCCCCTCCACCCTCCCATCCCAGGCCGCCATGGTCCCTGAGGGGATGGAGCTGGACTGGGGCGCCCCCTGCTGGCCCGGAATGCTCACTGCAGCGCCCCCTGCTGGCCGGGAGTTCTCTCTGCAGCGCCCCCTGCTGGCCACGGTAATAACTGCCACAAAATGCAACAGCGCTGAGCGGGAGGGAAAGTTCTGGATTCGTGTTGTTTGTTCTGTTCTGGTTTACAATTTTCCCAGTAAAGAGCTGTTATTGCTTTTCCTACACTTTGGCCTGGAAGCCAGATCATCTTTGAAATTAAAGAGAGTTTCTGAGATGGGTTTCTTTCCATTCCAGGAACTTTCCCCAGTTTCCTTGGCAGATATTTCTCATTTGTATGAGTTGCCAACTTCTGCGTTCCAGTGTGGAGGGGACAGACACCCCAAGAGCAGATAGGGTCAAGTACTTGGCTATGTCATGCTCTGCCTTTTAAGCCAGTTGTGTCGCCAAGGGTCCTCTCCCCACTGGCACTTCTGGTCACCTGGCTACTCAGGAGCTGGCTTTGTCAAAGTGTCACGCTGTCCCCAGTGTGCCATGGCTGACAGATGATGGACAGACGGGGCTCTGTCTCACTGAAAGCAAGGTCTGACCCACCCCTGCCACACACAGCTGCTCCAAAATGTCTCCAGACTTCAAATTTTTCCTGTCTTTGGCACCTCACCCTGTGCCATGGCCTGATCCCAAGTGCCCTGGGCAAATGGGAGGCTCAGGAACATCCTCAGGGCCTTTGTGACATCCTGGTGTGGGGAACATGGCAGAGGAGGGGTTTGGGACAGGAGACAAGAGAATCCAGAGCCTCCTGAAGGCCACTTTGGCCATCAGAGCAAGGAAGTTCCATGGCTCTGCCAGATTCCTCTGGTGGAGGAAACGTGATGCGGGGGAAGTGTTCAGGGATTGTTCTTTGTTGGTGGCTTTCCCTGGAAATCGTTCCTTGTGTGACAATTTGGTCTCTAGTCCTTGTTACTGTTGCTGTTGGTTTTGTTCTTTCATTGCTGATTCAGGAATTGTCAGACTTTTGGGATCTTTGTGCCTCCATGGGGAGCGGTAGGGAAAGGGGCAGCAGCCCCTGGGTTTTAGTGGCAACCCAGAACTGGAGAATCCCATTCCTAAAGCCCCAGAAAGCTGAATAAACACCATCACTGCCAGTTTAACCAAAAAGCTGCATTTTGGACTAAATAAGAAGGAAATGGGTCCTGTGTCCCCTGGCATGGGGAGGAGCCTGGCAAGCCATGGGTGTACTGGGAGCACTGGGAGGGGGAAAGGGGAGCACTGGGAGCCCTGTTCTGCCCCCCCTGACTCGTGATCATCACCCCAGGCAGGATGGGACCATGGGAGCCATGGGATGGGGACTCCCAGTGTCCCATATTGTCACAGGACGTTCCAATGGATGTCACTGGTGTCCTGCAGTCGCCCATGTGGTCCTGGCAGCTCTGCGTGGGTCACGTGGGGGTCCTTGGGGGGGACAGTAAGAGACACCTGGCTTGGGGTGAAACCCATGGGTGACATGTCCGTGTCCCCATCCATCTCCCACACTCACCCCCTGCCCCCTCATGTCCAGCCCCTCCCCCTCCTCCAGGGGATAAGGGGGTTCTGGGGGCCCCTGTGGGGATAAGGGGGGGTCTGAGGGGTGACTGGGGAGGGGATCAGGGAAGAGCCATGGCTGGAACTCCCCACTCATATGTCCTGGGATTTCCTGAGAGCTGCAAGAAAAAGAGGATGGGGTGATCATGGGGTCCCCTGGGCCCCAACTCCACCTGGGACCTTTAAATGCCCACTGGAGCCCTGAACCCCCACGAGACACTGATTTCTACTGGACTCCCAGGCCCCAGCACCCCAAAGCACCCCTGAGCAGCCCCAGAACACCTGAGCCACCCAGGTACTCGAACCCCCTCCCCAGGAACCCTGAACCCCTGAGCACACTCAAGCCTCCAGGAACCCCAAGATACGAATGCAGGGAAGCCTCCAAACTGCTTCAGGATCCCTGAGGAGCTCTCAACATCCCTGCACAACTCTCCAACACCTCCCTAAAAGCCCCCAGGAGATCCCAGTGTCACCCCAATATTCCTCAAAGCCCTTCCTGGGACAGCCCAGGAGCTTCCAAAAGACCCCCAAGCAAAGGTCACTGGGGGCTCACCTTCCTCCAGCTCAGGGTCTCTGGGTGATGCTCCAACTGCCCCCCCAGTGTGTGGGGCTTCCCCCCAGTTCCTGTAGGACCTTGCACCGCCTGCATTGTCACCCACCCCGGCGGTGCCACCAGTGACAGCCCCCGATGACAGCCAGGAGCAGGAGCAGGAACAGGAGGGTCCTGCCGACATTCACAGCCACTGCTGGGGACAGAGCGGACACATTGGGGTCATCCTGAACTGCAGGAGTCCTGAACACCCTGGTGACCCCACCTGTGTCACCCCACCTGTGACCCAGGATGAGCCAGGTGTCACCTCCAGGGCCAGCTCAGGGCTGAGTGCCCAGAACACGCGGTGCCCGTTCTGTCCCAGCTGGTTGGTGGCCACGCACTGGTAGGTGCCCGAATGTCCCACATGGATGTCCCTGAGCTCCAGGAGGGGACCCTGGGCCACCTCCTGCCCATTGTGCAGCCAGGGGAAGGTGACAGGGGCTGAGCCCACCTGCACCAAGCAGCGCAGGGTCACGTTGTCACCTGCATGCACCTGGTGTGGCAGGGGGCCGGGAGTGATGGTGGCATTGGCCATGGGCACTGCGGGGCCAGAGACGGTGCTGCCACCTGGCGAGGTGGGATGGGGGTGCGGTGGGTGGGGTCATCACCAGCCCGAGGGTCCCGCTCACCCAGGACAGTGACATTCAGGAGGTCACTCTCGGCCACGCTGTTCCCGTCACTGACCCGGCACCGGTACTGGCCGCTGTCATTGTCCCCAACGTGGCGCAGCTCCAGGCGGGGGCCGGTGCCCGGCACTACCCTCGAGCCCTCCCGGTGCCAGGAGAAGGACAGGGGACCTGTCCTTATGGCCACCGCCACCGCCCAGCTCAGCACTGTCCCCGAGTGCCACCTGTCCCCCTGGGGGCTGCGCTGACAGGGACACCCCCGAGGGCGGGACCCCTGCAGGAGAGTGGGACACCAGGGGACAGTGAGGGACCCGGGGGGTGTCAAGGAGGGGCAAGGGAATTCCAGTGAGGGAGAGGGGGTGCAGAGATTTGGGGAGGGGGGCTTAGAAAGGAACCCCGAGAAATGATAAGGGGGTCAGGGAGGGAACACTTGGAGAGGGAAGTGGGCAACACCAGGAAGTGTATGGGGACCATGGAGGGGGATGGTGAGACTTGGGCAATGTGCAGAGACCTCAGAGAGGGGTGGAGGGACCCAGGGATGGGGGAGGGGACCCAACGAAGGATGGCGGGAAACACAAGCCAGGAATGGGGGGAGCTTAGGAGAGGCCCGGGGCAGCGATGCCAGGACACAGAAAATGCACCAGGGAAGGATGAGGGTACCCGTGTACGGACTGGGGGTCCCGAGGAGAGACCCGAGAAAGGATGGGGGGGGTCAGGGACGGATCTGGAAAAGGTTGGGTGCCCCAGAGCAGGTGTCAGGGAGGGCTGGGAGATGCCAGGCAGTGTGGGGGTCCCGAGGCATCTGTGGGGGCTCCCCGTGCCCATTCCTGCACTCACTGCACACCATGACAAGGAGCCGGTTGCTGCTCTTCTGCACGGACCCCTCCTGGGAGCGCACCTCACAGCCATAATGCCCCGAGTGGGAGACCCTCACAGCGGGCAGCAGCAGCTGCGGGGAACCCTGGGGGCCCCCCATCACCTGCCCGTCCCAGTAGAACAGGTGCAGGAGGGGGACTCGGGGCCGCAGGGTGCTGGGGGTGCTGAGGCAGCTGAGAGTCAGGGGGAACCCCATGGTGGGCTCGGGGGGACCCTCCAGCTCTGGGACCGAGAAGAGCTCAGGGCAGGAGAGGAGAGGTGAGGACTGTGAGTCTGAGTGCACTGGGAAGGGGCTTTGGGGGTGTCAAGATATTGGAGTTCCAGCCGTGTGGGTGCTCACCATGCACTGTCACTGTCACTGCTGCTGACCGTAACTGCCAGGACCCCACCAAGCCCTCACATCTGTAACGGCCGCTGTGGTGCAGCTGCAGAGGTGAAAGGGACAGCTTGGTCCCCTTGAGGGACCCCCTGATTTCCTTCTCATCCCGGTAAAATCGCACCCTGGTGAGATCATTTTCCTGCCGGCACCGGCAGCGCAGTGTCAAGGTGTCCCCCTCCAGCAGTGCCTGCGCTGGCACCTGCAGCACCAGTGGGTCTGTGGGACAGGAAGGTCACATCTCACTATGAGACTGTTCTGAGGTGGGTGCCCATAGCACCGGGGACATGTGGGTGCTCTGGGGTGCTCTGGGGTGCACTGGGATGTCCCTGTGTGCAGGGAACTGGCTCTTGTCACATGAGGGGTGTGAGGCCACCTAGGGAATGGAGCCCTTGCTGCTCTGGGGCCCCCATGATCATTCAAGGTCTCCCCTCACCATCTAAGACTGTCACGGGGGGGCTGCGCCCAGTGCCGGGTCTGTCACATGTGTAGGTACCAGTCTCAGTGACAGTGAAGTGGTCGCGTCTCTCCTGCCGCCAGTGCTGCCCATCCTTGTACCAGGTGGTGGCACCAGCAGTCCCGGAGCCCTGGCAGGTCAATGTCACCCGGTCCCACAGCACTGCTGGCCTCCAGGGGGGCTCCACCAGGAGCTGGGTGGTCTGGGCACCTGCGGGTGACAGGGGACACCAGCCTGCCAGGGCCAGTGTGGGGCTGGGGACAGCGAGGAGGGGACATGGCATCCCCTGAGGACACACCAGCGAGGCCGAGGGTCTGGGCTGGAAGGGAGAAGGGACAGGGCTGGTTGGGGGTGTCACCATGGGGACCGAGGCACATGGGGTACAGGGTGTGGTGGCTGTCCCCGAAGTGTCCCTGTGGGGACAGATGCTCTTGTGGGAAAGTGTGTGGGTGGTCCCCAAAAGTCTGGACAGGCAGGGGGACATGTCTGTGTCACAGCCACCCGTGCACCACATCCCTGTGGCACAGACACCTTGGGAACAGGGACGCCGAGGCCACCCCAGGCTGAGGCAGAACATGGGGACACTGAGAACACCCTGGGCACGAGGACACCACGGACACAGCCCATGCTCGCCCATGTCCCCCCCACCAGCTCATGATCCCATCCCTGTGATCCCATCCCCATGGCCACATCCTCACGGTTCTTGTCCCTGCATCCCAGTTCCCTTGTCGCTGTCCCCAGTGCTGCCTGAGCCCAAAGGTGCCAGTCCCCACATTCCTGTTCCCACATCCCCATCCCCAAATTCCTGCCCCCTCTTCCTTTCCCCAAAGCCACCCTACATCCCCAGTCAGACCCAGTTCCACTGTGGGTAACATGGACTGGCTCTGCTGACATTGGGGACCTCAGGGGACCCCACAGACCCCTGTGCCCCCTTTCCTCCCCATCCCAGGGCTGTCAGGCCTGTGCCCAGGGCACTCACCCCACAGGAGCAGCGCCACCTTCCCCGCCATCCCGGTGTCCCCAGCCATGTGCACTGGCTGTCACTCGCTGCTGTGGCCACCGCTCCCCTGGCTGGTGGCTCTTTGGATGAAGGGGAAGGAAGCGAGGTCACGTCCGTCCCCATGTGTAGGTGGCCCTTGGTGGGGGCAGTGTGGGGACACACTGGGGACAGGCTGGGGACACGGGTGGGTGGGATAAAATGGGTCATGGTGTTCCCAGGAGTTGGGAATTTGGTGGTTTTGGGGAGGCAGGAATGGGGTCACTGGTAAATGGGGTCCTGAGGAGGGGGAATATCCGGCAATGGGGGTGCCATTTGTATGGGCGTCTCCATACCTGGGTGGACTCAGGGATGGGAGTCCCAGGGGAATGTGGGCTCCAAGGAGTTGAGTTCATGGGATGGGAGATTCGTGGGTCCTAGGAAGATTTCAGGGGATGGAATGAACGGGAAGGAGTTCCTTGGGAATGGGGTGCTGGGCCATGGAGATCCTAGGGAATGTCAGTGTTGGGATGGGGGCTGCAGAGAGAGTGGGACATAAGGAATGGAGGTCCCATGTTTCTGTTCCCGGGGGAATGGGGGTGCCAGGGATGGGCAGTGGCTGGGTGAGCCCATGGGTTGCAGCTCCTTCCCTGGGTGCTTCAGATGACCTGGTTGCAGCTCCTTCCCTGGGTGCTTCCCTGGGTGACCCAGAGCCAGCGCCACCCCCACATGGTGCCGGTGTCCAGGGGGTCACCCCAGACAGATTCTGAGCTGCTCTGGGTTTGTGCCCTCCCGCCTCCAGTGATTTTTCCCTCTCTTTATTCCATTTCCATCATTTTGCCCCTCAATTTCACAACCCCCTAGTTTGTGCCTTGATGGTCCTTGGGGGCACCTGGAGCAGGGAACAAGCTGGGGGAAGCCCAGGCTGGGGGAAGCCCAGGCTGGGGGAAGCAGGGGTGAGGGGTCTGCAGGGAGGGCTGGGGAGGCTGTGGGGGATGGGAGAGTGCAGCTTTTACCCCTCAACACTTTCACTTTCTGTCTCCCGCAGAAGAAGGAAAAGGCCATTTGACACCTTTCTCACATGGGGGGGGCAAGGGTTCTGTCCTTAGGGGGCACATCCAGGGGGCTCCTGTTCTGGGGGGATCCTGTCCCAGGAGGGACACATGCTGGGGAAGAGGGTCCCGTCCTGGAGCTTGGCAGCTTCATGGAGGTCCAGACTTCTCCATTTTTGCTCGTCCCCTGCTGGATCTGAGCCAGCAAGAGCAGCTGGGGAATGGAACCCTGAGCAGGAAGGAGGTCCCAAACTCCTGCTCCTTGAAGCCAGTGGCCATCCAAGGGTGGGGCCCAGCCATGGCCCAGCCCCACTGCACAGGGATGGCCATTGCCCAGCCCTGCTCTGGCCAGCCCCAGGTGGCAGCCAGCACCTGAGGGTCCCCATTGTTCCCTTGGCTTTGATTCTGTCAGCTTTAGAGCTGCTGCAGAGGTGAGAATTCTGTGGGGGTAGAAAAGGCCTGCCTGTGTTTTGCTCAGCTCTGCAAGAAGCACAAAACCCAAAGGGAGCTCAAGCAGTGGCTCTGTGAGGGCCTTTGATGGTTTTCAGAGCAGGGCTGGCTGGAAACCCCCATGGCAGGGGCAGCTGTGGGGGGAACCAGCCTAGAAATGCAGGAATTGATCATTTTGTCCTCTTTGTAAGGGACAGAGAGAACCACAAAACTATTGAAGATTGCACAACAATATGCCAACAACCTTCCTGGGAACCTCCTTCTTGAACAAAATCTGCAGCCTTGAGGAACCTCATGTAAAGAATTCTTGGATTCCGACTTTGTCCACAAAAATAGAGAGAAAAGTGTGGAAGTATTGGTCAGTGGCTCTACCCCTGGGCAGTTGTTAGGGGCAGCTCACACAAGAGTGAGTGCCCATGGGTGGGGATCCCCAGTGCCCCCCAGTTCCCCCCAGTGTCACAGCACATTCCCGTAGATGTCACCGGGTTCCAGTGGTCGCCCCTGGGGTCCCCGCAGCTCCGCGTAGGTCACCTGGGGATCCTGGAGGGTGATGGCATGCGGGGACACTGCGAGAGACACGGGCTGTGGGATCTGGGTGGGGTGACACTCGTGGGTGACGTGTCCCTCTGTGTGTGTCCCCCCCGTACTCACCCCCTGCTCTCTTGGGGACCACGATGTGGGTGTACAGCACCTTCCCCTCCTCTGGGGGGGCCGGGGGATCCAGGGAGGTCCTGAGGGAATAAAGGGGATGTGGGAAAGGGAATGGGAGGTCTTGGGGGATGGGGTAAAAGGGGAGAGTGTGGTTTGAGCCCCCACTAACCTTTCCTGGTTCTTCCTGGCAGCTGCAGAGGAAAGAGGAGAGGGGTGACTGTGGGGTCTCAGGGTCCTGAGGTCCCTCAAGATTCCTGAGCCTCCACTGGGCCCTTAATTTCCCACAGGACCCCCAAGCATCTCAGAAGGCCTCCAGAATTCATGAACGTTCCCAGTGCCACTGACCAACTCAGCCTCAAGCCAAGCAGGGACAGAGATCCCCCAAACACTCCTGGGGCCCCTGAAAGAACCTCCAAATCCCTGTAGGGCCCTCCAGGACCTTCCCAAACCCTATAGGTACCCCAGCCAAAGTTACAATTCCAGGGCTGTGGGTGTTTATCTATCGCTCCCCAATTCTGAGGGCCTCTAAATTTCCCTGGGACCCTCTTCCCCTCATTTTCACCCACCCACACGGTGCCACCAGTGCCAGGCCACAATGACAGCCACGAGCAGGAGCAGGAAAAAAAGGGCTCCGCCAACCCCTGTGGCAGGGTCACGTTGTCACCTGCACACACCTGCTGTGCCCGGGGACCAGGGGAGATGGTGGCATTGGCCACAGGCACTGCGGGGACACAGACAGGGCTGAGGCCACAGGGAGGGGCTGGCAGCAAATGTGGAGGGATATGGACTGGGGAATGGGTGTGAATCAGAAGGTTGGGTATAGGGTTACACTATGGAAATATGAGGGGTCACAGGGGAGAAGTGAGGGGACACAAGGAAGGTGTCTGGGGGACATGGAGGTGCCCAACCAAAGGACCTGAGGGGGGTTTGGGCACTCCTCGAGCCCATCCCCACACTTACTTTGCACCGTGATGTGGAGCTGGGTCCTGCTCTTCCTCTCAGAGCGCACCTGGCAGCTGTAATTCCATGAGTGGGAGACCCCCACAGCAGGCAGCAGCAGCTACAGGGAGCCCTGTGGGCCCCCCACCACCTGCCCGTCCCGGTAGAACACGTGCAGGAGGGGAGCTGGGGGCTGCAGGGGGCTGGGGGTGCTGAGGCAGCTGAGAGTCAGGGCGGACTGCTGAGGAGGCCTGGGGGGACCCTCCAGCACCGGCACCGGGAAGAGCTCAGGGCAGGAGAGGGGAGGGGGATTTGTGGGCCTGAATCTCTGGGGAGGGGCTGTGGGGATGTCAGGGTAGGGGCTGTGGCGTGCTCACCGTGCACTGTCACTGTCACTGGCGCTGACTCGTTCCACCCCCAGGATCCCACCTGGCCACGGCAGCTGTAGCTGCTGCTGTCATTCAGCTGCAGAGGAGACAGGGACAGTTCTGTCCCATTGCAGATCCCCTGCAGTTCCTTCCCCTTGTGGTAGAAGGACACCAAGGTGACCGTGTGGTTCCACCTGCCCCGGCAGTGCAGTGTCACCGTGTCCCCTTTCAGCAGCGACTGCGCCGGCACCTGCAGCACCAGAAATTCTGGGGGACAGAGGGGTCCTGTCACACCTGATTGCACTGGGACTGCCTCATTGAGCCACACAGAGCACACCAGGAGTCCCCAGTTCCAACACTGGCGTCTCCCACTCTTGTGACCCATGCACTGTAACACACCCAGAGCCCTTGGGGTCCCACGGGTGCCAGCATGGGGACACCCAAACCCCCCTCACCATTTAAGACCCTCACGGCAGAGCTGCACCCACTGCCAGGTCTGTCACACATATAGGTGCCAATTGCAGTGACAATGATGTTGCTGCGACCCTCCTGCCACCAGCGCTGCCTGTCCTTGTGCCAAGTGGTGGCAACGGTGGACCCCGAGCCCTGGCAGGTCAGTGTCACCCAGTCCCACAGCACCGCTGGCCTCCAGGGGGGCTCCACCTGGAGCTGGGTGGTCTGAGCACCTGTGGGTGACAGGGGACACCAGCCTGCCAGGGCCAGTGTGGGGCTGGGGACAGCCGGGTGGGGCCATGGCATCCCCCGAGGACTCACCAGTGAAGTCGAGGGTCTGGGCTGGGTGGGGCTGGCCCTGGAGGGACAGCAGCACCTGGAGTACAGGGTGTGGGGGCTGTCCCCAAACTGTCCCTCTGGGGACAGCAGTTCTTGTGGGAAAGTGTGTCTGTCCTCAAAAGATTTGGACAGGCACGAGGACATGTCTGTGTCACAGTCACCCATGCACCACATCCATGTGGCACAGGCACCTTGGGAACAGTTACACCGAGGCCACCCTGGGCTGAGGCAGAACATGGGGACACTGTGGACACCCCGGGCACAAGGACACCATGGACACAGCCCATACTGTCCCGGGTCTCCCCCACCAGCTCACGATCCCATCCCCATGATCCCATCCCCATGGACACATCCTCACTGTTCTTGTCCCCTTCTGTCCCTGCATCCCAGTTCCCTTGTCCCTATCCCCAGAGCTACCTGAGCCCAAAGGTGCCAGTCCCCACATTCCTGGCCCCACATCCCCACCCCCAAATTCCTGCCCCTGTTCCAGTGTCCAAAGCCACCCTACATCCCCAGTCCCACCAAGGTCCATGTGAGTACCATGGACTGGCACTGCTGGCCTTGGGGACCTCAGGGGACCCCACAGCACCCCTGTGCCCCCTTTCCTCCCCATCCCAGGGCTGTCAGGCCTGTGCCCAGGGCACTCACCCCACAGGAGCAGCGCCACCTTCCCGGCCATCCCGGTGTCCCCAGCCATGTGCACTGGCTGTCACTCGCTGCTGTGGCCACCGCTCCCCTGGCTGGCGGCTCTTCGGATGAAGGGGAAGGAAGTGAGGTCATGTCCATCCCCACCTGTTGGTGACACCTGGTGGGGGCAGGGTGGCCACAAGCTGGGCACAGGCTGGGGACATGGTTGGGCACGGTGTTTCCAGGAGGGGGGGCTCAGGGGATGTGGAGAAGCAAGGATGGATGTCCAGGAGAATGGGGGTCCCAAGGAATTGGGGTCTCCATGCCTGCGGGGATTCAGGGATCCCCTGAACCTGGTCCCCAAGGATTTGGGGTCATGGCATGTGGGTGCCAGGGTTGGGGGTGCTGGGGGAAAATGGGGACCCTCGGGAATAGGGGTTCTGGGGGAAGAAGCAGCCAATGGGATGGCATCAAGGCAATGGTGGTGCTGGGCAATGGCAGTCCTGGGATGGGGGTCCCCAGGGAGGAGAGACCAAGGCCATGGGGGTCCCATGGTTGGGGTTCCCAGGGGAATGGGGGTTTCAGGGATGGGCAGTGGCGCAATGGACACAGGGATCTCAGCTCCTTCCCTGGGTACTTCAGATTTTGGGGCGACCCACAGCCTAGCAAAGCCAACCTGGGGTGCTCATTCCCTGGGCAGAAACACATGGGAGTCCTGGATAGATCTGCCTCTGTGCCCTCCCCCACCCTTGAATTTTTCCACTCTTTATTTCTCTTTGTTGCTTATTTTCCTCATTTTTGTACCATGTCCCCTCACCCCCATTCCTGACTCAGCAATCTCAGGGAGCACCTGAGCAGGGAAGGGGTTGGAGGGACCAGGGGAGGCGTAAAATGGGGTGTGGGGGATGCAGGGATGGCGGGGGGAGGCTGTGGGTGATGGAGGTGTTGGGCTGTGCCCCCTCAACACTTTCACTTTCCTTTTCCTGGACAAGAAAGAAGAGGCCATTGGTGCTCAATTTCAGATGAGAAATTTGGGGGTTCTGTCCTAGGGTAGCACCTCCAGGGGTTCCTGTCCTGAGGGAATCTTGTCCCAGGGTGTGACCCATCCTCATGGGGAGTCCTGTCCCAGGTGGTGGCAGCCCCAGAAATGTCCCTGCACATTCCTGGCCGTGTGCCTGTCCCCGGGGTGGCACATCCGGGGAACCTCTGTCAATGCAAGGGTGGGGCCCCGCCATGGCCCAGCCCCACTGCACAGGGATGGCCATTGCCCAGCCCTGCTCTGGCCAGCCCCAGGGGGCAGCCAGCACCTGAGGGTCCCCCCTGCACCCTTGGCTTTGATTCTGGCAGCTCTAGAGCTGCTGCAGAGGTGAGAATTCTGTGGGGGAAAAAGGCCTGCCTGTGGTTTGCTCAGTCCTGCAAGAAGAACAAAACCCAAAGGGAGCCCAAGCAGTGTCTCTGTGAGGCCCTTTGATGGTTTTCAGAGCAGGGCTGGCTGGAAACCGCCCCTGCAGGGGCAGCTGTGGGGGAACCAGTCTGGAAATGCAGCAATTGATCATTTTGTCCTTGTGCCCAATGGACTGAGAGAGCCCCAGAGCTACTGCAAATCCCACACCAATCTTCTCAACAACCTGACCTGGACCCTCCTCCTCCTCCCTGCCTTGCCGTGCATGGACAGTGACCGCATGCCCTGCACCCACCACAGCCGCTCTCTCACTGCCCTCCACACCTGGATGGGGAGAGAAAATTGAGCAAAGGGTTCCGGGGCTGAGACAAAGATCAGGAGAGATCACTCATCAAATCCTGTCACGGGTAAAACTGCTTATGGTTTAGAGATATGAATTGAATTTATTGCTGACAAAATCAGAGCAAAATACGGATAAGTCAAATAAACCCTTCAATACACCTTCCCCCTGTTACGAATAACTATGTAGTCATTGGCTTTCTCTATTATTTTGGGTTTTCTGCAAATTATTTTTATACAATACAGTCTGTAATCACTTTTTAACTGCTTTTGATACACCACAATTTGTCAGCCCTTTTACCCTAATCCTTGTGTAGATCATATATTTTAGTGTGATAAATAATATAGTTTAGGCTCTAAAAGATCAAGATAAAGACAAAAGATCAAGATAGAGACAATGTGCTGTGTATTACAGCATTAACTGTTGCAGAAGTAGCTAATGCCTTTATTTGTGTAACTGAGTGACAATGGTGAGAATAACTCAGATAATTTTGTGAAATATCTAATGTTGATTTAATGTTTTGGTGAGGTATCTCATCTGTGTGAGAAGAACACATTGAAAACTAGCAAATAAATAAACATCAAATGCAAGAATGCAAAGAGGAATTTAACACTGACTCTTTGGCTATCAAGAACTATCAAACCACAGAACAGGGGGACCTTGTGAGGACATAAAATATGTAAATTTAATCTGCACTATGGCATGTACTTTATGAAAATAAATCAAGGGTCAAACCAAGCAAAAGGATTTCTGGAATATGTGTACTGGAAGGAATGTTTGAATATGTATAAGCCTCCTGAGTATGTATTTAACCAATACAATGGAAAGGTATGTAGGAAGAATTGTTGTAGTTAACAGTGTGCCTCTGGCAGTTGCCAAGCACCCAGCAGGCTGTTTACTGTCCATTTTATCCCTTATTAAACATTTACAAATTTGAAAAAGTGAGCCTTGTTTCTCACACAGTTGACCAAAAAATTGAATTTTTGGTACAATAAGAGGGAAAAACGTTGTGTGCTCCCCCAGCACTGGGAGGGGGAATGAGGAGCCCCGTGGGGTGTTGTGAAGAGGAAGAAGAGACCCCTGAGGGGAATCGATGACCCCAGTGCCCCCCAGTGCCCCCTGTGTCCCAGCACACCATCGTAATCACGGGGGTCCTGCTGTCCCTCCTGGGGTCCCGACCGCTCCATGTTTGTCTCTTGTGGATCCCGATGTGGGGCAGGGCTGGGGGACACCCGTAGGGACCCTGAGAGTGACACTGGTGGTGCGGACCTGGGTGGGGGTGACACTCGTGGGTGACATGTCCCTGTCCCCCCCTGTACTCACCTTCTGCCCACTCGGTTCACAGCCCCCTCCTCCGGGGGGGGGGGGGGTCTAAGGGAGATGGGGAGGGGGAAAGGGGGAGTCCCAGCCCAAGCGCCCCACTCACCTGTCCTGGAGCTTCCTGGTGGCTGCAAGGGAAAGGGCAGGAGGTGACCAGGGGGAGCCCAGGATCCTTGAACCTTCCTGGGACCTCAGCAGCTCCAACCACCCACGGGGCCCCCAAAACCCCACTGCAACCCCAATTCCCAACGACCCCTGATTCCCCCTGAACACTCTGATCACCTCTGAATCTCCCAGAACTTCTGCATCACTGCAGTGCTCCCAGTTCTCTTGGTGCACCCAACCCTCTGTGTCCCCAGTACCCCAACCCTGGCAGGGAGGGGGACTCCCAAAACACCACCAGGACCAAAAAAGATCCTCCAACAACCCTGCACAGCCCTCCAGGACCTCCTCAAACACTCCAGGAGCTCCCTGTGCCACCCCAGTGTTCCTCAAAGCCCACCCAGGGGATGGGACTGGAGCCCAACCAAGACCCTCCAAATTCCCCCCAAATCCCTCTGGACCCCCATCCGAGGTCACTGCAGGCCCAGTGTCCCCCAGCTCAGGGGTCCTGGGAACTGCTGATCTCTGCCCCCACTCTGGGGGCTCCCCCTCACTCCAGGACCCCTGTCCCCCATTGTCACCCACCCCTGTGGTGCCACCAGTGACAGCCCCCGATGACAGCCAGGTGCAGGAGCAGGAACAGGAGGGTCCTGCCGACATTCACAGCAACTGCTGTGGACAGAGGGGACACATTGGGGTCATCCTGAACTGCAGGAGTCCTGAGCACCCTGGTGACCCTGTGTGATCCCTCCTGTGACCCAGGGTGAGCCAGGTGTCACCTCCAGGGCCAGCTCAGGGCTGAGTGCCCGGAACACGCGGTGCCTGTCCTGTCCCAGCTGGTTGGTGGCCACGCACTGGTAAGTGCCCGAATGTCCCACATCAATGTCCCCGAGTTCCAGGAGGGGATTCCGGGCCACCTCGTGCCTGCTGTGCAGCCAGGTGAAGGTGACAGGAGCTGAGCCCACCTGCACCAAGCAGCGCAGGCTCACGTTGTCACTTGCACGCACCTGGTTATGCCAGGGGACTGGAGGTGATGGTGGCATCGGCCACGGGCATTGTGGGGACAGAGACAGGGCTGAGGCCACAGGGAGGAACTGGCAGCCAGTGTGGGGGGATAGGGATGGGGGGATGAGTGTAATGGGGGATGTCAGACATGGGGTAAAATCATGGAGGGGTGTGGGACACAGAAGAGAGGTGGGAGGACACAAGAAAGGTGTCAGGGGGACCTGGAGGTCCCCATCCAGGGGACTCGGGGATTCTCTGTGCAGTCCCCGTGCCCATTAGCACTCACTGCTCACCATGACGTGGAGCGCAGAGCGCTGCACTTCTGCGCAACCCCCTCTTCGGAGTGCACCTGGCAGCTGTAATTCTCGGAGTGGGAGACCCCCATCGTGGGCACCAGCTGCTGTGGGGACCCCTGCGGGCTCCCCACCACCTGCCTGTCCTGCTAGAACCCGTGCAGGAGGGGGGCTCAGGGCCACAGGGGGCTGGGGGTGCTGAGGCAGCTGAAAATCAGGGGGGACCCCTGGATGGGCTTGGAGGGAACCTCCAGCACTGGCACCGAGAAGACCTCTGGGAAGTAGAAAGGAAGTGAGGACTGTGACTCTGAGTGTGCTGGGAAGAGGCTTTGGGGGTGCCAGAATTTTGGAGTTCCAGCCGTGGGCGTGCTCACTGTGCACTGTCACTGTCCTGGCAATGACTGTGCTCACGGTGACACTTCAGAATCCACCAAGCCCCTGCAGCTGTAGTTTCCACTGTGGTGCAGCTGCAGAGGGGACAACAACAGCTCGGTCCCGTTACAGGACCCCTCCACCTCCTTGTCCCCATGGTAGAATTGCACCTTGGTGACCGGCATGTCCCGCCAGCGTCAGCATCGCATTATCACCGTGTCCCCATCCAGCAGCTCCTGTGCCAACACCCGCAACTCTAAGCGGACTGTGGGACAGGGGGGTCCTATCACTCCAGGGTCCCGTTTGCATGGGGATCCCTCCATTGGGTCACACCCAGTGTACAAGGGATCCCCAATTCCAGCACAGGTTCCCCCACACTGAGATGCTCTGGGATGCTCACCTTGTACTGTCGCTGTCACCCGCGGTGACTCCTGCTGCCCCCAGGATCCCACCCAGCTCCTGCAGCTGTACTTGCCGCTTTGGATCAGCTGCAGAGGGGCCAAGGATAGCTTGGTACTATCATGGAGTCCCCCCAGTTTCTTCCCCTTGGGGTAGAAGGACACTGAGGTGACCGTGCAGTTCCACCCGCCCCAGCAGTGCAGTGTCACCCTGTTCCCCTCCAGCAGTGCCCATGATGGCCTGTGCAGCACCAGCTGGTCTGGGGGACAGAGGAGTCCTGTCAAACCCAATGACACCGGGATCCCCCATTTGGTCACACCCAGGGCACCAGGGGTACCCAGTTCCAACAAGGGGGTATCTCTACACTGTGATGCTCTGGGATGTCCCCAGAGCAGGGGACAGGCTCAGGTCACACAGGATGTGACCCATGGAGCACAGACCATGCAGAGCCCTCGGGGTCCCCGTGGGTGCCAGGCTTGGGACACCCAAGTCCCCCTCACCGTCTGAGACTCTCACAGGGGAACTGAGCCCAGTGCCGGGTCTGTCACATGTGTAGGTACCAGTCTCAGTGACAGTGAAGTGGTTGCGTCTCTCCTGCCGCCAGTGCTGCCCATCCTTGTACCAGATGGTGGCACCGGCAGTCCCCGAGCCCTGGCAGGTCAGTGTCACCCGGTCCCACAGCACCGCCGGCCTCCAGGGGGGCTCCACCAGGAGCTGGGTGGTCTGGGCACCTGTGGGTGACAGGGAACACCAGCCTGCCAGGGCCAGTGTGGGGCTGGCGACAGAGGGGTGGGGCCATGGCATTCCCCAAGGACTCACCAGTGAGGCCGAGGGTCTGGGCTGGAAGGAAGAAGGGACAGGGCTGGGTGAGGGTGGCACTGCAGGGACAGAGGCACAGAGGCATGGGGTTTAGGGGCTGCTCCCAAACAGTCTGTGTGGGAGCACTGGTGTGGCACAGATGTCTCAAGGACAGGGACACAGCAGCCACCCATGCTCAGGCATGGGGGCCCCTTGCTGGCACAGGTCACCCCTGCCAGCCCCATGGCCAAATCCCCATGGCCCTGTGCCCATTTTCCATTTCTGATGGCACCTGTCCCCATTTGCCAAAACACATATTGCCAGTCATGTTGTCCCTGTCCCTGCCTCCCTGTGTCCCAGGTCCCACAGCTGCCCCAGCCCCAAGGTTCCTTCTGCCCCATCCTTATCCCTACATTCCATCCCCCTGTCCCCACATCCCAGTTCCCCTGGTCCTTTCCTGTGTTCCTGTCCCCAAAGCCACACCACAACTCTGGTCACACTGCCTCCATACCCTGCTGGCACTGGGGACCTCAGGGGACTCTGCAGTCCCTCTGTGCCCCCTCCCCTACCCATCCCCGGGGTGTCAGGCCCGTGCCCAGGGCACTCACCCCAAAGGAGCAGCGCCACCTTCCCGGCCATCCCGGTGTCCCCAGCCATGTGCACTGGCTGTCACTCGCTGCTGTGGCCACTGCTCCCCTGGCTGGCGGCTCTTCAGGATGAAGGGGAAGGAAGCGAGGTCATGTCCGTCCCCATGTGTAGGTGGCCCTTGGTGGGGGCAGGATGGCCACAAGCTGGGAACAGGATGGGGACAAGGCTGGGTGGGACAAGGTTCAATATGGGTTCCCAGGAGTGGGGGGCTTGGTGGGTTTGGGGACATGGGGATGAGTGTCCAGGGGAATGGGGGTCCTGAGGAGGGGGAATCAATGGGAATGTGGGGGGGTAAGGGAATGGGAGCTCCCAGAACTGGGAGGACTCAGGAAGGGGAGTCCTGGGGGAACGTGGGCTCCAGGGATTTGAGGCCATGGGACGGGGACACTGGAGGAATGAGAGTCCAGTGGGAATGGGGGCCTGGTACAGGACCTTCCCCAAGGTCCTGGGGGAAAGAGGATTTCAGGGAATGGAAAGAAGTGGAGATGGTTCCTTTGGAATCCTATCCTGGGCCATGGAGATCCTGGGGAATGTCAGTACTGGGATAGGGGTCCCAGTCAAGATGGGACTTAAGGAATGGGGCTCCCATGGTTGGTTTCCGGGGGAAGTGGGTTGTCAGGGATGAGCAGTTTCTGGATGGGCACAGGGGTGTCAGCTCCTTCCCTGGGTACCTCAGATTTTGGGATGACACGGGGCCCAGCACTGACCCCTGGGGTGCTCCTTTCCTTGGCAGACATCACATGTGGGTCCTGGGTAGCTCTGCTTCTGTGTCCTCCCCTGCCCTTGACATTTTCCTCTCTTTATTTCTCTTTTTTCCTTATTGTCCTCACTTTTGTACCATGTCCCCTCACCCCCAGTTCCTGGCTCAGCAATCCTGGGGAGCACCTGAGCAGGGAATGGGCTGGGGGAGCCAGTAGAGTGGGGGGTGCAGGGAAGGGTAGGGAGGCTGTGGGGGATGGAGGTGTTGGGCTGTGCCCCCTCAATACTTTCTTTTTCCTAGACAAGAAGGAAGAGGCCATATGTGCTGAGCCTCAGATGGGAAAATGGGGGGCTTGTGTCCTGGCGTGGCACATCCAGGGGGTCCCTGTCCTGGGGGGATCCATCACCAGGGTGTGATACATCCTGGTATGTGGGTCCTGTCCTGGGTGTGGCAGTTGTGGAAACTTCCCTTCACATTCCTGGCCGGGTGCCTGTCCCAGGGGTGGCACATCCTGGGGACCCCTGTCAATTGAAGGGTGAGGCCCAGCCATGGCCCAGCCCTGCTCTGGCCAGCCCCAGGTGGCAGCCAGCACCTGAGGGTCCCTCCCTGACCCCTTGGCTTTGATTCTAGCAGCTTTAGAGCTGTTGCAGAGGTGAGAATTCTGTGGGGGGAAAAAAGCCTTGCTGTGGTTTGCTCAGCCCTGAAAGAAACACAAAACCCAAAGGAAGCCCAATTGTTGTTGTCTTTGCAGTAGTTCTTGGGTTCTCTCAGTCCCTTGGGCAAAGGGACAAAATGATCAATTGCTACATTTCCAGACTGGTTTCCCCACAGCTGCCCCTGCAGGGGAGGTTTCCAGCCAGCCCTGCTCTGAAAACCATCAAAGGCCCTCACAGAGACACTGCTTGGGCTCCCTTTGGGTTTGTGCTTCTTGCAGAGCTGAGCAAACCACAGGCAGGCCTTTCTCCCCCACAGAATTCTCACCTCTGCAGCAGCTCTAAAGCTGCCACAATCAAAGCCAAGGGTGCAGGGGGGACCCTCAGGTGCTGGCTGCAACCTGGAGCTGGGCAGAGCAGGGCTGGGCAATGGCCATCCCTGTGCAGTGGGGCTGGGCCATGGCTGGGCCCCACCCTTGCATTGACAGGGGTCCCCGGGATGTGCCACCCCTGGGACAGGCACCCGGCCAGGAATGTGCAGGGACATTTCTGGTACTGCCACACCAGGAACAGGACACCCCCCATGCCAGGATGTGTCACCCCCTGGGACAGGATCCTCCCAGGACCCACCCCCGGATGTGCCCCCCAGGAGAGAACCGCTCCCATTTTCCCATCTGACTCTCAACACAAATGGCCTCTTCCTTCTTGTCCAGGACAAAGAAAGTGAAAGTGTTAAGAGAGCACAGCCCTACATCTTCATCCCCCACAGCCTCCCCACCCTTTCCTGCACCCACCATTCCCCATTTTCCCCCTCCCCTGGGTCCCTCCAACCCCTTCCCTGCTCAGATGCACCCCAGAATTGCTGCGCCAGGAACTGGGGGTGAGGTGATATGGCAAAAAGTAAGGAGAATAAGGAAAAAAGAGAAATAAAGAGAGGAAATTTTAAGGGCAGGGGAGGACACAGAGGCAGAGATACTCAGGATCCCCATGCAATGCCTGGCCAGGATATGAGCACCCCGGAAGTGATTTTGTAGCGCCCCATGTCACCCCAAAATCTGAGGCACTCAGGGAAGGAGCTGTGACCCCTCTGTCCCCTCAGCCACTGCCCATCCCTGACACCCCCATTACCCTGGGAACTTAAACCTTGGGACCCCATTTCCTTCCGTCCTACCTTCCCTGAGACCCCCATCCCTGGACTGCAATTCCCCAGGATCTCCAACCCCAAGGAACACCTTCCCAGTAATTCCAGTCCCTGGGACACTCCTTCCCTTGGGGGCCTTCATTCACCCAGGGCCCCCAATCTCACAGGGACTCCTTTTTCCTGGCACCTCCATGCCATGGCCCCTATCTCATGATTACAAATCCCAGGAGGCCACGTTGTTTTGGGACCCTCAGCCCCAAGTCTGAGTCCACCCAAACCCTGGTACCCCCATTTCCCTGGGACCACAAATACCTGGGCATCCCATTCCCCTGAACACCCATCCCTGTCTCCCTGCATGGCCTCAGACCCCAAATTCAGGCAACACCATGTCCCCACCATGTCCCACCATCCCCCCATGTCCCACAAGTTCCCCACCCTGCCCCCATCCTGTCCCCACCCTGCCCCCACCAAGGGCCACCTACATATGGGGATGAGACGTGACCTCGCTTCCTTCCCCTTCATCCGAAGAGCCACCAGCCAGGGGAGAGGTGGCCACAGCAGCGAGTGACAGCCAGTGCACATGTTTGGGGACACCAGGATGTCTGGGAAGGTGGCACTGCTCCTGTGGGGTGAGTGCTCCAGGCACGGGCCCAGAGATGAGGAGGGGAGGGGTCACAGGGTGGCTGCAGGGTCCCCTGAGGTCTCCAATGCCAGCAGAGCCAGAGCAGGGCATGGAGCCCAGTGTGACCAGAATTGTGGGGTGGCTTTAGGGACAGAAACAGGGGAAATCGTGATGGAGACAGGAACAGAGACATAGAGATGTTGGGGCAAGGATGTGGCAGAAGAGCCTTGGGGCTTGGGTAGCTGTGGGGACTGGGACAAGGGAACAGGGATGCAGCGACAGGGACAAGGGCCATGTAGCATGGAGATGGGCCGGGACAACAGGTGCCATTGAAATGGGATCATGGGTACAGGGCCATGGGGTTGTGGCCATGGGGACAGGTACTGTAGAGCTGGTGGAGGGGACCAGTGCAAACAATAGGATGTCCACAGTGTCCCCATGAACCTCAGCCAGCCCTGTCCCTTTTCCCTTCCAGCCCAGACCCTCGGCCTCGCTGGTGAGTCCTCGGGGGATGCCATGGCCCCACCCCACTCTCCCCCTTCCCACTCTGACCCTGGCAGGCTGGTGTCCCCTGTCACCCACAGGTGCCCAGACCACCCAGCTCCTGGTGGAGCCCCCCTGGAGGCCAGCGGTGCTGTGGGACCGGGTGACACTGACCTGCCAGGGCTCGGGGACTGCTGGTGCCACCACCTGGTACAAGGATGGGCAGCACTGGGAGAAGGAGGGAAGCAACAACTTCACTGTCACTGAGAGTGGCACCTACATGTGTGAAAGACCCGGCACTGGGTTCAGCTGCCCCGTGAACGTCTCAGACGGTGAGGGTGGTTTGTCTCCTCAGCCTGGCACGCACAAGAACCCCGATGACTCTGGTGGGCTCCACTCCATGGGTCACCCTCTGGTGTGATCAGAGCCCATGTCCTACACACAGGGACATACCAGAGTATCCCAGTGCTGTGGGACCCTTGTGTTGAAATTGGGAAAACCTGGTGTGCTGGCTGTGACCCAGTATGGGGGTCCCAGTGACATCAGCACCCTCTAGACCCCTGTGATGTGATGGCACCCTCTGCCCCCACAGACCAGGTGGTGCTGCAGGTGCCAGCGCAGGCACTGCTGGAGGGGGAAATGCTGACACTGCGCTGCCGGTACAGGCAGGAGAAGTCGGTTGATTCGGTGTTCTTCTACCACAAGGAGACAGAACTGGGGGGCCTCTACAATGGGACTGAGCTGTCCCTGTCCCCTCTGCAACTGAAACACAGAGGCCGCTACCGCTGCAAGGCCTGGGTATCACAGGGATGGGAGGAGTCAGCGCTGGTGACAGTGACAGTGCATGGTGAGCACCTCACATCTGCTAACTCGACAGCCCCACAGCCCCTCGCCAGGGACTCGGGGTCACAATTCCCACAGTCCCCCATCTCCTCCCCTGAGCTTGTCTGGATACCAGTGCTGGAGGGTCCCCCCAAGCCCAGCCTGGGGTCCTCCGTGACTCTCCGCTGCCTCAGCACCCCCAGCCCCTTCAGCCCCGAGCCCCGCTCCTGCACGTGTTCTACCGGGACGGGCAGGTGGTGAGAGGCCGGCAGGGGTCCCCGCAGCTGCTGGTGCCCACCGTGGGGGTCTCCCACTCAGGGAATTACAGCTGCCAGTTGTGCTCCGAGGGGATGGGCATGCGGAAGAGCAGTGCCCGACTCCACATCACGGTGTGTAGTGAGTGTGGGGATGGGCACAGGGGAGTCCCCACAGCCTCCTCGGGTCTCCTGCCTGGGTACCTCCATGTCCCCAAGACACCTTTCTTGTGTCCCTCCACCTCTGCCCTGTGTCCCCTCATCCCTGCGTGGTGTGACCCCATCCTCAACATCCCCCATCACACCCACCCCCCTTGTCCCTACCCCCCCACACCAGCTGCCAGCCACTCCCTGTGGCCTCAGCCCTGTCTCTGTCCCTGCAGTGCCCGTGACCAATGCCACCATCACCCTTGGTACCCTGTCACACCAGGTGCATGAAGGTGATAATGTGACCCTGCGCTGCTTGGTGCAGGTTGGCTCAGCCCCTGTCACCTTCACCTGGCTGCACAACGGGCAGGAGGTGGCCCAGGGTGCTCTCCTGGAGATCAGGGCCGTCAGGGTTGAACATTCGGGCACCTCCCAGTGCATGGCCACCAACCAGCTGGGAGAGGATGGACACGGTGTGTTCCAGGCACTCAGCCCCGAGCTGTCCCTGTTGGTGACACCGTGGAGACACGGGGACACAGGTGAGGTCACACAGGGTCATTCAGGATTGCAGGATCTCTGGGGTGATGGATGATCCTGATGTGTCCCCCTCTGTTTTTTGCAGTGGCCGCAGGTGTTGGTTGGGCCCTTTTCTTCCTGCTGCTGCTCGTGGGTGTCATTGTGTCCTGGCACCGGTGGCACCGTGTGGGTGGGTGACAATGGGGGTACAGGGGGTCCTAGGGAGCTGTAGAGGTCCCCAGAGTGTGGGCCCGATAGGGCAGCACCCATAACCCCAGAACTGTCACCTTGCCTAGGGGTCCTTAAGGATTTGGGGAGGTGCTGGAGGGTCCCGCAGGGATTTTGGGGGTTCTTTCAGGGGCCCTGGGAGTGTTTGGAGCGTCTCTGTCCCTGCTGGGCTTTGAGTTCCTGAGGCTGAGTTGGCCCAGGGCACTGGGGAGGGTCATGAATTCTGGGGGCCTTCAGGGATGCTTGGGGGTCCTGAGAGGAATTGAGGGTCCTGTGGGGGTTCAGGAATCCTGAGAGGGGGCAGGGCCCTGGGACCCCACAGTCACCCCTTCTGTCTTTCCTTTGCAGCTGTCAGGAAGCAGCAGGAAAGGTGAGTGGGGTCTTCAACCATGAGTCCCCTTTTTCCCGCATGTCCCAAGTCTCCATTGCCTCCCACACATTTTCTTTATCCCCACAGGCCTCCCCCGGATCCCCTGCCCCCCCCAGAGGAGGGGGAGGTTCTGTACACCCATGTTGTGAGCACCCAGCAGGCGCAGCGTGAGTTCCGTGGATTGGGGTGACAGTGACACATCACCCACTGGTGTCACTTCCCCTGCCTTGGTCCCTCCAACCATTGTGTCCTGCAAGGCCCCCAGGCATCACCAACCACCAGTAACCCTTGGTGGCCTATGTAGAGCTGCGGGGAGCACACAGGCAACCAAGAAATCCCAGTGACATCAATGAGGTTGTGCTGTGACACTGGCAACAACTGGGGTGCACTGGGTGTCCCCACCCATGGGCACCCACTTGTGTGTGTGCTGCCACTAAAAACTGCCCCTTCCTGTGGAGGCACAAAGATCCCAAAGGGCTGAGAGAAGAACAATTTCCTGAAACAGCAATGAGAGATAATAAAACCAAAAGCAACAGCAAAAAGGTTCAGAATTCAAATTTTCACAAAAAGATAAATTTCCTGGGAAAGCCCCCAAAAGGAACAAACCCTGGACATTATCCTTTGCTCAATGCCTCCACCAGAGGAACCTGTCAAAGTCTTGGAACTTCCTTGATCTGATGGCCAAAGCTGCCTTCAGGAGGCTCTGGGTTCTCTTGAGCCATGTCCCAAATTATTCCTCTGCCCTGTTGCCCCCACGAGGATGTCACAAATGCCCTGTGGGTGCTCCAGAGCCTCCCCATTCTTCAGAGCAGGACAGGATCCTGCCATGGCACAGGGTGGGATGTCAAAAACAAGAGAAATTTGATGTCTGCAGACATTTTGGAACAGCTGTGTGTGGCAGGGATGGGTCAGGCTTTGCTTCTGGTGAGATAGGGGCCCATCTACGCATCAGTCTGTCAGCTGTGGCACACTGGGGACAGTGTGATGCTTTACCAAAGCCAGAGCCTGAGCAGCCGGGTGACCAGAAGTGCCACCTGGGAAGAGGGCCCTTGGTGGCCCAACTGGCTTAAAAGGCAGAGCATGAGGTGGTCAAGTCCCTGACCCTTTCTTTCTTGGTATGTCGATCTCATCCACGCTGGAATGCGGGAGCTGGCAACTCATTTAAATGAGAAATATCTCCCAAGGAAAGTGGGAATATTCCTAGAATGGAAAGAAGACGCATGCCTAAAACTTTTATTAATTTTGAAAATGATGGGGCTTCCAGGCCAGAGTGTAGAAAAAGGAATAAAAGCTCTTGGAAATTTATAAACCAAAACAGAACAAACAACACAAACCCAGAACTTTTGCTCCCGTTCAGCACTGTTAGTTTTTGTGGCAGTTCTAACCGCGGCCAGCAGGGGGCGCTGCAGGGAGCACTCCCGCCCAGCAGGGGGCGCCCCGGTCCAGCTCCATCCCCTCAGGGGCCATGGCGGCCTCGGACGGGAGGGAGGAGGGGAAATCGCTCCTTTTGCAAACTCACGGGCACCAATCAGTCACGGCACCACCCCTGGCAGAAGGCAGAAGCTGCCAAGGCAGCAGGTTGAATCCCAGTGTCCCAGGGCCAGGCACAAACCCTGTGCAACACCTGCGACTGCTCTCCATGATCCTGAATAAGAGGAAGGAAGGCAGCGCCTGACCCCAGGCAGGTCTCGGGTCCACAGCAGCTCCTGCGGTGGCTTTATACTACAATTCCTGGAAACCCTCAGCCTTTCAGTCAGGTGAGGAGGGCAGGGATGGAGCAAATTTGGGGAAACCTGGAATCCACACAGGGTCACTCCCCACAGCCCCACCATGGCTGTGAGTGAGCCCGTGTTCGATATTTCTACACTGTTCCCTCATGTCTAGCAGCCATGATCAGAACCCAAAGATTCTTCTCAGGCTGTTACAAAGGGCTGCAGGTTTGAGACAGGAAGGACGATGGACCTGAGCAGGTTTTTGAACAGATTGTTGTCTTTGAAGGATATTTGGGTCTCTCTCAGAACATTGGGCAAAGGGAGAAAATGATCAATTGCTGCATTTCTGGACTGGTTCACCCGCAGCTGCCCCTGCAGGGGTTTTTCCAGCCAGCCCTGCTCTGAAAACCATCAGAGGCCCTCGCAGAGCTGCTGCTTGGGCTCCCTTTGGATTTTGTGTTTCTTGCAGGGTTGAGCAAACCACAGACAGGCCTTTTTCCCTCACAGAATTCTCACCTCTGCAGCAGCTCCACAGATTCAGAGCCCCTTGGAATCTGTCTGGGGTGACGCCCTGACTGCCGGCACCTTGTGGACGCTGTGCTGGGCCACGAATCTCCCAAAAATCTGAGGCACCCAGGGAACGAGCTGAGACTCATCGCTCCACCCAGCTACTGCCCATTCCTGGGACTTCCATTCCCTTGGAAATCACATCATGGGAGTGCCATTTCTATATGTTTCACATTGTATGGGACCTCTATCCCAATATTTACATTCCCCAGGATCTCCATGGCCCGTATCCCATTCCCAAAGAACCCTCTGCTATTCATTTCATCCCCCGAAATCCTCCTTTCCCCAGGACCTTGATTCTCCAAGGACCCCAGTTCCTACAGGACCCCACATTCCCCCAGCATCCCAATTGCATGAACCCCAAATCCCTGGAGCCCACATTCCCCTGGGACTCCCATCTCTGAGTCCTCCCAGCCCTGGGTATCCCCATTCCCATGGCACCCCCTGTCCCTGGTGATACCCCCTCTTCAGGATCCCCATTTCCATGGCCCCCATCCTTGAGACCCCCCATTCCCCTGGACACCCAGCCCTGGCTCCCAAAACTCTCTGAGCCCCCACTCCTGGGAACCCCATGTCTCACTGTGTTCCATCCAATCTTGTCCCCGCTCTGTACCCAAGCTGCCCACAGCCTGGGCCCAGCTTGTGGCCACCCTGCCCCCACCAGGTGCCACCTTCGCATGAGGGCAAGATCTGACCTCGCTTCTTTCCCCTTTGGACAAAGAGCCACCAGCCAGGGGACAGCCATCCCCAGCATCAAGGGACAGCCAGTGCACATGGCTGGGGACACCGGGATGGCCGGGAAGGTGGCACTGCTCCTGTGGGGTGAGTGCCCCATGCATGGGCCTGACACTCCGGGGATGGGGAGGGGAGGGGGCACAGAGGGGCTGTGGGGTCCCCTGAGGTCACCAATGGCAGCAGAGCCAGTCCATGGTACTGATGCCGAATTTTGCCCCAAACAGGCAGAGTGACTGCCTAATCAGACTCAGCTTAAGTCAATTAAGCAGGAGGTATTTTTATTAACGACGCGTCGGAGAAATCACAAAATGGATTTCTGAGTTCACATAGCAAAAGCAAGCCTTATATACAATTTTGGGTATAGGATTACATCAGATCAGGTACATAATCATGCATATTCATATGGGGCGTGGTGTAGGCGGAGCGTGGGCGGAGCGCAGGTGGAGACATCTCTTTTGGGGAATTTTCAGGTGGTCGTTACTGTTGCCTTCATCATAGACGGGGTCTTTCCGATGAGTCTTCCTCTTTAAACTTTTGAACTCATTTCCTAATTTGGTCAATTCCCGGTGTGTTTGGCTTAGATCCCGTGGTTTGGCAAAACCCCTAGGATCGTTTCGACATTGCTGGCTCTAAACCTGCTTAGTCCGTTAGTTTCTCCTATACCTATCTCTTCCCCTGTCATGATGCTCTACCTCTTATCTAATTTGTTGCTCTGTTTTCCTAGTGCTGTGCTTTCTCCGTGTGTTCTAGTGCTAGGCCTTTCTTTACATGCCTCTCATTCCATGTTTTAACCCATTACTTCTGGAAGGCTATCTGCTTTAGGGCTTCATTTCCCCCCTTTTTCTTGTAACTTACGAATTCTTTCGTCAAGTTCTGGTCCCACAGGACGTTGATAGGCTCGTACCATTGCCCAAATCATTTGGGTCCTTTCCATTATGCTCCTGAGTCTCCACCACAAACAAATGTTTATAAGAGTTAGTAATAGCAAAGCTCCAATTACTACTAGCATTGGGTGCACCAGGTAATGGAAGACCTGTGTAGCTGTTGGGGAATATCCTGTAAAGATGTCCCACCAGTGATGCTGGCCTACTTGTTCTACTTTGGTCAGGACATTTTTTATTCTCTCTGAATTGTGTTCGATCTGCCATACCATTCGTTTAGTTGTTTGATTCACCTTTTGCACCAATTTCTTTACTTCAGGGTGTGCAAGCATTGCTTTAAGAATCTTGACGTCCATCCCTATTTGTAATTTCGATATCTCTTGATATAGGTTGAAATTTGCGTTAATTAGCTGTTGGGTAGTTATTGGGACAGTGTAATGAAAATCACAACCTACGATCTTGGCAAAGTTGCATACACAAAAGTTAGTATTGTTAGTCTCTTCTTGGCAATTATCTATAGTGACGTTGTCACAAGCCGTCCTTACGCAAGCACACCCATTTCCTATATAGTAAACTTGTGATTGTGTTCTATCATGCGGAAGCATTTCTAAGGTACATACACTATTTTCAGCATCTAAACATAAATCTTCGGCTTCTACCACAGCATTTTCGCAAACATAGCCTAATTGTCCTCTAGGGATACATGCTTCTGTGCTAACCGATTGCCACCTATTTTTGGTGTAATCATAACTGGCCCAGACGTTATGGTCTATTGGCCTGACAATGGCATCTTGGTGTATTGTCCCTAGGGTGAGGATGGGAAAGATAGCTCTTTCCTCTGCCGCACTAATGGTGAGGACATAAGCTTCAATGTGTTCCTGTTGAGGCTCATAAGTGAAGTTCACTAATTGCCACCAAGCCTGATGGTCCCTCTCAAATTGTGTAGTATGATTGTCCTTTAATATTGTTTCCCTTATTTCTTGAGGTAATATACCTGACGTTCCTTCTCTCATTATTCCTGCCGCTACTGATTGCACCCATTGTTGCGTCTGAGAGCATTGGATAGCGAGTGCAATGTCTCTGCTAAGTTCCCCTGTGTAGTCAGCGAGCTTCACAAAATCCTCTGCAGTATGGTTTGCTACCATGGTTAGTAATTTCACCACTAGTGATTGTGTTTCGGCTAATGTAAGCATGGATGAACTGAGGGGCATCTTAAGCTTTCCTAAGCTTGATGTGACGGTACTTAATTTGTTTACTAATACCTCCTGATCTATTGTGTTTACTATGCCAAATCCGGTGCCAATCCACCCACTTAGATCTCTTTTTGTTCTTCTGTGATGAGACCTTGTCGCTAACCATGCATTCCATCCCTTAAGGCTTTGCTGTATAAATGGTCGGCAATCCTTTTGCAAATAAGTAATATCGGTGTGAATGTTCATTTGCACCTTTTTCAGGGAATAAGTGGGGTCTAACAACAATTTTAGTTCGTTAGATTTTCTTATCACCTGAGGCCCTATAAAGGTTAGGTTATGTACTGCTTTACATTCCACTGGTAGGATGGTTTCTTGGGTCGAGTTTACATCCGGATCTGATGGGATCACGCCCACCTCATATGCACCATTACGCTTAGGGAAGAAAGAACCCTGTTTCAGTGTCTTCGATTCTCTTTCACACGTGAACATCATTGCCTGATCTAATCTGAATGCCATCTCACACTGTGCTTTCCCTTCCTTTGGGCCACTAGATGCTACAATTTCTCCCGGAAGATGGAGAAGGGGGTGAGGGTTATAGGTTATGTTCTGGGGACGTAGTTCCCCAAGCGAATCCTCTCTATAAATTACCGAGGTCCGGGGTTGGGACCCGGGTGGATCTCCCCTGAAATCGGCCCACTGACATGAAATTGGGCCCTTATGCTGAGTCCAAATAGTCGGCTTGCCCATCTTCACTGGACTATAGGTGATTATGTCATTTTCAGAGTCTGGGTTCGAGGGTTGAATGGTTAATACTAGTCGCCTCGTTTTTCCTTCTACCGGTCCTTCTACCGGGTCAAGCTCTCGACACCCAACCTGAATCTGGTCTCCCTTGTTCGCTACCATGGAGAGCCGCTCCCATGTTTCACTTGGAAACGGCTGGTTGTTACGTAAGGCATAAACCTCGAAATAGAGTTTCCTCATTCCCAATTCTGGATGGATACACTGGTGTGCCTGAGACCATGGGTCTATTGGGGAAGGGTCTTGGGGAAGAGCTATACTTATCGAGAGTCCAATGATCAAAGTTGTAAAGGTTTGAGGTGGAGTCGGGGTCATGATGTCTGGCTGTCAATTTTGTTTCTTTTGGCGCTCTCGTTGCTTGATGCGAATTTGTTCTACCCGTAAAATAACCTTTTCTAGTTCAGTGTCTAAATCTCTTTGTTTTTTAAAGGGTCCAATTTGGTCACTTGTTAGTGGATGTCGTGGGAGAGAAGAATAGCAGCGGGTCGATAAAACCTTGGAACGACT
Organism: Melospiza melodia melodia; assembly: GCF_035770615.1. Taxonomy (NCBI): domain Eukaryota; kingdom Metazoa; phylum Chordata; class Aves; order Passeriformes; family Passerellidae; genus Melospiza; species Melospiza melodia. Next base: position 6,711,110 of record NC_086218.1, on the reverse strand, counting down.
AAGTTTCAAACAATATTGTAACCAGCGGTGTACTTTCCAATGGCACCACCCTAATACAATTTGTTCGGGAGCTTCAAACAATTCCCTAGCCTCTAAAATGGGTCTGTTGGCGAATTTCTCTAAGGCCAAATAGTCGTCATTTTCCCTTGCTTCTTTGCAGCTACACTCATAACATTGGAGGTCCAGTAAACAACTTTGTACGTTCCAAAATTTTCTATCACAACCTCCACAAAGAAATCCAATTAGTCCCACACAATTTCTTTCCCCACACCCAAAACACGGCTGATCGTGAATAGGGTCCTGTGGGTCAGGTCCTTGTTGACTATATGTTTCAACCCACCCTATCCACTGTATTGGCGTGCTACGCAATGCAGCTCTAGCTTCGGCATTAAATTCTGCTATGATAGATAAAGGTTTTGGCAAAGTCAATGTTAGTTTATGTTGGATTCTCACGTGATCCTGCGGAGTCAGCTGACTCAGAAGTCTGTACATCTAGGGCAGGTTTAAGCTCTTCTTGTTTGTTTTCCGGAGCTCTCTTGACCCGTGAATAGTGGATCCACGTAGGTCGTTCCTTGATCCGAACCGCGGTGAAGGTAGTCAGCAGCACTTGGAAAGGTCCCTCCCACTTTTCTTGTAGGGGTTTTCCTAAAAGATTCTTAACATACACCCAATCACCGGGGTTAAACGGATGCAATTTACAATCAGGTTGCTTAGGTTGGTGCTCGATCATCACAGTAGCATTCTTATCAAACTGTTTCCCCACCGCAATTACATAATCGTAAATGTATTGATTACCGATCTGGTCTATGACATCCCCATTTACAGCTTGCATAGCATAAGGTCTACCATATAGAATTTCAAAAGGACTTAATTTTTCCTTCGATCTTGGCTTGACTCTCAGTCTCAGCAGAGCAATAGGCAAAGCTTGATACCACTGCAAATTAGTCTCTTGGCATATTTTAGCAATTTGTTGTTTGATAAGATGATTCATCTTTTCCACTTGCCCACTGGCCTGTGGACGGTAGGGTGTGTGCAATTGCCATTTGATTTGTAATGCTTTGCTTATTGCTCTCACTACTTTTGCACAGAAATGTGTACCTCTATCCGAAGAAATGCTCTTCGGTACCCCAAACCGTGGAATAATTTCATTCAACAGTACTTTAGTTACCTCTCTTTCCTTATTTGTCCTACAGGGGAATGCTTCAGGCCACCCAGAAAATGTGTCAGTTAATACCAACAAGTACCGAAACCCCCCTTTTCTTGGGAGTTCAGAAAAATCAATTTTCCATACCTCACCTGGGAATTTACCTCGGCTTATGGCCCCTTGGTGTACTTTGGTTCCTGTATTCGGGTTGTTCTTCAGACACCGTTCACACTGGGACGTAACGTGTTTTATAGTAGTAAATAATTTTGGTCCTGCTATTCTGGTCTGCAAATATTGGTAAAGCGAATCTAGGCCCCAATGGGCCTTCTCATGTTCTGCCTTCACAAACTGCCACATCACGTTTCCTGGTATCACTAACTGTCCTGTTTCTAATTGACCCCAACCATTTTCTAGTATTTTGCCCTTATTCCTTTGAATCCATCTATGATCTGATTCTTGGTAATCTGGCTGGATATTGATATCCAGCTCCCCTGGTATTAGGGCCGCTATTTCCGCTTCCCTATTTCTTGCGGCCGCCAATTTAGCTTCTGTATCTGCCTTCCTGTTCCCTACTTCTGGAATAGTATTGCCTTTCAAATGCCCCTTGCAATGCATTATGGCCACCTGTGTTGGGAGTTGGACCGCCTCCAGCAGTCGCAGAACCTCTTCTGCATGTTTGACTGTTTTTCCTTGTGTAGTCAGCAGTCCTCTTTCTTTCCAGATGGCTCCATGAGCATGTACGACAGAAAAGGCATATTTAGAGTCTGTCCATATATTAATTTGCATGTTCTCTGCTAATTCCAGGGCTCGGGTCAGAGCTATCAGCTCTGCCTTTTGAGCTGAAGTCCCTGCAGGCAGGGGGTTTGACTCAATTACCCTTTCTGTAGTGGTGACTGCATAGCCAGCCATTCTTACCCCTTGCTTCACGAAGCTGCTGCCATCCGAAAACCAGTTGTCCGCGCCTTCGAACGGCTCCTCTTTGAGATCTGGGCGACTGGAGTAGACGGCTTCAATTGTTTCCAGGCAGTCATGCTCGATGGGTTCTGCTGGGGCTCTTCCTTCTAAGAATGAAGCTGGGTTCACAATATTAGTTACCTGAATGGTTACATCATCTGATTCAGCCAGGATGGCCTGGTACTTTAAGAATCTGGAAGGCGACAACCAATGGTTGCCTTTCTGTTCCAGCACGGCTGACACAGTGTGGGATACTAACACAGTCACCTTTTGGCCCAGTGTGAGCTTCCTGGCCTCTTCTATGTTAATTATCACTGCGGCCACTGCCCTCAGACAGCCTGGCCATCCTTTACTTACTTCATCCAATCGCTTGGAGAAGTAGGCCACAGCTCTCTTGTGTGGTCCCAACTGCTGGGCTAGGACTCCTAGGGCCATCCCTTGCCGCTCATGGGAAAATAGCCAGAATGGTTTTGACACATCTGGGAGACCTAAGGCTGGTGCTCTCATCAGCTCCCGCTTCAGTCTCTTGAAGGCCCCTTCCGCCTCAGGAGTCCAAACTAGGACATTCTTGGTTTCCTTCAGCAAATCATATAGTGGTTTAGCGAGTATCCCATACTGATAGATCCATAGCCGACACCAACCTGTCATCCCCAGAAAGGCGCGCAGGTCTCTCACCGTCTCTGGTTTGGGCATCTGGCAGATGGCCTCTTTCCTGGCTGCTCCCAGGGATCGCTGCCCTCTGGAGATTTCGTATCCCAGGTACACCACTTCCTTTTGCACCAGTTGTGCTTTCTGTTGAGAGACTCGATATCCACTTAGACCCAGGAAATTCAACAAGGAAATAGTCCATTCAATGCATTCTTCCTCCGTCACTGTCGCTATTAGGAGGTCGTCTACGTACTGCAGGAGGGCGCCATCTCCCGGTGGCCCTTCCCATTGTTCTAATTCTTTGGCTAACTGATTCCCAAAGATTGTGGGCGAGTTAGACCAGCCTTGGGGCAACTGTGTCCAGGTAAGTTGGGTCTTTCTCCCCCTATCTACTGATTCCCACTCAAAGGCAAAAATCTTTTGACTCTCGGGGGCTAAGGGAAGGCAGAAGAATGCGTCTTTCAAATCTAATACGGTGAACCAAGCCAGGCTATCCTTTAGCCTGGTTAAAAGTGTATATGGATTAGCAACCACCGGGTGTAATGTCTTGGTTATTTCGTTTACTGCCCTCAGATCCTGAACAAGCCTATACGTTCCATTAGGTTTCTTTACTGGCAAGATCGGTGTATTAAAATCCGATTCACATTCTACCAATAACCCCAGTTCTAAAAACCTTTTGATTATGGGCTCAATTCCCTTTCTGTCTTCTATCCTCAGAGGGTATTGTTTTCTTACCACCGGTCTTGCCCCGACCTTAAGTTCGACAACAATCGGTGTCGCTCGTTTTGATTTTCCAGGTATATCTGTAGCCCATACTAATGGATAAGTCTTGCTCAGGATTCGCTCGAAGTTGTGGTTCTCAGGTTTGGGTTCCACACAACTGATTGTTAGGCTTAGGGCTGTAATCAGTTGTTCATCGTTTACTTGAAATTCCAATTTATCTTTGTTGAACTTTATTATGGCTCCCAGGTTTTCCAATAGGTCTCTTCCCAATAAGGGCTTTGGCGAATTTGGTAAATACAGGAACTGATGAATTCCCATTTGTTTCCCAATTTTGTATTTAATGGGTTTCAAAAAGTAAGCTTTTTCTGGTTGGCCTGTTGCTCCCACAACTTGTACAAATTCATCACTTTTAGGTACCAATTCCTGATTTAAAACCGAAAAAGTTGCTCCCGTATCAATTAAAAAGCTCAATTCCTTTTTACCTTCCCCTAGCTCCATTTTAACCAGTGGGTCTGCTAGGGTACGGCCCACCGGTCCCCGTCATTCACTATCCTGATGTGTGGTGGTGGTAGTGGCCATAACCCTCAGTTGGGGACATTCTCGCCTCCAGTGCCCCATCTGTAGACAGTGCGCACATTGATTTGGCCCTACCCTAGTGGGGTGGGGCTGGAGTCTTCCTCCCCTTCCCATTGGGTTGCCTCTACCCCTTCCTCGAGTTCCAGGTTCCGGGTAACCTGTCTTTTGAGCTGCCACTGCTACAGCCACCACTCGAGCTATCCTCCTGTCTTCCTTTTTCTTCTCTTCTGCTTCTCTATTATTGTATACCTTCCATGCCTCGTTTAGCAGTATCTCTACGTTTTTGTTTGCTGGATGCTCAAGCTTTTGTAACTTCTTCCTGATGTCTGGGTTACTCTGTCCCATCATTAACCCTAGCAAGTGCTGTTTCCCTTCTTCTGTTGCCGGGTCTAGGGGTGTGTATTGTCTCATTGCCACCCTGAGTCTGTCCAAAAACTCCGATGGGGTCTCATCCTTTCCCTGCCTGATGTTATATAGCACTGACCAGTTGATAGCCTTAGGGATTGCATTACGCAAGCCCATCGCTATCAGTTTCCTATACTGCACTAACCGTTGATAATGATCCGCGTTACCTGGGTCCCATTCTGGTTTACTGCTGGGAAAATTATCTTCTATTCTCCCCGGTAACACTCGAGCATGTTGTCTCCCTGTTTCCAACACAAGCTCTCTTTCTGTATCTGTCAGCTCCGACAGCATCACTTCTACATCCTCCCAATCAATATCTAAATTCTTCGCCATTAGTTCAAATCTCTTTGCTACTCCCTCCGGATTTCTCCTAAAATTTTTTGCTTCATCTCTCCAATTGTTCAAATCACTTGTCGAGAATGGCACCTTTACTCTAGTCTTTTCCCCTACCATTGGCATAATTTGTCGGAGAGGAGCTATCGTATGGTTCCCCTCCTCTCTTCGTTTTGCTTCCCCCCGTGCCACAGATCTGGTATAATACGAATGACTGGTCCTTGCCCCGGGGTCCTCTTCCTGTGCCCCTATGTCCAATTCCTCATTTTCACTTCCTATCTCTATTACACAGTCCGTTCCGTCCTGGGTCTGTCGTCCCCCTAATATCTGTCGACTCCTATCCTGCCCCGGGCTACTACCCCTCTCGTCCTCTGCTGCTTTCCCATCTCTTTTATCCTCTATCTGTATTATTATACTCAGTCTCTGCGAGTTGTTCTCTGTCTCCTTTTCGCATGTCACATTACCACTCCCCTTACTATATTTTAATTCAGAGACGTCGCCCCCCAATGAGTTGCTCTTGTCCCTAGCCTTTGGTGTGCTGGTTTCCATTCTGCAAGCACCGGTCTTTGGTGTGCTAGTTTCCATTCTACAGTCACCCCCGTTTCTGGATGTGTTACTATCCCCATATGGACTGAGCTCGGGCGGGCTGCGTGTCTCCCCCCGGCTCTCTACTCCCGACGGACTGCCTTCTTCCCTTTCGAGTTCCAGTCTGGGTGGGCTGTCAGCATGGCTCCCCGACCCCTGTGGGCTATCTGGTCCCTGAGGGCTGCCCTTTCCCTCGCTAATCCCCGATTTTGATGGGCTACCCTCCTCCCAGCCGTTGTCTAGCTTCTGAGGGCTGCATCCAAACTTAGATTTCCACCACTGCTCCAATTCCTTTAATGGGCTAGGATCCCCCTGTTCCTCTTTTGGTCTGGGAAGGGGTCCTTCCCGCCCTGGAGCGAATGGATGGTATTCCCACAAGCTTATTTCGCTCTCTTTTCCACTATCTCTCCTTGTTAACTTGAGACACTGCTGTCCAATACTGCATGCATCACAGCAACGGTCCTTTGACTTCGGACCCTTCTTATCTTTTTCCAAAGCCAATACTAGGGGGTCCTGAGGGGCTACATTAATTCCACATTCCTTTTGCCACTCAGGTTTATTCCTTAGGGTGAAAAACATGTCTGCGTATATTACCTCATCCCACTTATTGAGCCGCCGGAGGAAGAGCATAAGTTGTAAAATGGTATTATAATTAGTTGTTCCCTCCGGTGGCCATTTTTCTCCGTCATCCAGACGGTACAGGGGCCACCATTGTGTACAATACTTAAGAAGTGTCTTTTTACTTATGTTTCCCCCTGGAATCCCTCCCAGGTCCTTCCAGTGTCTTAGGATACATCCTAAAGGGGTTTTCATATTTATATCTTTACTCTGTTGGCTTCCCATGGCTATTCTCTATATTCGTGCTCTTTTCCACAAGTACTATATGCCAATATACCTTAACACTTCATTCACACAATTTCCATTCGCTTCGTCCAGGAAATGCGGATCGGGACTCCGCTCTCGTTTCGCAGCGATGCTGCGTCTCACTCACTCCACACACACACACGTACAGTGAAAGGTTCCTACCTTATGGTCTTATGTCAAAACAGACTGTTTTACCGGGTTTGGTCACAAGAGGTCGCCGATAGACCGTGAAATACCGGGTTCTCAAGTTCATGCACATACATTTCCAATCTGTTTACATAGAAAGTAATAAAAGCGTCCCCTATAAGATTTTACAATGGACACATAAAACAAACACATAAAACCACCAATTAACACATCTTTCTCCCGTTCTCAAAGAACAGTAGGCAATCTCCCATACAGCAAAACAAACCAAAGATATCAAGATAACAAGATAAACAAATACTCCTTCCAGCAGGACTTTAACCTGCGTTTTCTCTTTTCCTTGTTTTCTCTTTTCCCTTTTTTTCTTTTTTTTTCTCTTTTTTCTTTTTTTTTTTTTTTTTTTTTTTTTTTTTTTTTTTTTTTTTTTTTTTTTTTTTTTTTTTTTTTTACGTTCACAAAACCAAATGCTGGGACTCTAACCCAGTAGCTGGGACTCTAACCCAGTAGCAGGATTTTAACCTGCGTCTTTATTTCTGGGACTCTAACCCAGTAGCAGGACTTTAACCTGCGTCTACGGGACTTTAACCCGTATTTACGGGACTTTAACCCGTATAATCAGAATGCTGGGACTCTAACCCAGTAGCTGGGACTCTAACCCAGTAGCGGGACTTTAACCCGCGTTTACGGGACTTTAACCCGTATAATCAGGGATTTTTACCGAGGCGTCCCTCCGGCTTACCCTGCGAGCGGTCACGTCTGACCCTCGTTTTCCAAACAAAGCGCTTTATCCCAAAACCAACAAACAATTTAAATACCTCTTAAAGCCAATAGGCAATTAAAATAACTCTTTAATTGAGCAGGAGATGCAGCCAGCGTCCATCCGAGAGCACTGGTCCAGGGAAGGAGCTTCTCCCGACGAAAAGCCGTCAGGGGCGCCCAGAAGACCCCGGCCCCGGACCCGGCTCGGGAGAGGACCCTTAAGGCTTGGATCTCCTGTCTGGTGCCATACCTCCTGGCTGGCTCGCCAGAAATGATGCCGAATTTTGCCCCAAACAGGCAGAGTGACTGCCTAATCAGACTCAGCTTAAGTCAATTAAGCAGGAGGTATTTTTATTAACGACGCGTCGGAGAAATCACAAAATGGATTTCTGAGTTCACATAGCAAAAGCAAGCCTTATATACAATTTTGGGTATAGGATTACATCAGATCAGGTACATAATCATGCATATTCATATGGGGCGTGGTGTAGGCGGAGCGTGGGCGGAGCGTAGGTGGAGACATCTCTTTTGGGGAATTTTCAGGTGGTCGTTACTGTTGCCTTCATCATAGACGGGGTCTTTCCGATGAGTCTTCCTCTTTAAACTTTTGAACTCATTTCCTAATTTGGTCAATTCCCGGTGTGTTTGGCTTAGATCCCGTGGTTTGGCAAAACCCCTAGGATCGTTTCGACATTGCTGGCTCTAAACCTGCTTAGTCCGTTAGTTTCTCCTATACCTATCTCTTCCCCTGTCATGATGCTCTACCTCTTATCTAATTTGTTGCTCTGTTTTCCTAGTGCTGTGCTTTCTCCGTGTGTTCTAGTGCTAGGCCTTTCTTTACATGCCTCTCATTCCATGTTTTAACCCATTACTTCTGGAAGGCTATCTGCTTTAGGGCTTCAGTACCCACAGCAGACCTTGATGGGACTGGGGATGTATGGTGGCTTTCAGGACAAGAACAGGGGGGCAGGAATTTGGGGATGAAGGTGGGGAAAGGAATGTGGGGACTGGCACCTTTGGGCTCAGGTAGCTCTGGGAGTAGGGACAAGGGAACTGGGATGCGGGGACAGAAGGGGACAAGAACAGTTGAGGATGTGGCCATGGGGATGTGATCATGGGGATGGGATCATGAGCTGGTGGGGATGACCTGGGCCAGTATGGGCTGTGTCTGTGGTGTCCTCATGCCTGGAGTGTCCACAGTGTCCCCATGTTCTGATTCAGCCCAGGGTGGCTTCAGTGTACATGGTTCCAAGGTGCCTGTGCCACATGGACGCGGTGCTTGGGTGACACAGACATGTCTCCCTGCTTCGCAAAATATCTTTTGCGGACCACCATCACACACTTTCTACAGTAGCTGCTGTCCCCATGGGGACCATTTGGGGAATCCATCATGCCCTGTGCCCCAGGTGGCTCTGTCCCCACAGTGCCACCCCCACTGAGCCCTGTCCCTTCTCCCTTCCAGCCCAGACCCTTGGCCTCACTGGTGAGTCCTCGGGGGATGCCATGGCCCCACCTCGCTCTCCCCAGCCCCATGCTGGCCCTGGCAGGCTGGTGTCCCCTGTCACCTGCAGGTGCCCAGACCACCCAGTTCCTCATGGAGCCCCCCTGGAGGCCGGCGGTGCTGTGGGACCGGGTGATACTGACCTGCCAGGGCTCAAGGACAACTGGTGATGCTACCTTGTACAAAGACAAGCAATGCCTCTGGCAGGAGGAATGTGACCACTTCACTGTCAACATGGAAGGCACCCACATGTGTGACAGACCTGGCACTGGGCGCAGCCCCCCCATGATAGGCTCAGACAGTGAGGGGTTTTGGGTGTCCCCAGCCTGGCACTCACAGGAACCCCAAGGGCTCTGGGTGGTCTCCATTCCATAGGTAATCTCCTATGTGACCAAAGCCCATCCCCTGCTCTGTGGACATCCCAGAGCATCCCAGTGTGGAGAACCCCATGTTGGAATTGGGTACCCCCGGTGCCCTGGGGTGACCCAATGGGGGAACCCTTAGGAAAACGGGACCCCCTGTGTGACAAGACCCCTGTGTCCCGCAGCCCAGTTGGTTCTGCAGGTCTTTGCACGGGCACTGCTGCGGGGAGACACGGTGACACTGCGCTGCTGGCGCTGGCGGGACATGCCACTCACAGACGTGCGATTTTACCATGGGGACAAGGAAGTGGGGAGGTCCCGCTATGGGGCCGAGCTGTCCCTGTCCCCTCTGCAGCTGCTCCAACGTGGCCACTACACGTGCAGGGGCTGGGTGGACACCGAAATGTCAATGTGGGCACAGTCGGTGCCAGTGAGAGTGACAGTGCACGGTGAGCACCCCCACGGCTGGAACTCCAATCTCCTGACAACCCCAAAAGCCACTTCCCAGCAGACTTAAAGTCACAGTCCTCACCTCCCCTCTCCTTCCCAGAGCTCTTCTCGTTTCAGATGCTGGAGGGTCCCCACGAGCCCACCGTGGGGTCCCCCCTGACTCTCAGCTGCCTCAGCACCCCCAGACCCCTGCGGCCCAGAGCCTTCCTCCTGCACGTGTTCTACCAAGACGGGCAGGTGGTGGGGGGTCTGCAGGGGTCCCCACAGCTGCTGGTTCCCGCTGTGAGGGTCTCCCACTCGGGATAGTACAGCTGCCAGGTGCACTCCGAGAGGGGGCCATGCAGAAGAGCAGCACCCAGCTCCGTGTCACGGTGCACAGTGAGTGTGGGGATGAGCACACGGAGCCCCCATAGCCTCCTGGGGCCCCAGCACTGCATGGGGACTCCCAGCGCTCCCTGACACCTGCCCTGTGGCCCTAACCTTTCCAAGATCTTTCCCTGGCTCCCCTCCTATTGGAAAAAAAAAGCTCCCAATATTACCAGTTAGATTGTGCCTGGGCCAGTCTGACCCTCGCTGCTGGGCCAAAGGCAGCAACTGCGGTGTATCACCCCAGAGATACCTTAGCTTGCTGGTGGTTCCAGCTGGTGACTGAACAAGTCCAGGCTTGTTAGGACCCCGTTTACCTCAAGAGGATAGCTTCAGGCGATGGTGAAGAGAAAAAGGAGATGGATTCCGCTGGAGGGTTTAATGTCCAGAGGTTTATTCCATGGTTACAGAGGTCTGAACGTGAGGACCTGCTCCAACAGAATCAGGACCGCATGCTCTGATCACCTTTTTAAGCTCAGGGACAGGAGGACGGGAGGTACAGGTGAGCCACCAACCAGGTGAGAGGGGCAGGGTCTCAGGGGAAGATGACACCCAGACAGGCCAATGACCTCTGGGCATAGGGGCATCCTTTAAACTTGACCAACCACGCGACGCCTTGCTGGAACGTTTAGCCTGATTGACAGGACTCACTCAGCATGGGGGCAAGGGGGAAGGGATTAGACGTATAGGCACACCTGGGAAAGTGACCTGGAAGGCCAAAATGGGACATCACAGCACACCACAACATCTCCCCCTAGTTTTGTTTAAAAAGAAGAGGACTATGTTTGTGGTGCAGAATGATTGCCAAACCATGGTTGGTAAATCAGTTCTTCCTCTACAGGAGGGTCAGTGTTTTCTACTGAGGCTTCCAGGTCATCCATTGGAGCACTGAGGGCTTCCAAATGGTAGACCTCAGGAGGGGGAGATGAGCTTGAAATTAACTTGAGAACCATGCGTTTGATTAGTCCAAACAATGCTAACAACTACAATAACTATAACTCAAATAAACAGCACTAAAAACACAGTTTTCAGAATAGATCCCAACCAGCCCGAGAGTCCCCAGCCTTTGAACAGTCCTTTCAGCCAGTTGTCAGTTTCTCTGTTGATGTCTGAGAGCCTTTGTCAAGGTAGTCCTTATGTGGTCTGGGCTGAAGAACTATGCAGGAGGTCACAGGTGGGATGATCACGAGTAGGACGAGAAGCAGGCTCGGTCTCATGGTGTCTCGAGGCTACACACGAACAGTGGGATCTAAACTGGCACAAAAACTTGAAACAAATATATATTATAAACTATTCCAGATAGGAGGCTTAAATGGAATTTCCTCCAGAGAACGCATGCAGCGTTTTCTTCTCCAGGCAGCATGAGCAACCTGGGGTGCTTCTGTAGATTTCTCTGAGACCTTGGGAACATAGGGCTTTACCCATTTGGAAGGAACCCACCTTAAACCAGAGGGGGTGGACACACAGGCATATCCACGTCCCCAAGTAACCAATTTGTAGGGTCCCACCATTTTCCAAGTCTCAGGGTCCTTTACTAAAACTGGAGGTTTTTCTTTTATTAACTTATGATTGCTCCCCCCAAAGTGACGTAGGATGGGTGGGTTCAGGCTGTCAAAAGAACAATTCAGAAAATTTATTGTGAATAGCGCCCTGGATAACCGGATGTGGGGAGGTTCTGCCTTCAGAACCTGTTGTTGCTGGTCCAGGACCCTTTTAATATCACAGTGAGTTCTTTCTCCAATGGCTTGACCTGTAGGGGAGTAGGGGATGCCAGTTTTGTGCTCTACTCCCCATTGCTGCAGGAAGCTCCCGAATTCCTTGGATTTGTAAGCAGGCCCATTATCAGTTTTCAGCTCCTTGGGGATGCCCATGAAAGAAAAAGCCTGTAAGAGGTGCTTAATAGCATCAATAGATGATTCTCCTGTGTGGGCAGAAGCATAGACCACTCCAGAAAAGGTATCTACACTAACATGAACATATTTCTGCCGTCCAAAAGACTGTATGTGTGTTACATCTGTTTGCCACAGTTCACAACTGTTCAGTCCCCTTGGGTTTGCTCCCGTACTCACTGTAGGGAGTGCATGTTGTTGGCAATTTGGGCATGTGGCCACAATCGCTTTGGCCTGTTCTTGAGTGATGTTAAACTGACGAACCAGGCCAGGTGCATTTTGGTGGAAAAGCTGGTGGCTGATTTTTGCCTGTTCAAAAACATTTGGGAGAGTGGCCATCACTGCAGGTGCAGCAAGAGCATCTGCCCTTCTGTTGCCTTCAGCAATAAACCCTGCCAAGTCAGTGTGTGACCTGACATGCATCACATAAAATGGTTGCTCTCGGTGAGTGACTAACTTTACCAGTTTTGAGAGCAATTCAAACAGTGCGATGTTAGACACATCTTGCAGTATTGCTTGATCTGCCCTGGATACTACTGCTGCCACATATGCAGAGTCTGTAATCAGATTAAATGGTTCTGAGAACCTTTCAAAGGCCCTAACAACCAATTCAGCAGCCAATTCAGCAACCTGAGGTGAACCTTCCACCTCAGCAATGTCTGTCTCCCACTGCTGGGTTTGAGGATCCTTCCAAGTCATAACAGACTTGTGGGACCTCCCAGATGCATCTGTGAAGACAGTTAGAGCTCTTTTTAAAGGTCTCCTACTTAGAGCACTTCTCAGTTTTAAGGTAAATTGAACATCTTGTTCGAACAATTTGTGAGCGGGCCGCGCTACCGAAATTTCTCCTGAGTAGGAATCCAGAGCAAACTGCAACACTTCATTTTCTTGAAACAATTGTTCCAGTATTTTCATAGTATTTTGACCTGATTTTAACTCAACTGGAATGTGAATGCACTTAAAATCACATCCTGCCAACTCCCTGATCCGGGTCCTTGCCTTCCGGATCAGTTCTGCTACCAGCTCCTGAGGCTTTGTCAGTCTCTTGGACCTTTTGTGACTGAGGAAAACCCATTCTATGATCAAGAGAGGGTCCCTCTGGTCCCGGTCCTTTTTTGGTGTGTTCTTTGCTTTAGGTGTTTGTTTTTCCTCCCACTGGAAAATAATTCCATGGAGGTGTGGCAACTTACCTAGGATGATATATTTGAATGGCAGGTCAGGCCGACATCGGTTGGCCTGTCTTGTGGACATTGCAATCTGAACCTTTTCTAGAGCTTTCCGTGCCTCTGGGGTAACAGACCTAGGAGCACCTGGGTCCTCTCCCCCTTTCAATAAATTGAAAAGAGGGGCAAGGTCTTCATTAGTCAGACCGAGCCATGGTCTTACCCAATTCAAAGACCCACACAACTTGTGGACATCCGCAAGGGTCTTGATCTTTGGATTGATTTCTAGTTTTTGAGGAACAATGGTCCTATTTCCAATTTCTAAGCCCAAATACTTCCAAGGTGGCATCTTTTGAATTTTCTTTTCCTGGAGATCGAACCCTGCAACAATCAATGCATCGATCATTAGGTCAAGTGCATGTGTGAGTAAATCATCATTGGGGGCACACGCAAGAATATCATCCATATAATGATAGATAATGGCCTTCTCTGCAGCTGCACGTACTGGGGAAAGCAGGGAAGACACATACCACTGGCAGATAGCTGGAGATACCTTTAATCCCTGAGGGAGAACGGTCCAATGGTACCTTTTCATAGGGGATTCCATATTAATAGAAGGGACTGAGAATGCAAAACGCGGTGCATCGTCATGGTGCAAGGGGATTTGGAAAAAACAATCCCTAATATCAATAACAGCTAATTTCCAATCTTGGGGAAGCATTGTTGGGGATGGCATACCAGGTTGGGGAGAACCCATATCTTCAATTACATTATTAATTTGTCGGAGATCACAGAGGAGTCGCCATCTCTTTTTGTCAGCTTTTTGGATGACAAACACTGGAGAGTTCCATGGGGACATGGTCTCCACAATGTGGCCCTTTTTTAGTTGCTCTTCCACTAGCTCCTCAAGCACCTTTATTTTTTGTTTACTGAGCGGCCACTGTTTCACCTGAACTGGTTTGTCTGTTATCCACTTCAGTTTTTGGGTGGGGCGCTGTTGTTCAATTGCTGCTGTACAAATATGCTGTGGAGAGTCTGGAATATCAATTGTGACATCCCACTGGGCCATTAAATCTCTCCCTAACAAAGGTTCAGAATAATCCAACACAAACGGACGGATATTTGCCAATTGTCCATTTGGTCCCTCAAATTGAATAATGCTTTTGGATTGTCTTGCCAATTGCAGACCTCCTACATCTTGAAGGTGACCGGCAACATTTTGCAAAGGCCAATGTGCTGGCCAGTCTTGTACTGGAATTACTGTGCAGTCCGCACCTGTGTCTACAAGCATCTCAATGCGTTTAGACTCCCCACCCCCACTGACATTACACCATAATTTGGGTTTGTCTTTCCCAATAACTTGGACCCGGGCGACTGTGGGCCCTTGTTTTTTGATATTTTCAGGTAAAGATGGCACAGGGATAGCTTGTGCAACAATTTGTCCCTTGGGAAGAAACAGGGGTGGGTGGAAACAATGCAGGCCGAGAACGAATTGCTCAGGATCTGATGTTGTCATTCCTGGAGCAATTTCGATCTCTTGTGGTGTGTGTTTGGTGTCCCCAATGACGATGTACTTACAACGAATCCGGTTCCAAGTACCTTTCTGTTCAGGATTTACAGACACAAAATGCCAATCAGTGTCCTCCAGATGGAGTGACTCAGTCAGCTGCAACCTGTAAGGCTCATTGACAGAAGACGTGGTTAACACAGGATCACTTAAATCATACACAGTCTTTGAAGCATGTGCTTCACTTACACAAACATTAATATTATCGCGCGCTTGATTTGTTTTGCCACCCTTATTCCCTTGGCCTGCTCTTTTTGTGTCTGCGCGCCTGGCAGGCGGGCGCTTTCTTTTCAGTTTTTTTGTTGTTGTTGACCCCCAGGGAGGGCTTGTAGTTCTCCTCCCTTGCCATTTCTAAATTCATCAAATTCCCTTTTCAGGGGGCACTGGTTACTCCAGTGTCCTAGCTCGTTACAAAGTAGGCATGGCTTTGTGGGCTCAACCATTGCTGGTCTCCGCTGCTGCCCAGGGTACTGCTGTGCTGAGGGAAAAGGCGCAGGGCTGGCAACGGCGACACGCTGAGGTGGTCTTGGCAGCAGCCTTGGTCTGGTGTCTTCAGCCACACTCATCAGAGGCACTTTCCTGTTACACACTAGGAGCATATCTTTTAAGGTTGCAGGAGGTTCGATAGGAAGGCTCAGGATTGCCGCTTGACACTGTTCATTTGCATTTGTAAATGCCATTTCTTCTAAAATTGCTTCCCTAGCATTCTCTTTTTTAACTTGTATTTCAATAGCTCTAGTTAACCTTTCTACAAATTTCAAACAAGGCTCTGATGGTAGCTGTTTAATTTTACTATAGGGCTCAAAAGGCCCCTCAGGTTGTAGGGAAAAGAACGCTTTTTCAGCTGCTTCTTTTACTTTCTCGAGTGTTTCTGCAGGAATTGCAGTAGCTTGGATCGAGGGAGAAGACCATTGGCCCTCACCACAGAGGTGCTCAATGGTGATAGGGTTACCACTGTTGTCTTTGGCTGTGTTTGGATCAGAATGCAAGCCTGGGAGAGCATCATTCAGCAGTTGTTTCCATGCTATTTCCCATAATTTGAATTCCGTGGAGGTCACAAGACAGGAAAAAAGCTGTTTTAAATCATGTGGAATCACTACAGTCCTACTCAATTCAGAATTTAAAAGGCCACGGAAATATGGACTGTGTGGACCATATTCTTTATGAGACTTACAGATCTCTTTAATCAATTGTCGTCCAAAAGAACTCCAATTAGCAGTTGGAGCTGCTCCCCCCTGAGCTGCAGGCTGAAAGGTAACAGGAGCCAGTGACAACATGGGACTATGCATTGAATCTGCTGTTCCCTGCTCTGTATCCCTTGAAACAGAAGCATTGGGATCACAGATACAGGTTTGGGGAATGGCAGTGGGTGTGTCCCCACCGTGGGAACCCGGGGAGGGGGCGGGGACGCAATGGGTACCGGGGGCGGGGACGCAACGGGTACCGGAGGCGGGGACGCAACGGGTACCGGGGGCGGGGTCAGGGGGCCAGCAAGGGGCGGGGAAACCGTGGGAACAGGGGGCGGGGTCAGGGGGCAAGCAGGGGGCGAGGACACCTGGTGACATCACGTCAGCAGACGCCCCCTGGGAGGAGTAGAGGGGTGGAGCTGAGGGTACTGCAGGAAAGGGAGGGGGGAAGGTGTCACGAGGAACAGGAGGAGAGGGGGATGGGGCTGGAGTTTCAGGATGCTTAAAGGGATTTTGGGAAGAAGACCAGGTTTGGGAAGATGCCACGTGGCATCCACCATCTTGTGGACCCCCTAGGGGCTGGGGGCCATTTTGGCTATCACTGCTCTCAGGAAAGCTAACACGTGCTGTGGGTTTCAGAGGAGGGGACACAGGGGATTGGGAAAGGTTCCACGCAGCCTGGCCAGGGCCTTGTGGACAGGGCAACTCAGGCATTTTACCAAGTTTTGAGTAAAGAGGTTTAGGGGTTTTAGAACTAGGAGAGGGAGAAACAGGGAGAGCAGAGGTACATGGCTTTACATTTGGCTTTTTCTCCATTTCCTTTTGTTTGAGCAATGCTGTACGAATTTGTAAACTCCAAAACACAAATTTAGCTGAGGGGGCATTGCCAGATTGTCCTAAGGTTATCAATTCATTTCCAAGTTTATCCCAGAATTGAATATTGTGGATTTCTTCAGGGGAGATTTGTGGGAAGTGGAGGAAAAGCCATCTTACAAACTGTTTCAATTTTCCCTTTGAGAACTTCACATTACCACTATTTAAAGTGCTAACAATATTATAATACACTCCTTTTTGTACAATGCTGAGTTTCAAACCCATGTTAGATGTAAAAAGCAAAGTACTAAATCTCGCCTGACCAAAAACAAAGCTAAAATCAGCTACCGATTTCTAAAAAAAAAAAACACAGATAGGAAAGCGATAACGAGCCGACAAAAGCTTCTCTATGCAGCTGTATATACTGCTTTTAAAATTCCCAGGCAGCAGCAGCAGGGCACGCCCTGCTGAGCTGAGGCAGAAACAAAGCCTCCCCCGCCGTGGAATGCACCCTCCCGCGGAGCAGAGAGAGCAGCCACGCCACGTGGCAAGCCGAAACCGGGGCCCCCTGCGCCGCGTGTGCAGAGAACCCCCCCTCCCCCGCACAGAGAGAGAGAGAAAGATCTCCTGACCACGTGGAGAGAGCCGAGCCTGCAGAGCCAAGAGGAAGGGCAAAGATTTCCCGCGCGAATTCCAAAAGACAGCAAAACACGCGGCAGAAAGCTAATAGCTAGAAATCAATGAATTCCCGTCTGTGGGGCTGCGCAGCCAAAAATGCAAAGGCAAAAAGGAACAGAACTCACGTCAGAGTCTGTTTTTGAGCTCCTGCCCTACCGAGAGCAGAGATACTCACCCAAAATGGAAGCTGTAGCTGGCTGGGGTACAGGCAGGTCTCTTCACCGGAACAGGACCTCTCTTGGGCGAGAGAGGCTACCCTGTCCTCCCTCTGGAAAATCTGCTCACCAGAAAGGAGCTGGGCTTTCCACAGGTGCCGAACAGTCCACGAAACTTCTTCTGGGAATATTCCCAAAGTCTCTAGCCGAGGGCCTTGCAACCAAAGCCCCTTTCAGCTGGATGCACGGCTGCCAGAAGGTTCTGCGAGGTGCTGTGGTCCGTCTCGGGCTGCAGAGTCGCTTTGCCCACCCAGGGACGCCAAATATTGGGAAAAAAAAGCTCCCAATATTACCAGTTAGATTGTGCCTGGGCCAGTCTGACCCTTGCTGCTGGGCCAAAGGCAGCAACTGAAGTGTATCACCCCAGAGATACTTTAGCTTGCTGGTGGTTGCAGCTTGGCACTGAACAAGTCCAGGCTTGTTAGGACCCCGTTTACCTCAAGAGGATAGCTTCAGGCGATGGTGAAGAGAAAAAGGAGATGGATTCTGCTGGAGGGTTTAATGTCCAGAGGTTTATTCCATGGTTACAGAGGTCTGAACATGAGGACCTGCTCCAACAGAATCAGGACCGCATGCTCTGATCACCTTTTTAAGCTCAGGGACAGGGGGACGGGAGGTACAGGTGAGCCACCAACCAGGTGAGAGGGGCAGGGTCTCAGGGGAAGATGACACCCAGACAGGCCAATGACCTCTGGGCATAGGGGCATCCTTTAAACTTGACCAACCACGCGACGCCTTGCTGGAACGTTTAGCCTGATTGACAGGACTCACTCAGCATGGGGGCAAGGGGGAAGGGATTAGACGTATAGGCACACCTGGGAAAGTGACCTGGAAGGCCAAAATGGGACATCACAGCACACCACAACACCCTCCCCCTTGTGTCTTTCTCCTGATCCCCCAGCCCTACATGGATACCCCCATCCTTCCTTGACACCTTTTCCATGTCTTGCCCTCCCAGCCCCAGGTCCCTCACCAGGTGCCCCATTCCTCACCCATGTCTCCCTATCCCTCACTGGGTCCTTTCAATCCTTCTTGCTCCCCCCATCCCTCTCTGAGGTCCCTGTTCGTTCCCAGGTCTCACCATCCTCTCCCTGGGTCCCTATACCCTCCCTGGTGTTGCCCCACTTCCTCTCCAGGTGTCTCCCCTCCTGAACCCCCCATTCCCCTGTTTCCAAGACTCCCCATATCTGCGCCCTCTCTCCCACACTGGGGTCCTGCTGCACCTCTCAAAGTGCCCCGGGTCGCTCACTGTCCTCTGCTGTCCCCTCATCCCACAGGCGTCCTGCCCTCGGGGGTGTCACTGTGGGCACAAACCCCCAGGGGACAGGTAACACTCGGGGACAGCCTGGTGCTGAGCTGCACGGTGGCCACAGGGACAGGTCCCCTGTCCTTCTCCTGGCACCAGGAGGGCTCAGGGGCACAGCTGGGCACTGGCCCCCGCCTGGAGCTGTGCCACAATGGGGACAATGACAGCGGCCAGTACTGGTGCTGTGTCAGCGATGTGGACAGCATGGTGGAGAGCGACCCCCTGAATGTCACCGTCCTGGGTGAGCGGGACCCTTGGGCTGGGGGTGACCCTACCCACGGCTCCCCCCATACCACCTCGCCAGGTGCCAGCCCTGTCTGTGTCCCCACAGTGCCCGTGGCCAATGCCACTATCACTCCCAGCCCCCTAGCACACCAGGTGCGTGTTGGTGACAACGTGACCCTGCGCTGCTCTGTGCAGGTGGGCTCAGCCCCTGTCACCTTCACCTGGCTGCACAACAGGCAGGAGGTGGCCCAGGGTCCCCTCCTGGAGCTCAGGGACATCGATGTGGGACATTTGGGCACCTACCAGTGCATGGCCACCAACCAGCTGGGACAGGATGGGCACCGCGTGTTCCGGGCACTCAGCCCTGAGCTGGCCCTGGAGGTGACACCTGGCTCATCCTGGGTCACCGGTGAGGTCACACAGGGTCACTGGGGTGTTACTGACACCCATGGTTCAGGGTCACCTCAGTGTGTCCCACTCTATTCCCAGCAGTGGCTGTGAATGTCGGCAGGACCCTCCTGTTCCTGTTCCTGCTCCTGCTCCTGGCTGTCATCGGGGGCTGTCACTGGTGGCACCGCCGGGGTGGGTGACAATGGGGGAATTGGGGTCCTGGAGTGAGGGGAAGCCCCCAGAGTGGAGTCAGAGATCAGCAGCACCAGGGCCCCTGAGCTGGTGGACACTGAGCCTGCAGTGACCTCGACTGGAGGTCTTGGGCATGTGGGGGGAATTTGGAGGGTCTTGGTTGTGCTCCAGGGTCATCGCTGGGTGGGCTTTGAGGAACATTGGGTTGGCACTGGGAGCTCCTGGAGAGTTTGGGGAGCTCCTGGAGGGCTGTGCAGGGATGTTGGAGGACCTTTTTGTGTCCTGGGGGAGTTTGGGGGCCCCCTCCCTGCCAGGCTTGGGGTTCCGGGGACAAAGAGGGTTTGGGGCACCAGGGGATTAGGGTCCTGCAGTGGTGCAGAATTTCTGGGGGCCTCAGGGGTGTTTAGAGTGTCCAGGAAGAATCAGGGGTTCATTGGGAATTGGGGTTGAAATGGGAATTGGGGTCCTGTGGGTGATTGGAGCTGCTGAGATCCCAGGAAGGTTCAGGGGTCCCAGTGTCCCCTCGGTTACCCCCTCCCCTTTTCCTTGCTGCCACCAGGAAGCTTCAGGAAAGGTGACTGGGGGGCTCGCGCTGGGACTCCCCTTTCCCCCTCCCCAGACACCACCAGCACCCCCCTTATCCCCACAGGACCCCCCAGGAGGAGGGGGCTGTGCTCAATAACCACATCGTGGGCACCGAGTGGGCAAGGACTGAGTATGAGCAGGCAGGGACACGTTTTGAGGAGAACAGAAGAAGTACCCCACAACTTTTTGAAAGTGTTAAAGCTGGTATGTTTCTTACAGCGCTGGACGCATGCAGAGATTGCTCTCCTCAAAAAAGGCATGTGGACCTCTGAGAACTTCAGGTCTCTTTTTATCTCTCTCTCAAATACATATGCATACAGTTTCACAATAGGTTCATACATATTCATTTTTATGGGTTTTGCATGACATTTGCCGCTAGTCCCTTTTAATCAGAAAGAATTCCGAGGTCAGGCTGACTTGCCCTTACAGCAGTCCCTGTCTCTCTCTGTCATCTTCTGTCTTCCCCCCTTTATCTCTGTCCTTCACTGAAGTAACTTCACTGAGCTTAGGCCTTGCAGTCTGGCTAAATAACTACGGTTCCTAAACGCAGACTTTACTCAAAAATGTACATTTCACCTAAATTAAAATGGATTTCTATCCTGGAAAATTTTCATTTTGCCTCATTCTCCCCTTTCCTAAAAGAAGGAAGTAAATTCTTTTACTTTGTACAAATTCTTATGACAACAAATGTACTTCAGTGCTTTACCATGTACGTTTCATAATGGATTATCTTAAACTTATTCTAACTAATATTAACAAAACTACCGTAGGATGAAACAACTTATTAAAGATTCTATTTGCAGTTGGTGACTACTTAAAGACTAATGTCACCAGTGATGATATGCATTTTGTTTGATTCTTTGCAGAATTCTAGCTATTTCTTTTTGTATCACATTGGACAGTTCTCTCTGCTTCTTTGAGTTTTTCTTTAGGATCTTTAGTAGGTCTTGGTGCTTAATTAATTGTTTTACTAATCTAAGGTCCATTCTAATAGGAGTAGGTGATAGTCTGTGATTCATTGTGTAATTGCTTTCAATCAGCCGGTGGGATATCACTCGGTCTAAGTACGAAAAACTACACTTGATCATCTCTAACAAATTACAAATACAGAAATTAGAATGATTTCTACTAGACAAAATAACATCATTGCTATCAATTTTTACAGCAGCAGAAGCAGTTCTCAGGCACACACACTCTTTTCTAGCATATACGAGCACAGTTTTTGGTCAGTGACTGGATGAACTTCGAAGTGACAAATACTCTGTTCACTGTCTAAACACATATCTTGGGCATTAATAGTATTGCTTTCACAAATGAATCTCATCTGTTCTCTAGTAATGCAGGATTCTAAGTTTACTGTCTGCACTTTTCATTCATCTTTTGTGCCCACACTCTATGTTCTGAAGGGTAGAGTATTGTTTTTTCATGGTTTAATCTTAGTGCAATGATGGGATGGATAACATAAACAGTGGCATTACATATAGTAAGCACAAAGGCAGTGGCCACATTAGAAGCAGGATCATAGGTGAAATTCACCATAGTCTACCAGGATTGAAACTTCCTTTCAAAATCAATTGCATTATCTCAAACAATTTTCTAAATTTCAGCAGGAAAATTACTTTCACCCCTTTCCCTTATGATCAGAACTGCTGTTGTTGGCATCTATAACTGTGCTTGTATACAACTGAAAGCTAAAGACACATTATAATGAACTGTACTAAGTGCTTTTTGTTATGAACAAAAATTTGGTTAATATTTTTTTGTTTTAAAAAGTTACCACTACTGCTGGGCTGCGGCCTTTGTTATTGTAATCACGGGTCGTTGTCGCTAATGGTTGTTTTTGTATTAGTAAAAGCCCTGGCTGGGGCGAGGTAATGGCCCTTCTCCTGGGTGGGGACCTTGCCCGAAGCTAAGTTTTACCTTTCTCAGAATAGGGAAGACACCTGAGAAGGTGGGGGGGGGTTATGCAAAGTGACTCGCAAGACCAGAATGCTTTGTGGGACCCCCATCTCCAACTCATGGAGAAACCCCAAAAACAACGAGCCACCTAAGAGTTGAGAGACTGGAGTGATGTCTGGATGTGAGGAGCGGAGTGCTGGGCCTGCAGAGATGCGGGAAACCTTCATCGTTCCTCACCCTGTCCTCGAGATCCCCCGGGTCAGGACTGGGAGAGGAGCGAGACCCGGACCGAGGCACCATCTTATGGGATCAGGAGAGCCTGAAGGCTCCCAAGAAGATCTGATCCCCAGCTCTGCCCCTGGTGGACAGAGCTGTGCATATCCTCCTCCTCTGAGTCGCCCTGGGAGAGACGACGGACGCTGCAGACCCGTCGAGCCGCCCAATCCTAAGCTGATCACTTTTAATAAAGGCATTAAAAAGGAGAAGAAGTCTCCTTGGCCCTGTTTATTTCACTTTTGCTATTAACTTGTGGTCTTGGTCCCTGGCTTTTTCCTACTTTCTTACTTTGGCAGTACTTTTGAAATCTGCCACTGGCTAGTTCTTAATGCCAATAGAGATGACTGTAAAGGCTGCTTCAATTTTGTTAGGCTACCTGCTGCAGTGGTCAGTTTATTCATCAGTATTTTTGAATTAATTCCATTTAAAACTGTTAATCTTGTCCTTAATATCTCAGTTAGATCTTTTCTTATTCTGCTCTGGAGATATAGTTGTCTTTGTAACTTCATTGTCTAGCCTTCAAAGGATGTTTTTAGGAAGGAGGAGCAGGCTGGTTGGATTTTTGAGATGTTAATTTGCATTAGCAACTCAACACTTTTGAGAGACCATTCTGGATTGAATAATAGTTGTTGTTCTCTTACATTCTTTACTACGTAGGGGCCTATTTCATACACTTTAGGTTCAAGTTTGGGTAGAGTCTGAACTATTTGAGTCCTAATATGGATTGTATAAGGCCCTGCTGTTGTAAAAAGTGCAGTGTCTACTTTGAATTTAAATGAAAGTCTGATAGCAACTCGAACTCCAAGGCAGGTCACTTCTACAGGCTGTATTAAGGTGAAATTACACCAACAGTCTGATTGACTTAGGCTATCACAAACTTCCTGGTGTTCATATATACCAGGAGAGGTTGAGTCACTAATTGCATCTGGTCTCTCATAAGCCCCTCCACCCCCCACCTGCCCATCCCAGTAGAACACGTGCAGGAGGGGCGCTCGGAGCCGCAGGGGGCTGGGAGGGCTGAGGCAGCTGAGAGTCAGGGGGGACCACTCGGTGGGCATGGGGGGACCCTCCAGAATCAGTGCCATGAAGAGCTCTGGGAAGGAGAGGGGAGGGGAGGACTGTGACTCTGAGTACGCTGGGTAGGGGCTTTGGAGGTGTCAGGAGATTGGAGTTCCAGCCTTGGGGGTACTCAGTGTGCACTGTCACTGCTGCTGACCGTGACATAAAGAACCTCATCAAGCCCATGCAGCCGTAGCGACTGCTGTGGTGCAGCTGCACAGGGGACAGCAAAAGCTCGGTTCCCCTGAGGGAACCCCTCAGATCCTTCTCCACATGGTAAAATCGCACCCTGGTGACTGTGTTGTCCTGCCGGTCCCAGCAGCGCAGTGTCACCGTGTCCCCTTCCAGCAGTGCCCGTGCTGACAGCTGCAGCACCAGCTCATCTGTGGGACAGGAGGGTCTCATCTCACTGAGGGGCTTGAGACAGGTCCAAGGAGGGTGCCCATGGCACTGGGAACATGTGGGTGCACTGGGATGAACTGGGATGTTACTGTGTGCCGTGCACCACACAAGGGGTGTGAGGCCGCCCATGGAGTGGAGCCCATCCCGATCTATCAGCGGCCACCCAGATGATTTAAGATCCCCACTCACCATACAAGACTCTAATGGGGGGCCTACGCCCACTGCTGGTCTGTAATATGTGTAGATGCCATGCTTAGTGACAGTCAGGTGGTTGTGTCCCTGCTGCCCCCAGCGCTGCCCATCCTTATACCAAGTTGCGGCACTGGCGGTCCCTGAGCCCTGGCAGGTCAGTGTCACCCGGTCCCACAGCACCACCGGCCTCCAGGGGGGCTCCACAAGGAGTTGGGTGGTCTGGGCACCTGTGGGTGACAGGGGACACCAGCCTGCCAGGGCCACCATGGGGCTGGCGACAGCAGGGTGGGGCCATGACATCCCCTGAACACTGACTAGCGAGGCCGAGGGACTGGGCTGGAAGGGGGAGGGGAAAGGGCTGGGTGGGGGTGGCACAATGGGGACAGAGGCACACCGGGTTCCAGAGTGTGGGGGCTGTCCCAAAACTGTCCTTGTGTGACATGGACACCTTGGGGTCAGGAAAATCTCAACCACCCCTTATTCAGGCACGACACAGGGACACTGTGGACACCCCTGAACTGGGGACGCTACGGCCACCCCGTGCTGGCACAGGTCACCCCCACCAGCCCCATGATGCCACCCCAAATCTCGGTCCTCCTATTATTGTCCCCACATTCCTCTCTCCTGTCTCATGTCCCCACAGCCATGCCATGGCTCTGGTCACCTCATTCTCTGCACTGCTGGCATTGGGGAACTCATGGGACCCCGCAGTCCCCCTGTTCCCCCTCCCCATCCCCCGGGTGTCAGGCCTGTGCCCGGGCCACTCACCCCACAGGAGCAGCGCCACCTTCCCGGCCATCCCGGTGTCCCCAGCCATGTGCACTGGCTGTCACTCGCTGCTGTGGCCTCCCCTGGCTGGTGGCTCTTTGGATGAAGGGGAAGGAAGCGAGGTCACGTCAGTCCCCATGTGTAGGTGGCCCTTGGTGGGGGCAGGGGGGCGACAAGCTGGGGACAGGCTGGGGACAAGGGTGGATGGGACAAGGTGGGACATGGGGTTTCCATGAGTGGGAGACTCTGTGGTTTTGGGGAGCCTGGGATGGGTGTCCAGGGGAATGGGGGGTCCCAGCATTGGGGTCCGTGAGCAATGGGGGTCCTGAAGAGAGGGAGTCACCTAGGATGGGGTGGGGGGGGAGCATGGGAATGGGGATCCCCAGAGCTGGGGAGACTCAGGGATGGGAATCCCAGGGGAACGTGGGCTCCTGGGATTTGGGGTCATGTGGTGGGGGTTGTCCGGATGTGGCAGGTTGGGGAATGGGGGTCCTGAGAGAATGAAGGTCCTGGGGGAAGGGAGATTTCAGGGGTTGGAATGAACAAGAGAGGGTTCCTTGGGAATGGGGTCATGGGCCATGGAGATCCTGGGGAATGTCAGTACAGGGATGGGGCACTCAGGCAAGGTGGGACATACAGCATGGGGGTCGCATGGTTGGGTTCCCAGGGGAACGGAGGTTCCAGGAATGGGCAGTTGCTCGATGGACACAGGGATCTCAGCTCCTTCCCTGGGTGTCTCAGATTTTGGGGTGACTAAGGGCCAAACACTGTCCCCCTGGGGTGCTCATTTCCTTGGTAGGCATCACATGGGGGTCCTGGATAGATCTACCTCTGTGCCCTCCCCTGCCCTTGAAATTTTCCACTCTTTATTTCTTTTTTTTCCTTATTTTTCTCACTTTGAGCCAGTTCCCCTCACTCCTGGTTCCTGGATAAGCAGTCCTGGAGAGCACCTGAGCAGGGAATGGATTGGGGGGAGCCAGGGCAGGGGGAAAATGGGGAGCAGGATGGGAAGGGTGGGGAGACTGTGGGGGAAGGAGGTGTTGGGCTGTGCCCCCTCAACCCTTTCACTTTTCTTTTCCTGAACAGGAAGGAAGAGGCTGTTTGTGCTGAGAGTCAGATGGGAAAGGGAGGGGGTTCTGTCCTGGGGAGGCACATCCAGGGGGGTCCTTTCCTGGGAGGATCCTGTCCCCAGGGGGTGACACATCCTGGCATGGGGGGTCCTATCCCAGAGGGGAACGGTTCCAGAAATGTCCCTGCACATTCCTGGCCGGTGCCTGTCCCAGGGGTGGCACATCCTGGGGACCCCTGTCAATGCAAGGCTGGGGCCCAGCCATGGCCCAGCCCCACTGCACAGGGATGGCCATTGCCCAGCCATGCTCTGGCCAGCCCCAGGTGGCAGCCAGCACCTGAAGGTCCCCCCTGCCCCCTTGGCTTTGATTCTGGCAGCTTTAGAGCTGCTGCAGAGGTGAGAATTCTGTGGGGGGAAAAAGTCCTGCCTGTGTTTTGCTCAGCCCTGCAAGAAGCACAAAGCCCAAAGGGAGCCCAAGCAGTGTCTCTGTGAGGGCCTTTGATGGTTTTCAGAGCAGGGCTGGCTGGAAATCCCCTCTGCAAGGGCAGCTGTGAGGGAACCAGTCTAGAAATGCAGCAATTGATCATTTTGTGCCTTTACCAATAGGACTGAGAAAACCATAAAACTACTACAAATTCAACAACAATCTGCTCAACAACCTGACCTGGACCCTCTTTCTTGAGGGAAACTCCCAGAGAGAATGTTTGCATTCTGGATGTGCACACCAGAAGAGAGGGAAAAGTGTGGAAATATTGAGCAGGGGCTGCTCATGAGTGGCTGGGGAACAGGGGTGTCACAGCAGGAGCAGGGAGTGCCCAGGCAGGGGAATTCAGGGCAGGCTGGAGTGGATTTACCAGGGAATCAGACCCTGAGGCACACACGGGCATTTCCACAGATTCCTGTGCACTGTCCAAGGATGGACAGTGCCTCCCTTTCTCCCTTCCTCCATGGGAATTCAGTCAAGTTTCAGTGTGGGAATGAGAAAAATGGGAAGAGTTCCTAAATGTGGCCCCAAGAAAAAGCTTCCTTCAAGGCTGGGTTACTGCCAAGCAGGCAGGGAACAATCCCATGGGGCTGTTGGACACTCAGGGAGATTCCACACTCCGTGTTATCCACAAGCAAATACTGCTGTGGGATGTACCAATGGGCTCCTAAAGGGAACAAGAAAGTCTCATTTTTTTGGGATTTATTTTTGTGTATATTGTGCTAGATTGGTCGGGAAAGTAATGGATTCTCTAAACCAGAGCGTTTTATACCTTGTCAGTTTTATTTTTGCTGAGTTTGTTCTTTATTGGGAAAATAATGGTGTGGGAAACATTTTTGCTTTTATTCTATGGATGTGTAATTTTGTGTCAAGCAATTGGGCATCCAATGTTTCATGGGATGGCTGACTCAGGAAATGGGGAGACCTTACCCAGGGGTGTGTGGGGCA